>NC_133063.1:7796136-8116818 GCF_048771995.1 Taeniopygia guttata | reverse complement strand
CTCCATCTGAAAAACATCACTGGTTGAATGAATTTTGGAGCCTGACTTCCAAGTCAGGATCCCAATGCCCTTGAGGAAATCTTTATCCCACAGAAATGTGAGTTGAAGCGCCAACTTACATTCTGACTCTCAATTCTCTATCAGTCCTTTACGTTTCTACACCTGGATGTCTTTAAAACATTGGGAACCTTGTTTTTAGCTACACCCTGTGTCGGTACCTACATTCAGAGACTGGGCACTTACGGGATAACTTTAATGTCTTCTTTTCCATGTAATATGTAATCAATGACCTTGTAAAAGACTATTTCCTACAAGTGAAAAAAAAGAGCGATGTTAAAATGAGTGGTGAGCCAATCCATCCAGAGAGGGGAAAGTTAAAGAAATCTTGTTTTCACGTACTCTGCCATCCGGGGTTCGAGGTCCTGAGTAGGGAGGTACTTCTCCCAGGAGGACTGGCCACAGGTCAAAAAACTCCTGTTTTTAAAATTTAAAAAGAATGTTTAGAGTAGAAAAGTGCATTCTGTCTCAAGCCTCAATGTAGCCATTGCTCCACCATGCTGGTTTTGGTGTTGTGTAAACAAGGCGTGAAATAATGAAACTAATTCAATACTAGACGTCAGAATGATACCCAGATATCCAAATCTGGGCATGTCAGATGCTTTTATATGGCTGCATGTTACCATATACTGCCTGTACACAGAGTGCTGGTTCATTCAGTGAACAGTGAGCACTGGCTGTACTCAGAGCAAACAACTGTGACAATGTTTTTGTGTTTTTGATTTTCCAAAGTGTGGCTATTGCCTGACCTACTACTTGCCAGATTTGAAGAAGCAAAATACTTCTTTTGCTCTTTTTTCTTATGCTACATTATAATGTGGATCAAAGTGTCTTTAGCTTACACTAATAATATTTTAATATACTTCTTTACAAGACAATACTTGCTGCAAGAGCTCTGTCAACAAGACAGTCAAACTGGCCATGGGACAAAGAGGACTCCACTGGCAAGGATGCTGTCTAACCCCCACATAAAGTTTGCCAAACTATCAGACCAAATCTGAGGTAACTTTGATTCTGTCAGCTTGTTTTCACAAAGCCAAATTTCATCTGAAAGCCTGGATATCATGAGCACGGATGAGTCCTTGAGGAAGGTGGCTGTTTGCCACAAGTCACTTTGTGATATGGCCTCTTTTCTCTATTAATATTGAAACCTCATATTTCTCCAGATCTCAGAGACACTCCAGACAAGTTGTTAGCTGATGGTTCCATAGGTGTTTCACTATACTTCCAATACCCACAGACTTTGTCAGGTTTTGTTTGTGCTGCAGACTTTGACCAGGACTGCCAAAGTCAGACACCCCTTCCCTTCCTCTGGCTTCCCAGCCTCCAACAGTCCCATTTCAGTGATAAGTTCTTCCCCTTTCCTCTGATTTCATTAACCCAATTATCTTAACCTTTACACAGTAAAAAAATGCCAAGCAAAGTAGGAATAGTGGCTGAGGGTTAGCTTGCACTTTTACTGCCTCAGTAAGTCTTATCTGCATGCATCACCCCTCAGTGGATAACAGCAAGCAGAAAGATGCACAGCACACATGTGAGCACTCACCTTCTGCTTCGTCATGTCCAGGAGACCGACTGAGTATCGGTCACAGTTCAGGTATGCCCTCACTGTATAAAAAGCCTTGTGGAACTGCCTCTCAATGTCTGTCAGTTCCTCAAAGACCTTATTGGCTGACCACAACAGCACCTGCAGGATAAAACCAAAACGTAAGCACAGCCTTTCTCGGAGAGATGGACTTCCCAAATGTTGGGTTATAGTTCCTCAGAAGTGCAGGGAACCTACACTGCTTGTTCACACTGGGAATTACTAGGGAGAAAAAGTCAGATCATCACAGCGTTACATAGGAGTCAAATGTTACCAATATACACAAAAAAAGTAGTAGTGTCAGGCAAAGAACTGGCCTCACTTAAATTTACTAATAGGCATTAGTAAAACGTTACAACCAAAACCAGTTAACACCAAAGGCATTGCAAATTCCAGAGGCTACTCTTTGAAATATCTGAGTTCACACTTTCCTCAAAGTGTTTTAGCAGCTGGTTCGTGCGTGCGTCAGACTATGATACTTCCCCCCTCTTCTGGTACATTCTACAGGTGTACCTTTAAGAAAGCTGTTGCTATTAGCCTCTTTCATTTGTAAAAGCAGAGGTTACACAAATACTGCTCTGAACTGGTAAAGAAGTCACCTACACTCTTGCTCAGCTTAGTTAATGCACGTGTGCCTGAATCCCAGGTGTGTGTTTGGCTTTCTGAGCCCAGGACATATGAGGACCCTGCTTCTGAAGCACTGAAGCTGCAACTCGAAGCAGACTGGACCTGTGCTTTGAACAAGAAATACTGTTACATGGCCACAACTGGAAAAACTGTGTCTCACCTCTTCACTGGGCACTAGTAGATGTTTTTGAGCAATTCTGAGCTGCACTGGTCTCTGTTTCTAACCCATAAACTGGGACAACTCTGCCATTTGTATGAGTTGTTCAGTGTCAGCATGCCTCAAATAGGATAGTGGTGTTGTCATACAAACCATTAGATGAAATGAGCAGCAGTTTAGCTTCTTGGCATTTTACAGCATGCAATAAGAACTGAAAGCCACAAGTCTGATGAGAAGGACTGAGAGAAACAGATGAAATATATCTAAGTCAAGAAATGATGTAAGGAAGTTGGTAAAAATGTATTATATATATTTATTATATTCTAATAAGACTTTTACACAGTATCTGAGCACAAACAGACTGACCTGTCTTTGCACAAGCCATTTTACCCATAGTCTTTGCTGTTGGGATTTGCAATATTAAAATCCTAGACCACTTTTGAGAATGTCATTTGCTGACTCTGTACTTCTGTACTTCAAATTCTAACACAATGAACTATATTAACTTTCACACAGCCCTAAAGACATATATTAGTCAGAGGTTTGACAAGTGAGCTGTTGGCAGAACTAGAGCAGCATGTCCTGCATCTCCTTCTTGCTTTCCTCCCTTTGTGTGGGACCTGCTCAGACAGCAGCAATACATGAATACAGGACTCCTGAGTCCACTCCTGGTGGAAGCACTAGGCAAAAAAACCTTTGTTAGTTCTACTTTAGTTAACTATTTATCATTGCTGGTATTGCTGGACCATCATTCATGTTTTTGATAAATGAAAAAAATAGGCAAAGCATAATAAATTAACTAGAAAGTGTAAGTGCCATCCCAAAGCTCTAAAATAAACTTTCATTCTGCATCCATTTTTCCAAGATAGGCATTTATTCTCTATGGCAATCCCACTGGAGAACAGAGCGTGGCTGCCATGAAGCACAAATGCAATTCCATCCTCCTGAGTGGCAACTATTGCCTGCTGCACAAAGTGATCCCAAGGATTCACATCCATCCCAATAAATCTGAGATTCCTACTGTAACCCAACTAAAGGGAGAGTATGGTGCCAGAATTTCAATCCAGAATATCCTAAACCCCTAATATATGCTCTTTTCTACTGATGGAGGCCAATAAAACATGCGTGTGACAGCAATTTCACTGGCTCCAAGAGGAAATTCAGTAACACTTTTAATGAACAGATAGGGGGAAAATACCACATTCTTAAGTGTTTCAGAAAATTTCTTGGTGCTGCTATCTGAAATGATGAAATGATCCAAGAATTCTTCACAGCCTCAAGTCAACAAAACACCCAGAGGTCAGTCCTGTGGTGCCACCACATCAGGTCTTGCAGTTTTGCCAAAAGCAGAAGAAAGAGTAATGAAGGACTCTGGGAAAGAAACAGTATCTGAAAGCAGTTGTGGGCATCTTTTATTTCTGCTCTGCAGAGACAAATCTCTGAAGAAGATCAGATTCACTCTTTAAAGAAGAATGTATTAATTTGGTTTTGAGATAGCCAATTTGCATTTTCATGCTTACCTGGCCTCTTCGAGTCTCACAGTTGTGAAGATAACTCAAGTGATAAATTTTCAAGTTCAAGGATGCAAAATTCAGGTACTTCAGAAAAAGCTGAAAAAGCAAATTGTGAGATTGAAGTGAATGCAGAAGCAACTACATGTGTACTGTATTTCATAACATGCTTGTATTTACAAGCATCAAGGTAATTTCCCTGGATAAAGCTTTGCTTTGCACTGTCATGATATGAGGCTTATCCCACTGTACCTCCCCTGAAAGATCTGAGATAAACACCCCCATTATAAGCCTCTTCAATGAGAGTGTGAGTGCTCTTAAGGGAAACTCACACCAGTGGATCTTCACTAAAGCAGGCATCACTAGAGTAAAAGGATCTCTGTTACAAGACAAAAGTAAAGCTCTTTGATAGGAATTCAGCTACTGACCACTTACTGTTTCATCAGAGCTGGTGAAGTGTGGGCCATTCAGCTTATTTATAGCCACAATGACAGCAACCAAGTCTTTGCCATTCAAGATGGGTGTTGCAAGGATGTTTTTTGTAGTGTAGTCGGTGAGCTCATCAACAAATGGGCTGAACTGGGCACACTGTTCAATAGAGAATTTACAAATAAGCATTTTTCACAACGTGTTTTGAAACCAAGTCCAAGTACATCCCATTAAAGTAAGCTGCCTAAAGAAATTTTGCTTAAAAATTACTGAGGGAAATAAATGAGTTAGCAGAAAATTGGACCATGTAGAGATGATTAAGCTAACATCAGGAGCAGAAGGCTTTTAACTTTCTGTGAAGATCTTGCCAATCATAAGCTTTAACGTGCCAAACTCTCTCAGAACAAGGCAGCTCTCCACTGGTTATTCTCAGATCAATGGTATTCTGCATTGGTGCCTCCTCCATCCTTTCCTCTAACTTCTTGTTAGCACTGCAGAGTGGGCAGAGCCAAGTAGCACTGCATAGCAGCAGAGTATAAACCGGTTCAGTCACTGGCAAGTTCACACACCCTCATTTTTCTGCTGCTGTTACCATGAAGTGTGTCGTCAGCTTGCAGCATCTGCCCATAGTTTCTCTTAAAAACTGGAGAAAGAATAGTCCAGGGAAAGCAGATGGCCAATCACTTCACCTGCACAGGGCCTTATTGATACCATCATCACCTGCCATGGGAGAGTGCAGGGATGGTCCTGCTGACCAAAGATACTCTCCAAGTGAATAAATTGGCATCTCTAAGTCGTTCTGTTTGGGTTAGGAAAAGCCACACAACTCTGATCATATTCAGAAGGCTGCACCAGAAAGAATGATCACTCCCTAATTAGTCTTCTCCCCATACCTTCCCCATTGCTGGGCTTTTCTGCCAAACGGGCTAGACCAAGCATTTAGTCTCTGGGTCTTCTTCAAAGGACTTGTATTATGGCAATGTCTAAAAGCACTAGAATTGGAGTGCAGCACTTATCTCACAGATCTGAAATCCTCCCCTGTATTTTGAGAAACAACAGAAACCAAAAATCTTTAAAATTTAAGTCACATTCTGATGCTTCCCCGAACACCAACAATGCGCCCAGAAAAAAAGAACCCAAGCTGCAGAACCAAAACAGGGTCTTCAGTGTTCTGTGGAAAAGAAGGAAAGATTTGCTGAAGGGTTGAGATATGCCTGCACTGAGCAACAAATGAATGAATAAACAGATGGTCTCTTTGTAACTAGCAAACAATAGATGGAGTAATCCCAAATGCCATATTTGGGTCACATGGATTTTAGTTTTATACCTATTATTAGAACAAGCAGATTGTTATTCCTGCCATCCAGGTTTACATGACTGAACCAGAAGTACGGGGAATAAATACTGTCATGAAGGCATAAACATAAAACATTAAAATCCCTCAGGTCCCTCCTGAAATTGCAGATTGCAATTTTTGCTGAAAGAGTTTTTTCAGTCAAAGATTGTCTGCTTCTGATGAAGATCATCCATACACATCTTGCAGTTAATGTCCCTGCTCTGGGGTCCACTCCCTCTGTCAAGATAATCATGCCTCTAAATGCCCTTAGCTAAACCTTCATCACAGCAAACATTTCCAAAGTTCTTTTGTCATGGAAAACCCTCTTTGGACTCACTGTAAAGAATTTCTATGTCTTTGCGTCTTTGCCATTTATTTATAGAATATAAAATTGTGTGGAAAATTCCACATGCATTCAGTGCAGATCTGCCTACTTCACTCTCCTCTGCTGGACTAGATGTGATTTTTTTTTTTAGTTAGACAGGCAAGGTGTAGCAGTGCACTGTTTGCAGGCATTAAGATCTAGTGTAATAAATGTGCTTAGTTTCACCTCACCCCATAAATGAAATGGGAAGGAACTTTCAGACTTGTTACTTATTTCGAATACACAGCCACTACACCACAAGGGCTTTGACCAAGCACTGCCTCTTGACCCCTGTGAGCCTCTCTTCTACCTAGATAATAAATAAATGGCAAACATACCTCACGGACATCCTTGATGTTCATGGTTTTCTTGGTCTGAGCAACATGGCCCACAATGCCTATGTCCAGTGGATAGACAATCTCGCAGTCTGGGGCGACCAGGCATTCCTCCAGAGTACTTCCTTCCTGGATGTTAAAAAGCCTTGTTGCCAGTTCAGGAGTGCCATTTCTCTGCCTGTACATGAAGAGACTACAGCGGTCAGCGTGGATAAGAGACCTGATTCTTCTCAAGGTCTTGAAAACAACTTTCTCCATGTTGATGCTTTCTTGCATGTCTTGGATCAACTCAAAAAGTATTTCGCTTTCATTGTTATCCCAGGACTCTGTTTTTAGTTTCTTCTCAAAATACTGCTTGGCAAAAGCAGGGTTGCCATCAAGAAACTTTTCCACGTCGTCTTCACTAATGCTCATTGTGAATGCCCTGGATCTCGTGGGTAAGTAGTAGTCCAAAGATGTGCAAGCAGCACTCTAATTTCTCATGTGTCTCTTAAATTTTTGTAACAGAAGGTGCTGCGTCTGAATTAACCAAGTTTGAAGTGTCCCTGCAAAGAGAGCTTGTCATCAGGAAGATGTATTCCTTTATAATGCTGAAGGTGAGTCTGTGGGAGGACAGATCTTCTCAACCAAAGAGATTAGATGAGCTCTACAAGAGCTTTGAGTCAACTTTCCACTTCTTAATCTAACTGCAAACAAAAACTGGGTACTCACAATGCCTAAAAACACTGTCCTGTCTCTTGATAAACAGAACACTTACTGAAACGATTCTGTTGAGGCAGCAGCAACAGAGACGGAGTGCATCTCCTAACATTGAAATAAGCTCTTTAAAGTCTAATTAAATATGTACTGCTCGGGCCTAATCCTTGGCTAACAAGGTGACCATCTTATTATTTCTGCTCTCCCAGCTCCCAGCAATAGTAGGAAGTCCATTCTTCACAAAATAACCCAGTGGCCAGAATAAAAATAGTGAATTGACACCACTCTTTTAGGACTCTCTGTACTATTGCTTGGCTCCTGTAAGGATTGTTCTCTAATGGAAGCACCAATCCTGAATGCTTTAGTCCAGAGTTTGAACTGAATTGGCAAGGTCTACGGCCTTTGTTTCTCGCTAGCAAGAGCCACAACAGGAAAACATGCCTCTTAGTGGTATCCATATAGGAAGGAATCTGGAGATCTTCTGTTTGGGGTTGCTGAATTAAAGCACTCTGAGGAAATGTGGGAGGCCCTGCAGACAAAATGAAAAACAAACAGCAAACAAACACCAAGCAAACTGGGAAGGCAGAAATATTTCCCTCATCACTATCAGTGGAGAAAGGGGGAGAATTACGGATGTGAGGAACAGGAGCTGTTTCACATCAATGAAGCCACAACACTGCAAACAGCAGGTTTGGGTCAGTGTGATGCTGGGAGGTAAAGTGCTACAGAGGCCATTACACTTCAGAATTAAACAATGCACAGGAGATTTCATTACTGTAGAATAAGGGTGAATCCCATCTACTGCATTGCTGGAAAATAAGCAAGACTGAAGGAGTAGGGGGTCTAAGGGCCCGGCCTGCCCATGTCTATGAATATTGTCACTTCTCCCAGAAGTGGTTCAATCCAGCCCAAATGTAAATGTGGATGTCTGGGAGGAAGGGGCTTGTTGTGGCAATTCTCAGCCAGGATATTAAAACAGAATTATTGCTGAAGAACACATGAAGGAGGTGATATGTGCCACACTGCCTTCCACAATGATGTTCCATCAGAGGAACAAGGACCTTCTCAGGTGTGGCACGGCGGGAGGATGCTCCAGGCCTCCAGAATGGGGTGCATGGAGATTTTTTTTGTGAGGATTGTCCCAAGCAGAAGGCTTGGTGGAAACAGGGAATTTTAGTAGGGATGGCAGTGATTCAGGTTGAGGCTGTTCAGCAAAGTTTCACATGTTGCAGCAGTTTTCTGTGTAGAAAGAGTGGCAGAAAGAGCAAGAGGCAATTTTCTTTGATTTTGACTGGAGGCAACAGCTAGAACTAGTGGAGAAATGAAGGTGGAAGACAGCTCAGGTGAGGGAGACCATGAAATGAAAGTTTCAAACTGGAAAAAACAGGCCATCATTAAATTATGTGTCCCTGTTAATCATAAACAAGAGAAAAACTGGCAGAAAATGTGTAAGTGTGGTGAAATTATTGAAGATGTGTATAAAAATACCATGAACAAGTAAAAATTGAATGTCCGAAAACTCAAGATCAAACATGAGGTTAAATTAGGAACATGAAAAACAAGGAATATTTTCTGTTTATCATATAGGGAAGAGCAAGAATATCAAGAAAAGTACTGAAGAAATGAAGTTTCTAGAGGGTTGTGTAAAGTAACCTCTAAACTCTTAATTACTTTTTCTGACAACTAATGGAGGATCTGCTGAGGTTTTGAAAGTCTAGGAAAAAGTTGATGTAAAGATCCTTTCAGCAAAACAGGAAAAAAGAAAGAACTGGAAAATTCTACTATAGATAATTTTAAAAGTTTGGTTTCTAAGAAAACACAGAAACAAACCCATTTATCTACATAACTAGAAGAGACAAATAACAGCCAGTGTGACTTTGTCAAGAGCAAACTGTGTAATACAGCATAGTTTCCTCTGTGGCAGAGTCAGAAGTGTCTGGACAGAAGGAAAGTAATGGCTTTCACAACTCTTGACTGATAAGGAAATAGCACAATAGATATTTTGTGTCTTACAGTGAGAGCTTAGATGAGATAGTGAGAAGGTGTTGGCAAAAGTATTTGAAAGATGAATACTTTGTTTTAGTAGCTCATGAATGAAATATATAATTTCTTGAATAGGATTCTCTGTGGAGGCTTTAACAGATGTAGAGCATGTCCATATTTCCACTGATGGGTGTAAAAATATTAAGCCAGTGAGTAAGCCACAGTCAGGTGTCTGTAAATGTGTTTGAGCACCATCTTAGAACTGATGCAGCTGTGCTCAGGACAAGAGGACTGGAATTCACCAAGGAGGCATGGAAAGTCCTACTTACGTGGAGAGCAGTCACCTGGAGAATTCGTGGGGATAGGCCACTACCTCAGCTTTACAAAGGCTGCACAATCTGTCAGGACTGCCAGGCAGGAGGAGGTGCACATCCATTAGGATGAAGCTTCTCTTGCATAACAGATTATGCCATGTTGTTCTAAACAGATGTCTCACCTGGAATACACTGGGAAAAGCTGACCTTTGAGGAAAGACTGAGGTTCTCATGTCTCTTTTTGAGTCTTCTCTTTTCTAACCAAACAGTTCCCCATTGTATAAAAGGCTATGGCTAAGAAAAAAGAACAGTTGGTTCTCCATGATCGTATGGGACAGTAGATTTTAGACCTGCAAATAAAAGCTTTCCAAAACAGTGGGAAGACATTGCTCCCACCTTATCTAAGTAACCTTTAGAAACAGGGGTGTCATCCTTTTTCCCAGGAAGCATTTCTAGTCAGAAGAGATGCACACCAGCCAGCTGGAATTGATATAGACAAACAATTTCTTACAGCTGGAGGGAAACACATTTTTCTGTGTGTCCAGCCTTCCTGCCTATGGCCTGTCAGACCACTTATATGTAAGGAAACCATTGCTTGTACACCAGTAAAAACTCATTTGCAGCTGTGTAAACCTCCCAGAAGGGAGTAATTTTATTTATGACTAACACAAGGAAAGCTGGAGGCTGTCTTCTGCCTCTCAATGTCTCTCCTCCAGTAGCAATCTGGGCCCTTCCAGTATGTGGTGAAATACAAGCCTTGTTTCATCCCACAGTGGCAGGGAGGAAAAAGGTTGAAGTAAAACCAATTAAATGTCTTTCAAGGAGACTAACACATTTTGGATTCTGGTATCCCAAAGGAATGAAGTTTTCTCTCACCAGGTCTTTGAAGAAAGCCTGAAGTGAAGTTTAGCTCTTCTTACAGTCCAGCATATTGTTGCCTGGCAGTTTTTATGATCCTCCTGGTCAGATTTGTGGAAGGAGAGAAATAGCCACTTATCAGAAATGTTTAAAAGTGCAGGAAACATAGGAATGATCAAAATGTCCAGGAATGATATGAAGTGGATATCACAGGACAGAGCAATGCAGTTAGAGGATGTACTCAGGATGCCCTGCATGTGAACAGAAGGTCCTTTGAACTTGGTAAGATGTGGTGTTTTCCTGACAGAAAAAAAGGTTTTGTGGGTGCACTAAGGGTTATGAAAATTGTTGTAAGTGCTTTTCAGCTGTGATTTGGGAGCTGAAAAATTGCAAAAGCCTGAACTATTCATATTGAATCAAAATTGGCACTCTTTTGGATACAAACCTTCCAGATATTCATGCTTCATTTGGTGTGAAAGTTTATGTTCAGTTCAAGGTAAGTGCTTTTGTTTCAAAATATTCAGAAGAAAAAGTGTCTGACCATGATACTCCAGGCTCCAAATATGAAAGATCCAAGATCCATTCCTGCTTCTGCACTCAGGGTTTGAAATTTAGCAATAAAATTTCCTCTTAACAAGGAAGAAGAATGAAGGTCCAAATGTACAGATGTTCACAGCTGCAGAAGTGGAGAAACTGAGGCAGCATTTCTTGAGGCAAACCAGGGCCATGTGATTGCCATGCAATTGAAACCATGCAGGAATGGCAGGTGGAAATCCAAATTACCTTTGCAAATGGAGCCAGCAGGGCCAGAGCAACCCTTTAGTGGGCTGATGTACTCAGAATTAAAAGACTCACAGAGATATAAGTGTTCCCTGGGCTTTCAGGGATATTCAAGCGACACCATGACAGCCACTGCTGGCATAACAATGAGAACTGAAGTAGATACAGTCTAAGCTTGCAATAGGATAATGTTCTTTGAATGGCCTTAGGCAGACAATGGAGGATTTTGGAGGAGGATGAGGCTGCTATTTTAGGAAACTTGCACTAGACTGTCACACAGCATAATAACATCTGAACACGTGTGGTTGCACAAACTTTTTTTCAATAGCTTTAAACACAAATTGCAGAATTGGCATAAGACCCCTGCTATGTCACATGTCAGTAGATGTCATTGAAACAGTGTTCCAGGTGGAAACCTTAAATATTTAAGCCGTCCCAAAGGCTTAGGTGGGAAAACAAGGTGAAATTCCAGGCACTAAAAGTCCTCCCCTCCCAACAACTCACATGACAGTCTCTCCCTAGTCCTAGCATGAAAACTACTGAAAATTTGTGGAGTAAAATAATCTGGCTGATGTGGTGCAAAACATACTGCCCAGGAAAAGCAGTAATGCTAGGGCCATTTATGGGATTGTGTCCAAATAGGGGCAAACGCTGCCTTGCAAGCAAAAAGAAGAATGGGATGTGCTGAGGGTGCTCAGGCTGCTAAGATGCTTTGTGTTCCCTCTACATGGGAACATTGTTTTTCCTCCTAAACAAGAAGCTGTGGGGATGGGAGCTGCAGGTGTCTAATCTAATTTGATTAGGCATTATCCTTACAGGGTGCTGTATTGACAGCTATACTCAAACCTTTCTGTCCCACTCATCTGTTGGCATAACGAGATTGCAGCTTATCTGATTTACCGCATAATATTCTCATGCCACCTGCTTCTATACAAGAATAAGCTTTCCTGCCTGCAGCCGTGGGAGCCCAGTGAGGATCAGAGCCATGTCTCTCACCCCTCCTGGGCCAGGGTCTTCTTCTGTCCCCCAAAGTCTGGCCCCCTCCTTCAGCTGCACATGGATTGTCACTTGTCACATGGAGGGCTGGCATGCAAAACCTTACGGCTCTTGCTCAGCATCCTCTTCCTGTCCTTCCCCTCTGAGGCTCTCCAGGGACCTTTAGATGCCATCACAGCTTGACCTTGCCACCTGGGATCTCGTCCTAGACATGGACAGAGTGCACGGGGGATGGCACCAGTCTGGGGGTGCAGAGATCAGGGCTTCTCTTCACTGCAAGCTCAGGGGCTGGGGAACCTCCTCCAGCCTGGGCAGGCACTGAGTGCTGCCCCTGGAGCTGCTTGGAGCCCGACAGAGGTGCAGGCTGGCAGCCATGGGGACAAGTGACAGCTGCAGCATGTCCATGAGCACAGCTTGAGATGCGTTTGTTGTAGTGCAATCTGACTGTCACACAGAAACACAATCTGACTCACACACAGGAGCATGGCAGCAGACTCTAGCTCTGCAGAAAATGCAGCTGAGCAGTAGCTGGCTATGCTAGAGCTGTATTTCCCTGCTGGCAGGACAGCTGATAGCTGAGTTGTAACCAGATCACGAAATGCTTGCAATAATGCATAAATCCTTTGCACTTCTGTGTGCAGGAGAAAGTGTGCTGCTGGCAGTCCCATTGCAAAGGGGAAGCACATTGTCACATGCTTTCGTTTTTGGCCAGAATGTTGACTCCACCTTGTAATGACAAAGGAACATCATCCCTCAATTTATTAATTCCTTTGGAGAATTATCTTAAAAGTTGCATACAACTTTTTGTATTGCGTTGGTGAATAGCAGGAATTAGTCAGAGATTTCCATCTGAATGGTTCTTATAGAAGGGGCATGGGTTTCTGGGAGCACACAGGTCAGTTTGGTGTTTGTCAAGTCTGATTGTTACTACTCTGAGAGATATTTATGAGGAAATGTATCTCTGCCATGCCAGAAGACTAGAAATGTACCTGAGCCCAAGTCACCACAGGCTGGATGTGCCTTCTTGACTTCCTCCTCCTTCTATATGTTGTAAATATGCACAGATTCTCTTAGTCCTTATTTGATTGAGAGATGGCTCTGTTAAAAAATATTATAATACTGTAACACTGGCAATTTCTGCCGTAAGTGCACATGAGTTTATTGTGCTTCAATTGACAGATTGTCTATCCAAAGCTCTTAGCACAGATCACCGGACCTAGAATAAGAAGATTACTTCATTCATCAAATGTTCTATGAAGATGAAGGACTAAAAATATCTTTAAACTCTTCTCAAACCAAGCTATGTGCACAAAATACTTCCTAAGTTTCTTCCCAAAATGCTCTGGGTATGGAGTTAAGGAAAGCACAGTGGTGTAGGACATACAAAAATTCTTAGAAGGAACACTATTGACAAAAAATATGTACTCAGATGTAACCAGAAGTGTTTGCTTATGCAGTCTCATGAAGAAACAATGAAGAAAAGAGGCTGTAAGGAAAGATTTGCAGAAGTTTGCAGAACAAGAGGACAGCATGACAGATGAGGGAAATTATTTGTGGGAATTAGGGCCACAATGAGAGAAAAAAGACAGCAGGATGGTTAGCAGAAAAGAAAGGATGTGTAGAGAATTATTTTAACTTCAAGAGTAATGGAAGAGCAAGTAATGAGGAATTAAAAAGGATTGAAAAGCTGTGGAACCAGAAGGGTGGGAACAAGCATAGCCACCATGGGTAAGACAAATTCAAGCTGAAAAATCACAAGGAAAAGCTGGAAGTGTCTGTGTAATCTCAGTGCACCTGTCAGAACAATATAAAGAGGTTTGCAGCACTAGCAGACACAAGGCTGCAGCAAAGAAAAGCAAGTAGTCATATTCCAGAGACCAACAACAGGAGTTTCACTGTTCCTCACAGGAGTGGCCACAGCTCCCCACGCCAGGCCTACAGGCACAGGATTTCAGGGGGTCCTGCAGAGGTTTTGGTGATGTTGAGCCACACTTTGTCCTGCCTCCTCTTCCTTCTCTTCTTGTGGGCAGAGGGATGCTTAGTGCCCAGTTCCTACAGCGGAGGTGGCTGCTGTGGTGGTATTTTTAATGGGCCTCTCTCTTTGAGGCCACCCTGCAATTTTCAGTGTTTCCAGCTTGTTGCTCTGTCTGAAGCAGATGTAGCTTGATCCTCAGGTTGAGTATTCCAGCTGTAAATTTACAGAGGTGGTAACCATGGGATTCTGAGATTTGACCGGAACTTCTGTTCATAAAATAAATAATTTTTCCATGTAAGTGATGGGAAGTGTGCCATGATGAAAACGTGTCCATGGAATGCTTAGGCTATGTAAGGTCTTGCAGCTTTAAAGATTAGAGGCTTGAAACATAAAATAAACAAACAAATCCTCTGTGAAAAAAAAGTCATTCTATCATTTTTGACAGCTTAGAAAACTCCTCTTTTTCCCCACACTCCATACTTACATCCATTTCTCCTGCAGAAGAAGCAGATAGAGAAATCTGAAGTACAGTTGGATGTGGAAACCTTTGCTTATTGTCTTAGCCCTGTGACTCACTAATCAGCCTTGTGTTCACAGCTGCCCTCCCTTTGGAGTGCAGAAAGGTGCTCTGACCTAAACCTTCCCTCCTTGCACCTTCTGTTCCACATGGAAACTGTGTCCTCTAACACCCACTGAGGCCAGGTGCCCGGCCAGTGGCTTTTGACTGCACATACAGATTTCCCTGGCTTTGGTAATTTGTGCTTCTGGTTTTAGCTTTTAAATCCATCACCAGGGCTGGCATGGACATCCTGGCTTACCCACAACTACTCAAACTCATTGCCAGCAGTATCACTATTGTAAAGCACCCTGAGATGCATGCTATGGAAGGAGCTGTATATATCCCATTGGAATAATCTGATACAATAATTTGCGGGCAGAATTTACTGTTTGAAACATGTGGACATATGGTTTCTTGTTACATCATACTTTGCATTCTTTGCAACCACTTAGAACCTGTAGATTTACTCCTGCTTTTTGTTTATTTGTTTTTGGGTTTTTTTTGGTTTGGTTTGGTTTTGGTTTTTTTTTTTTCTTTTCTTTGTGTTGTTGTTGTTGCTGCTGCTGTTGTCTTAAGCTGTTTCTGTTGCAGGAACAGAAAAGGAAGAAGAATACTACATGCATTGCTTATACCTTCAGGTATATTCACACGACCTCTGTGCCTCCTTCTTTTTGGAAAGCATCCTGGGGATAACACCGGCGATTTAATTAACTCCGGTCTGTTACTTCATTTCAAAATGTAGGAAAGGCTAGCACTGCCTGAAGGAAACCACCTCCTTCCTCTGCCTTCCCCCAAGAGAAGAACAGGATCAGGCCCTAGAGGTATATCAGAGATCTTTTCAATGGTAAAGACCTTATCTCCACAAAACTGAGCTCCTTTCCTGATTGCAGATGCCTCCCTCCTTGTCCACAATGAAATGGCAGGCTCTCCATTCTTCTTGGGCTGAAGGGGCTGCCCTTTGCCCTCCAGGACCTGGCAGCTTGGAATGAAAAAGGCAAATATTCTATCTTTAAACAAGTGTTGCAACTAAAATGAATAAACCTGCCGATGTCTGGAAATGGATCAGTTTAGCAGTAGTAAATATTAGATAGGTATAGAGATATGTCAACAATGTGCCTTATAGTAAGTAATAGAAAATTACAAATAAAAAGTCCATCTTTTTTTTCTGATGGCCCCAAATAGTCTCTTTTTCATGAGGCTGCCTCAGGTCTGAATTGTCCTTTGGTAAAGATTAGCAGCAGGCCATTTGGGAAACTGCCATGGCTGGGGAGAAAATCCAGCAGCTCACTGATGGAGGTACAGCTGCCATCTGCACAGTTGTGCAGAAACCAGCAGATGGCACAAAGCCTTAAATGTTCTTCTTTGGCCAGCAGGTCATTGTGTGGTGAGATCCTGCTGGTTTTAGCCAGCTCTGCAGTCACCCTGTTCTACCTAGGCAGCAAGATATGGAAGAGTTTGGAAGAGAGGCTGGAACTTAATTTTTCTGGTAAGCTCTTGTCAAGGCTCTGAGAAAACCATTTCCTCCAGGCTTACTGCCCACCATGACAGAGAGGATGAGGCTTCTTGACTTCTCTTGCTTTGAGCAGCACCCTCTGTTTCACTTAAAAACAGGGTGAAAAGTGTGCATCTTTTTCTGAGATGTGTTTTGTGCACAGGAGTATGTGAAGTCCTTATCTGCCAACTGTCAGTCAATAAATTCAGAAATAATTACAGTATCATTTTTCAGAAGGGAAAGGTGTGTCTCAATTCCTGTCATTTAAAACTGTGAGGTATTTGAATATTACCTTGAAAGTCCTAAGGCAGTGATTTATGATGCCTTTTTAACCTAATTATATAACACACCCAAGAATCTTACCCTTGAACCACAGAGGAACAAACTTCAAACAATTTCCTCTTCGTCGTCATTGCACCACTCACTTCCTTGGAAAAGATCCACATTGCTGAGCAGAACTCACAGAAACTGAAAACCTCTATGTCCTAAATATGGTGTCCCACTGTGGGGAAACCTTATTTCTCCTTTTTCCTCCCTGAAAAAGAGCCTGGCATCAGCAGCACGAATTAGCTGGAGGATCAAGTGCCCAGAACTCATGGTGCAATAACCACTGCAGAAGCTGTCCGGGGGGACTCTGAATGCACACACCTGTAGCTGTTTTCCAGTGCCCTGGCAAACAAACCCACAATTTTATCACCCACTGGACAGCAGGGAACTTAGTGCTTGATGCAGGAGCATATTTAGAGCTCTCATCCTGCGCCATCTGCTGCCAAGCTAGCAGTAGAAGTTACTAAATCCGACATGACAGTGCAATTGCAGCAATTCCCACAGCAGTTTACCCAATGCTTATTCCAATAATAAGGCAAAAGGAGGACCTGCTAGGTGCAGGAAATCTGAAACTGCTGGTGAAGTATTTCACAGGACAGGGAAGAAGATAAGATTAACCATCTCACCTGCATACCCGTTTTGCTGCATGTCATTAAAACTACCAGTGATCCTTGTGCTGAATTCAGTACACTAAACAGTCTGCCCATCACTTCCACTAAAAACCAGCCAGTTTTGGTGAGCAAGTCTGGAACAGGCTCTTGGGTATCTTCTTTGACAACCAAACACATCTTTGGGCATCTTTGTTTTATAAAATCTGTTTCATGTTACATCAAATTCAACAAACCCAGGAATATGTTTCAATGCTTTGATTCCTCCCCCTTTTTCCCCTATGCCCAGAACAAATAGCCATAATACAGCAAAAATGAAGGTAAATTTGATTTTATTTTCTTCTTGCTCTAAAGAGCAAAAAATGCAGTGACAGATGTTATGCTCACCAACCAAAATCTTGTGCTGTGATTAGCTATTATTAGCATGTGTCTAATCCCCAGGGGATTAAGTGGTTCATCTAAGCATGGCTTCAAGTGTCACCTATGTCTCACATGGACATAAACTAATCTCTTCTGTTGAAAACAGATGAAGTGATAAGTGTTTGGAAGCCTTCTAATTTACTGAAAACACTGCAGTTTGTCAGGGTGAAAGAGCATGCTTTACATTCTGTGTCAGTCCCTTTAAAATCTAATAGGCATCTAGCCCTTAAGTGCAGTTAAAGAAGTTACTTTTTATGCGACTCTTTAAGTAGCCAAGCAGTCCCAATTACCATGAGTTCATTTCTGTGCTGACTTGCCCAGGATGCCTCTGAAGACACACAGATGGCATGAATAGGATGGGTTCAGTCACTGCATCCAAACTACCGCTGCCTCCCTCTAAAGTGTAAATGGAGGCTCCACAGAGATCAAATCAAAGTTGCCTCTAGCAGCAAGCAAGGACAGCTTTTTCCAGGCAAAATGCTTCAATGCAAACCCTAAACAAGCTGCCTGTAAAGCAACAGAGTTCACACCAGCTGCAGGGCAAAGCTGTGCGCTTCTGTTCAAGAGGTCCTGGGCAAGAGGCAGTAAGTGATCACTGGAGTAAGCCCAAAACATCCAGAAGGCTTTATCCTCACTCTGGAAGTCCAGACTGTTGGATCAGAATCAAAAGCTTCAGGACATTCCAGGCTGACTCCATAGGAATTATATGGTTGTCCCTAGTGGTTATGTCCAAGGCTCCCCAGCACTTAGCACCCAGTGTGAGGACTGTTAATACCATCAACTCCTATTTGAATGTCTGAAATCTTAGATCTCCCAGGTGAGCCGGGGAGAAAGAGTTCAGGAGTAACCTTTGCATTAGAGAAATTATTTGGGTGCTAGAGAATGGCAGGCATGGTTTGCTGTCAAAAGTACTCTTCTAGTGATCTCTGCTTTCTTGTCTTTTTCTGATGTATTGTATTCCCATGAGAGGCTACTAGAAGGAACATTTAGGGAAGGAGAGAGAGCTGTAGTACTTATGTGACTGGAAATGTGGACAAAATTATCTAGGAAGAATGTACATAAAAATGTTTCATTACACAGGAGAACTGAGGACTCTTAAGATTCTGATATAAACATGAAGGCTAAACTTCATTTTTGCACTTTTTTGTCCCCTCCCCCAAGTAGTTAATGCATAATGTCTTCCTATTCTTGAAAGGATCATCTTAATTTGATGATGCAGGTATGAGAAGAACTAATTATGTACCTGCTCCATGCAGGCTGACAAAACACGTGCCTATGCAGATGCGTGTGTATAGCCCAAGTGTTTCTCTAATTAATGCTCTGTGCTTATTCTCCTAACATGTGTTAGAGGCAGAAAGACTTCAACGAGACAAAGCAGTAGTACAATCAAATCATCAGATTTATTAGCTTTCTGGGCAGCTTTTTCCATTATGTAAAAGCTGTGTTTGTATTAGTATAGCAGTCAGACCCACCAGTGTGAGGATTACAGTTGGTTTTTACATAATGGATTATCCAAGATTAAGTGTTTTATTCAGGCACACGAGCAAAAATAACCAATTAGTGACTTTGCAGATTCCTTATTTAAAGGGAGCTGGAGGGCAATTGACACAAAACCCTCCTGCTACCTGCAGTCCAAAGACTGAAGCAGTCTCAAGGATCTCCAACATCTCTACTCGGCAGGTAGGTCTTTCTTTGGCAGAGGTGGATCAGAATGGCATCTCCTACAGCAGGGAAATGCAGCTTGCATGGCAGCAGCTAGGAACAGCCTAGTGTAGCTGCACGGGTGTTAGGGCTCTGGGTTGGTAGCTCAGCCTGGTTGGTGCTGACAAGTGCTAGATAACTGTTTTATCTTGGCATCAGGACAGGTACTCAGTGTCAAATACTCTGAAGGTTTTCATTTCCTGAAGTCTGAGAAACAAATATGCTGGAATATGGATGAGGTGGGATATCCAAGGAGAAAAACAGCCATGAGCACCTAGTGGTTGTGCTGCAATGACAAATCAAGCCTCTAGAAAATTAATAGTATCTGTAATGTTTGTTGAAGGAATGGTCAGAGGGCAGCCAGTATCAAGGTGTATTATGCCATTAGAGCAGACACCTAGGAAAGGCCGGTTTTGGTGAGCAGAACTGGAGATAAAGAATATGGCTTCACTAGCTTGAAAGCAAAGTGGACACTCACTGTGAAATAATTAAAAACAACATCTTTACAATGTACAGTGCTTTACCAGAGCTCATTAGAACATTTTTCGTCCTGTGAAAACAAAATCCAAAAAAATTTCAATTTTTTACCAATTCTTACTGACCTTATCCATAGTCTGGCTTGATTTATAATACAAAAATACAATTAATTGCATTACCACTACTGGCAAGCAAAATACTTCTCCAGAGAAATTGCCATTGATGTCCAGTTTTGGCTGAATTTAGGCACCACAATGACTAAGTATCAAAGGAAGCACTGGCTGTCAGTATCAATGGAGGAGCTAGTATGGAAAGAAACTAGTCTTAAAATGATAGAAATACATCTGTGGCACTAGCTACCTCCATCTACTGCATGAAATAAACCCCCGTGTTTGCTTTTGTCTTGCAGAATGAAATACGCACAGTATGTTTTCCTGGCCTCGGTCTTCTACACTGTTGAATACAGCCTAGCTCAGACCTGTGCAGTGGAGTCTTTCTCTGTGAAAGACAATTTTGATCCAAAAAGGGTAATTACGGCTACTTCGATATTACATGTGAAGAAGCTTTACGTATAAATTGTTTTTCCAGATTACAAGTTTTGTTTGTCTAAAGGGGTTCTTCACCAAAAAGTTAACTTCTTTCATATTCTGTGTTGCTGATGCTGTTCCTGTAGTTTTCTCAGCACTGTTTAACCTTCTGAACATTACAGTAAAACTGGGCTTGAAAGCCAGGGATGTTACTAGAGCTCATCTTCTGTTAGCTTGGCACAGTTTTGAGCTTCGAGCAGATCCTTGAAAGGAATAATTTAGATCCACATCAGAGAGGAAGCTCAAGCACAAGCCCTAGGGTACTTGCATCCACCACTAGTCATTTTTGGGAGCCATAGCAAATGGAAATCTTACCTGCTCTGGTATGCTGAACGCTGACTCCTGCTGAAACACATAATTTGTGCTTCTGAGGAGAAAATGAGGGCTAATCTGCTGTTGGAAAGGTCCAGATGAGTGTCAGTACCTATGTTAACTAATGGTCAGCAAACACCATAATTCTAGGGGCAGATGGGATATGGTGAGTACTTTGTCTATACAAGATTGGTTTGGCTTTGGAAACAAATCTTGTCTGGGGAGAGCTTTGGGAATCTCCCAGTTTTAGAAAGTCAAAGCTTTTGCTTGGATTCCTGTATTTGGGAATCACAGCTTTGCAGGCTTAAGCACATAACTTGCCTAACAGATGTCATTAGTGTCACTGCAGAATCAATTTTAACACAGATAGTTCCCGCTCTTCTCAGAATTTCTACTGATAATGTTAACTTTTAAGGGTCTTCCTCTCTGTCAGTCACCTGTTAAGATCTTGTGTTCATTCTACTAGATACCTCTTGTACATTTTCAGGGGCCCATTTTTTGCGTGGACATATTCTTCCCCTGGATCTCTCTCCATTTCTCTCTGCTGTTACTCTCCCCAAAACACAAATCGAGTATGTAGTCATCATTTTTTGCTTTGCTGGATAGACCCTTTTCCCCATAAGAGATCAACTGTGGCCCCTGGCAGCCACAAAGATTGTCTCCAGCCAGCTTGCTACAGTCTTTTTACCTGCAGTAAAATTCTTAATTCACCAGGACTACACACACGGAGCAGTGCAGAGCTGCTAGACCCACTTCTGGCACAGAGGCAAGGGTTCACCAGGCAGCACTGCAGCATCTGTGTGCTACATTCCCTCCCAAACTCAGACTGGCATTTATCAGGCAGTGAGGAGTTAGAAAGGCACTTTGATCACAAAATTGTTTTTGTGCTAATCTTGCCATGGTGGCTAATGCAGATATTAATACTCTTCCATGACAGTACGCAGGGAAATGGTATGCCCTGGCCAAGAAGGATCCAGAAGGCCTTTTCCTTCAGGACAACATCTCTGCTGAATACACCGTGGAGGAAGATGGCACAATGACGGCATCCTCCAAAGGCAGAGTCAAGCTTTTTGGGTGAGCTCTCTTGACTTTCAGCTCTAGCTGCTGTTACGAGGTACTGGATGAGGGGGACATGGATTGTGACCTACCCTGAATACACAACATGGCTGGGTTTTCTTCATCTAAAAGGGAAGCTCAGTCAAAATATTAGATTAGAAACTAGAGGTTAGACACTTCTGAGCCCTGAGTTTCTTCACAGCCTGGCTCAGGTTTAGGTCCATCACAAAACTACTGCATAAATTTAATTATTAAGTCATCTTATCTGATGGAATGGTTAGATAAATTAATTGCAATCAAGTAAAGGAGGTAATGAAGGCTGTCAAGATGCAAGATTTCTGAGGAAAACCTGTGGCTAACTCTTAGATGTAATTGCAATGCCTGAATGGACAGATGGCAGGAAGCTTAGAGTTTTGCCTGTTGGTCATGATTACTGCAAGGAATTACAGCATGTAAAGAGATTAAACAGCTTCCTGAGTGCAAAAAAGAAAATCTGTGGCTTCCAATATGCTAGTACTAGCAGGTGGCAATGAACCTTTTACATCTTAACAGTGCAGCACACCAAGATATTTTGAGAATGGGCAAATGAGGTTTTGCAGGCATGCTGTACTGTGCAAGGGGGAAGATGCCAGAAAGGACTCTTCAGAAAACAAGCGGAGTCTCAAGGTTGCTGCAAATTTTATTTCTGCAAAGTCAGGATAAGGGGAAGCCTGAGCAAGGAAGGGAATGAAGACCCTTCCACTGTTTCACTAATCCAGGTAACTCTTGATGAACAGTGTTGAAATGTAGATGGCATTTAAAGGAAACAGATACCAAACAGAGAAGGGCATTGGAACAAATGGACACCCACAGGGTTCTCAAAGGCTCTGAGAGCTTTTCACCAGCTGACAGCTGGCAGAGGGGCTGTAGATATTATCGTGCTTGTAACAGACATTCCCGTGCCCATATTGCTGGGAAGAGATATCCAAGTCCCTGCCTCTTCCTGGGGGACAGCTACTGACCTCAAAAGAGCCCAAATGCAGGTGAGCTCGCCCTGCAGACTGCCAGCAGGGAGCCAAGGAACAACATTCATTATTGTGCTTGGTGGCTGTCTGCTTCTACAGAAATGGGTGGCAAAAATCTTACTGAACTGAAGGAGGGTCAGGGCACTGCCCCAGCCACAGCGTTGCCATACAGCAGAGCTGGGAACCAGAGAACAGCAGCAATCACTGGCAGTGTTTGGGAAGTGTCACAGATTTTCCTTACTTAATGACACTGACTTTGCACTAAGAAAGGCCATGCCCATGCCTGAGGCATTCGTGCCCAAACCCTGAGTGAAGGACACCCGCGCTGCTAAATTTTACCTTGAATCTTATGGATCTCATTGCAGTTTCTGGGTGATCTGTGCTGACATGGCTGCTCAGTACACAGTACCTGACCCAACCACTCCAGCAAAAATGTATATGACCTACCAGGGACTGGCCAGCTACCTCTCCAGTGGCGGTGAGTTAAATTCTCCAGCCCCTTGATGCTTTTCAATTGCTTAAAGCTGTCCAGATGTGCCTTACCACATATCAGCAGAAAAAAACCAGTTCAGCCCAAGATTGCTGCAAGTTCCCCCTCAAACATCCTTTTTGGGGAGTATGCTTTATCCAAGCAGCGCATTTTATCTCCACAGAAAGGCCAGCATCCAGAGACTCCCCACAGATCCTTCTTGTATACTTTATATCTTAACAAGGAGGCTCAGAGGCATTGAGCCACACACAGTGTGCAGCCAATTGAGGTGTTCAGCCTAGGGGAGCCACATTTCCTGGGGCCCACTGCGGGCATTAGGGAAGTGCTAAAGTCAGTCACCCCTGTACTCCTCATAGCTAAACAGAGGAGACAGGTAGAACCACAGCTGCACCCCAGCAACACGACACATTTCTCCTCAGAGAGACACAGCTGGACTCAAACAAATGGAGTTGTTAACTCAAGTCCATCTTTCAGAAACTGCTCATGCTGAACCTCAGTTACACTGAGGGCCCTTCAAAGCCTATCCTTTGTGGCCGAGCCTACCATAGCTGCAATTCCTCAGCTGTGGAACTTGGGGATGACTTCTAAGGTGTAAGAAAGAAGTGCATTCCCTTAGTACTGACAGATAAACCACACCAAAAAGAACCAAGTTAAGCAAGGCTAGAAAACATGAGGAATGTTTTACTGAGGCTTCCTGTATAGGAAATGTAATCTGTACTCTATGTCCTTCCTTCCACCATGCTTGAGCAAGAAACAGAAAGAGGTATTTTGTCATTGAAAACCTAGAAAATTGTAGTCCTCCTAATATTTCTAGCCTAAGAAACAAAAGGTGAAAATGCACTGAGCATCGTGGGGAAAATCATGGTCTCAAGATGCTCTGTGCTTGTCCCAGTTCTTCCCCTCATGGTGTGGAGATAAGCTGGACGTGTGACATGATAACAGATCCTTTGGAAAGCTATCACTGTCATGTGAAGTTTGTCACCTCTGCTCTGCCATGCCCACTGTGACAAATCTGTGTGTTCTGTGGTTTCAGGGGACAACTACTGGGTGATTGACACTGACTATGACAACTATGCCATCACCTACGCCTGCCGCAGCCTGAAGGAGGACGGCTCCTGTGACGATGGCTACTCCCTGATCTTCTCGCGCAACCCCCGCGGCCTCCCCCCCGCCATCCAGCGCATTGTGCGCCAAAAGCAGGAGGAAATCTGCATGTCTGGCCAGTTCCAGCCTGTGCTTCAGTCAGGTACTTTGGCTAATTAACAAACTCACTGAGTTGCACAGTAGGTGACTGCATTTGCTGTTAATGTGACAGAACAAACTCAGTTGTTCTTTTTTAGCAACATTTTCCTCATGTTAGATCTAATAGGAAAAGAGCTACAAAGGAAAACCATACAAGAACAAGAGGCTGTGTCTGCAGCCTTAAGATTGCTACTTACCAGAATCCTTTGTGTTGAAACTGGTACATGACCAGATGAAGATCAACCTTGTTACTGTAGTAGACAGTACAAGGATGGATGCAACAAGTTGGTGTCTCTGCTCTTGGAAATGCTTGTGTTGGCCACTTGCATAGTAGCACCTTACCTTGGGTCCGTACAGTGTCCTCCAGGAAAAGATGAAAAGCTGCCCCCAAGGACCACTCTCACACTCAGTTCCATCATGACTTGTGTCCTGTGTGGTCTGAGTAGCAGGGGTGAGGGGCTCTGAGCAGCATTTCTGACTGCATCAGCTGGCAGGGGGAGTCAGCAGCTGCTCCACATACATGCAAACAGACCACGTCTAATGCCATTTTGAGAACATTTTTCTGGAGGTACAGGAGTTGATTCTCTAGTTCAAATGCAGCCAGACACATTTTTAGGGCTCTGCAGAAGGCAGAAATTCTTCTTTGTTGGCAGTTGAGCATTCACACCCTTCACAACCTAACTACCTGGCCTGGAAGTTGACTTTTTACTAAGCCACATAACATGTTTTCTGCACTGTGGGACAAGGAATGGCAGCTAAAATCTGAATTGTTGTGTGTCAGCCAGTCCTCTACTACAGAGCAGGTATTGTCATCGCCCAAGGCCATGGGCACGGCGTGGGCATCCCTGCCCCACTCCCCTCTGTAGAGAAGGCAGCTGGTTTGCAGGGTCATGGCTCAGTCCTCAGGAAAGCTGAGTGCCCTTGGCTAACAGGGAAATGCTGCCCGTGTCTGTGCCAACAGAGAGAAATGCAAACAGCAACTTTTGCACCCTGAATCCTAGTCTTGTACTGTGATTCAGTACAAGTACCCTAGGAAAGCTGTAGTTACTGTTTCACTGGAGACTTAATGGCTGTTAAAGCACTTTGCAAATTTACTTACACAGACTAAAGTTTACTTTTCTTTCTTTCCAGGGGCCTGCTAAAAGTACGCTTCTGATCGTATCCTTAAGCACAGAAACCAGACCGCTTGGTCTTGAAGTTGCCACTCAACTAATCATAAAAAAAAAAAATCATAGTATGGAATAGTGTGTTTTTCCTGAAAAACACATGAAAATATTGGGGGATCTTTAAACAGTGTGCAATATAATAGTGATATTTGAATTTTCAAGGGAATACCTAATGTGGCATTTGTCAATAAATGTTTTTGGAAAAAAGGCATCTCTGAAACTGTTTTTTTATTGCCTGTTGTCCAGTCTGTTGGGGAGCAGAAGCACTGAGGATGCTCACTGAGGTGCTCCCAGCACAGATGGAGCAGCATCACTCCCCAGCACTGAACAGGGGGGAGGGCAAGGATGGTAAGAGGGGCACATCCCCTGACAGGGCTGACTGTTCAGACAGCAGCATGGTGACAGGGTAAGGCTGGGATTCCCCCAGCAAGAGAGCAAGTGAGGGCAGCAAGACGCAGGGCAGTGTGCAGGCACAGCAGTGAGATGGCTCCAGCCAAAAACAGGACTCAAGAGCATGTCTGAGGCAGAGCTACCTGCAGCAAAGTTCCCAAGGGGAGAACCACAAATGCAATGAAACAGATGCTACTTTCAGTAACACTGTACAATGCTTTAAATAAGTGGGTGCTTGCATTTCTAATGGCATTAACAGTAATTTGCTCCTCTCTGCATTCATAATCCAGTTTTCAGTATCTGGAAAGTATAGAAATGAAAGATATATAACAGACTGGATTTACGGCAAAGAATTTCAAATAGAGAAAATGAAGAGTACTTGGAAATCTCCATGTAGAAAAAGGGTAACCTGGGTCAGCTTTTAGTAAAATCACAGTCACTTTGTGTTTCCTAGTAATAAAAATACCCGTCTAGAACACCCCAGCATCCTGCTGAACCCTGCAGTTTATCAACTACACCATTTTTACAAGTTATAATTATGAAGCATAGAGGTAAGACCAAGCTGAACAGCCCCTACTCCTGAGGCTTCCAAAAGGTGTGTGGAACAAGGCTGATGTTGACTGAAGATCTTCAGAGCAGTACACTGTTAAACAGCTTCTGCAAGGTGCTTGCACAATCCTACCCACAGTAGCCAGAAACATTATAGAAACCAAAGACCAGAGGCACTCTCCAGGACCAGACATGTTATCCCAGAGATGCAGTGAAGTCTCTCAAACTTGTATTTCCCAGAATTTCCTGGCAATACTCATAAGGCTCTCAACCTGCTTGAACAAATGTGTCCTTGCTCTTCAGGTCTAGGGAAAGCTACCCTGACAAGAGAACAAGATTGTGAGCTGCTACCTAAAGCTAAGGACAGAAACACAGGAGCACTAGCAGGCAATCCTAACAAAACCCCACATAGACAGAGAACTACTGAGTGTTGAAAAAATATCAGCCTTTCTGCTGGATTAAGTGCAAGGTCAGTGCATTGATTGAATGTTCTCCACTTCCACCCTTCTCCCAGCAGGAAGTATTGGGGTGGAATCTGTGACCTTAGGACTTGTGTAACAACTGATTAGAAAGCACTAACCCTTAGCTGAAGGAGCGTGGCCTTTGGCCAAAACTGTCAGACTAATACTACCAGTCTTAGAGAAGTGTGATTTTTAATGTTTATACTAATTGTAAAACCAGAGTAGATGAGAGTTGGGAAGATACAATCAATATGCAGGACCCAGTGCATCTTTCGTGCTTGGTGTAGTCTGTCCAGACAAGATAGGCAGTGAAATTCCTCCTTAGCCACATGAGACAAAGCCTGCAGGATCACAGAAATACAGAGGTGATTCTGGTTGAATACACCATAGAGCTCACATGCCTCAGGAATTGTACCTGGGACCATCAGGACCACAAGCAAGTCCTCACTGTATGATGTGATAAGTTAATGAACAGATGGAAGTAATAGCATATTAATTTGTCTCTAATGACTGCAGGAAATGTGAAAGACAAGGTAGGATAAGGCAGGTGGTCATGAGTGTATGCTGATGAGATTTACACTTCTCTTGAAATTCTGTTGAGTTCAACATGAAGCATCTCACGTATATCTAGAGGCAGACATTTTCTGTCTGCTGTTTGAGCTGGTTGTTGAAAAGCAGTCTATTATTCCTGGGTTTTAAGTGTGTGTATAGGTCCCAAGTCATAATCTCTGTCCTGCGCAAACTTTCCACTAACAAGACAAAATAAAAAAATTGTTTATTCATTAAAAGGACTGTTGTTTTGTCCTCAGAAGGTCCTTTAGTGCTGGCAGAAAGACTATGACTGCGCAACAGCAGGAGGGACCCTGCAAGGATATTGTCCTTCACACACCAGTGAACCTCCTGCAGCAAGGACACTGCAAGTCCTGAGATCAGACACTATAACACCACCTTGAGTTTGAACAGTTTTCCCTGGGTTCTGGTAACTGAGGCAATCTATGCATTTAGGTTTCTACTTCAGCCTCGACATTTTGATGCTTCGATTATATGTAATGTTGGAATTTCCACAAGTCGAGCTTGTGGAAATTGCTTATTTTACCGCTTGTGCTGGTAGCCACAGTGAGCAGCTGCATGGTACTTGGTTGCTGGCTGGAGTTAAAACATAATAGGTCCTTGAGAGTAGTATTTACTTTCCAAGAGTAAGTTGAGTTGTAAGCAGTTTCTACAACACAGCCATGAGATCTTGTTTGTACAGGGTTCGAGTGAGAGATTAATAACCAGTTTTATTTGCTGTCACAAAAGACGGTAACAAATGTAGCATATACAGAATTCAACAATACTCAGCTGAAAGGTTCTTTCAGTTGCAAAATGTTTATATAGCCTCACAAGCTTTTGTTTGAAGCGCAGGCAAATAATCCCAT
This sequence comes from Taeniopygia guttata, assembly GCF_048771995.1. NCBI lineage: Eukaryota > Metazoa > Chordata > Aves > Passeriformes > Estrildidae > Taeniopygia > Taeniopygia guttata. The sequence continues at coordinate 8,088,556 of NC_133063.1, read as the reverse complement.
GTTGCAGTTGCAGTTACATATTCTTATTTGGATTAATGAACAGCAAAAGACATACATGAGTGCTCTGCAGCCTTGCTTTGGTTATGATACTACAGAACTACTAAGCACCAGCTATTCACACCCGGTGCTATGGATACTTGGAACTTCTGAAAACTCAAACTGTAATGAGGGGCTGATCACTACATGTAACAGTGGAGATTAGTCAAACATGCAATTTTGGAAACACTATCAGAGTCAGCAACAGATGGTTACAGAAATCTCAAGTTTCAAGTACTAAATAGCGTTTTTCTGTAGATATCAAATGATAAAAAAAGAAAACGCCATTTCAAAAACTTTTATAATTTGTTAGAAATAAACTCATACCTGGAAATACCAACTTCTCTTCTCTCTCTAATTGTTAATACATGCTAATTTCTTAAAGGAATGAGTTTATATCATAGCAGCAAAGAAGATTTTCAGAAGAAATCTTCTATTTTTCATGGTTTGCACATCTATATATTTTCATCCCTGCATAACAAAATCAATGCTATTCACTACAACTATGTCTCTTCTTCTTCTTTTTGTTTGGTTTTTTTTTGGTGTTTTTTTTTTGTTTTTGTTTTTTATGGTTTTTTGGGTTTTTTTTTTTTGTTTTTTATTTTTTTTATACACCTGTAACTAGTACATAGTCCTTGGTTTGATAAAAACTGCTATATTATGATTGCCAGGGTGGGAAAATTTTAAAGCAGAAGGGCTACTCAGTTAGGATATCCTAACACACTGAACTGTCCACTCAAGCTCCTACATCTTCCCCTGCTCCAGACACACTAAAATCTCTCAAGACCCTATACTTGTATTCCTCTAAATAATTTTATTTGTCGTTCCACCTCATTCTAGCAAAACAACATGTGTTAATCGCTAGATTTTACTTAACTGTATACACTGGTTCTTCAGTCAGGGGCAATTATCACTAGTTTAAAATGTATTTTTACCATCTCCATCCAAGTAGAATGTCTCAGTAACTTTTCTTAAATTGAGAGGGTTTTCAATTCAGTAGGTCCCATGGCCCTTTTCTGTTCTGCCTGTACAGAGAAGGAATTGGAGGACTAGGATGTGATAAGTGCCCCTTATTAAAACTTAAATGAGTCAATAAACATTTAATCTGAATTCTGTGACAGAGCAAATCTTTTAAGGCTATTTTTCAGTAAATGCACTTGAACAAGTAACCAGCAAGTAAGCAGATACAAGGTCACATTTCACACACACTGACTTTTTGTATATGTTTCTTGTCTGTGCTGTAAGAGTTGAGGGTATTTGAGGTAGTTCAGCTCTCTCCTACTGCGCAAACTTGGGCACTTCTTTTTTTCTGAGACCTGAATGTTTCATCAAATATGCAGTTTTTGTTGTTATGTTGGTGAGGTGGCTGATGTCAGCAAAGAGAGCAGTAGGGGATTTGTTTGTGTGACAAGTCACTCCTCTTATGGAAAACACTCCAGCTGTTTTCACTGGCATTATCCTTCTCTCTGCAAGCCTGTTAAAGGCACAGCTCAAACTGTGCCAGTTGTGAAAAGGGAAGAATAAAGCAGCACCCCTGCAATTTCTGGGAACTTTGCTGTTTACATAAAGTGTTTGGCACCTGCAAGCACAGCCAGTGGTGATCTGTAGCCCATACACTGGCCATCATAGACTGGTGCACATGCTTTGCTATCATACATATCATATGCCCATGATTTAGGGCCATCACACCCTTGTGCACAGGAGCTCAAACTGTTCCTCGTTAATTTCCTAAGTGTCTTAAGTAGTAGCCCTGCTACATTCAAGAGTGTGCTGTCCTGTCATACGAAAACACAAAAGGTTCTAATTAGTGTTTCAGCTTTCTCCTGGCCAGGCAGAGCTGAGTGACCACTTACAGTCTGTGAGGGGAGGTGTCAGCTGTAAGGGCTGAAGAACACCAGGCTAGGTGACAGCAATGGAGAGAAAATGGGACTTTCAGGGTTAGAGCCTCTACCACAAAGAGGCAGCAGCTGATGGCCAATGCACAAACAGGTGACTTTGGCAAAAGAACAAAAGAGAAAAGGCAGGAAAGTCTGGAGGGTAGGGCTTTCTGTGCCTTCTCCTCTCTGAGAATGAGCTGATACCCCTGCCTCTGCCTACGGGAAATAACCCTGGCATCCATGTAATGGTCACAAATACTGAGAAAGATGGGCAGAAACCCCTCTGTGAGAGAGTGAAAAACCTCATCCCCCTGAAGACATGGCAAGTATTCTGAAATAACCCACTGTTACTAACCAGCCAAAGGAACTAAGGGATCTTTTACTTCATGCTCTGAATGTGTCTTGTTGCTGTGCACTTTTCCATCAAACCATTAAGTCAAGACAGGCTGGCAGCTAAGGCAGTCAGTTCACCACACTCAGGTTCTCCATGTGCCTTTGCTACCATCTTCACTCACACAGTGAAGCCATGGTTCTGTTCCTGCTACAGTTCGTGACCTCTATAAATCTTAGCTTGCCCTGGCAGTGAAAAAACGGGGAATAATAAATATGTATTCCCATAATTCCTAGTTACCAGGCTGAATCCCTGTCCTACGGCAGCCTCTTACCAATTGTGCTGGCAGTTGTGGTTGTTTGATAATGCTGTCTTCTGTGCTGTAAAGAGTTAACAGGGGCAGTTGCTTCTAACTTGCGTTCCTAACTTCATCAGGTCATTTCCATACGCCCTCCTCAGCCTGGGAGGAGTTTATTTTTCTGGGGAGTTGTCATTTGCAAAGAACATACACCACTCTGACACCAAGCCAGGCACCACTCTTCAGCATCACTTGAAAGCTTCAATGTAGCCCACAGGAAGAGAGGACAGGCCTGCCTTCCCCCAGTAGTCAATGGCACGCACTCTGTAAAAGCCGGAGACTGAGCTTCCTGCAAATGAAAAGGTTAGAAATGGTCACTGTGAAATGCTGACACCTGTGGTATGGGAGGACGTGAAGCAGGCACTACTCCTGTAAAATGTAAGTTCACAGAACAGGCTGGGGAAATCAGTTCTGCACCCTACGTGTGTCTGTGCCTGTCTGTGCCTATAAAAACGATAATAAATTCCTCATGGCCAAGTACTGACTTTTTTCTCTTGTTTCACCAAAGATGTCATCTCTACTTACTAGGATTAGCAAGTACAGCTATAGTACTGCTTTCCCACCAGTTCCTTTGGAAGAAGGCTGTGACATCTGCAACACACAATTAGTAATTTCCTTGTTTTCTGACTTAATTTTCTGCCTGGATTTTGCCTTTGGAACAGGTTATGTGGGGACAGGTTCAACAAAGAAGCAGAACAAGAAGCACGCAGGCTGACTGAAAACCCTCTGCTCTACTCAGGAAGCAGCACCACTTACTTTAAAGGTATGTGAGCTGATCTTCTGTGGCTCTGCTGTTTTTGAGCCTTGATCCAGTTCAAAGAACACAGCTTGCCCTAGCAGAATCTTTGAACAAACAAGCAATATAAATTTGGAGGTATTTTATCTAATTAATTGATTCTTATAATTGTTTTAGTGTTTTTATTCTAGAAAAAAAAGAATCCAAGAAATAATGGGTGAGGAGGAAGTTCCTAGCAATAAGGACTGCTGAGACATGATATTTTTTCAAGCAGTCTTTTTTGTTGCTATTAGTTTTGAAACAAACTATTAAAATATATAGTATTATAATACAATAATGACTAATAATTTCAGAGATTTGTCATAGCCATGATTTACAGTGTTTGCTTGCCTGTGCAGCTCTTACATTGCAGTAATAGCTCTGAACTTTTATTTTGCCACTACTGCTGATGTTAAGACTTTCTCAGGGTAAGATAAGCCCTTGTTTCTGGTAAAAACATCTCTCAACCTCTTTTTAATAGTATCACTGTAAGGCAAGGCTTGTCTGTGTTTCACTCAGCTCTCATCAGTGCTGATTATCAGTATTTCTTGAATGGTCATACTGCAAATTAGACAGCATTTGCTTAAAAAAGAAAAAAAACAAAACAAACAAGAAACCAACAACCACCACCCTCCATCTGCAGATAAACAAAAAAAAATACCCAAATAAAACATCATTATTTTCCTTCACTTGGATGTTTCATCTGAGTAAGCTTCTATTGCAAGGTCTGGTCATGGTTTTTTATGGTTTTTTTTGTTATCATTTTTGCATATTTTTATACCAGCTACAAAAGTGCTCCTTAACTTCTCGAGAACGAGTGACTGGCTTTTGTGACAAGGAATTACCCATAGCATACTACTACTAATGTCCTCATGACTACTTGTTGACCTCTGCTTGTCCTTGAGAATAAGGCTCTTACTGAGAATATGATCCTAAAGGGACACGCTCTTATTTGTGAGGGACTGTGTGTTACTAGCAAGTTACCTGCCTTCAGTACCTGCTAAACAATGGTTCACACACTCATGAGTGGCAGTATCACATGACAGATTACCTGATGTGAGTATTCTAGCCATACCTGGACTGTAGACCCAGAGAGTGAATATTGTGTCTTTGGCATTAATCCGCTGGTACACTTGTCCATCTGACGAGAATTCCACTTCAAATGTCTTTATACACCTAGAAAAGAGAACCATAGAGGTTTGTAATTACAACTGCTAATGTGTGAACTGTCGAGTACTATGAAAAATCAGGGCTATTTCAACACAAGGACAAAAATAATAAATGTTCAGTGGATTAATTACTGCCAAATGTAGGATGGAATGAATTGGCACTATTAGGAAGAACCAGGGCTCCAACAGCCCTTAGAAAAACACCTAGACTGACTTGCTGGTTAAGGTATATGCAGCATCACAAAATGTCACGCATCTTTCAGGCGGACATCAGGGTTATCAAGAATGAAGAACCTAGGGAGACTGGTTTGGAAAGGACCTAAGTCACTGCTTCCTGAGGCTATCTGTACACTGGATCACCTTTCAGAGCTCACCTACAGAGGGTTTCCAGTTGAGTCTAGCTTGTGGAAGAACGCAACTGGAGGTTTTCTCTTCTAGTTCACATTCCTTAAAGAAACGTGTCAGGTACCACTTAGGCAGGCATCTGCTGATAGCATAACTTTTACCATGAATCTTCCTGTCTGCTATGCTGAATAGAATCCCCTCAGAAATGCCACTGAATGCTGGTGACCAACAGGCAGATTGAGGCAGCAAATTAGGCAGGGTTGCTCTTCACAGTTTGTGCACACAGGTCCTACAGTTCATTTTTTCAGACAAATGCACTGTATCATCTATCAAGGAGCAACAATTCATTAACTGTTGAATTTGTTTTACTCTGTAGGGCTTGTGGAAACTTAGGGAGTAGTATGTTGATAATTCATTTGTATCAATTTTAGAGCTACTTACTTTGACTTTACGCATTCGTCATCCCACAGCACGATGACCTGCCCCTTTGTGAGAGGGATCAAACGAACACCAGTTACCTGTCCAAAGACACAAGCCCATAAAAAAACTGTATAAACCAATCAGCCAGGTCAAATTTCTGTGTTCATACTTCTTTACAAATTACTTGGGTTTTTTTCCAGTGAGATCAGGTATAAAAACAAAATTCTTGGCTCTGTAGCTTTTTGCAGCCTATGTCTCCCACTCATCAATGCTGCAGAGGACCTTCAGAGGCTCTGGGTACCATTGTGAACATGGGTGAGACTGAATGAGCAGATACATATGTCTAATATGGCAGCCATGATTCCATTTTAGCTGTCGATTAACTTGTCAGTTCTTGTAGCATACCATGTAATTTTTAAAGAGAGATTGCATTTTCAGGACTGTTTTATTAATTTCCCACTATAGGAACTTCCATTGATCTTAGTGATGATAAAGTACTACAAGATGTAATTCAAGATAAAGTACTACATAGCAAGTGATAGGAGCTGTCACATAGCTCCTATCACTTGCTGTGTAGTACTTTATCTTGAATTATATCGTTGAGAGCCTTCTCATCAAATGAGAGAAGAATTTTTTATTTACTAATTATTACACTTTTAACAATTAATTAACTCAAATGGTCTTCTTCTAAGATTTAAGGCAGGAAGCAGTTTCAGTTTTGATGTGTCTGATGGTAGAATACAACACATACTTGATCAGGAGCTGATCTGGGTCTTGCACAGATGTGGATAAGAAAGACTGAGGGAACAGGAAAGTCTTGCTTCAGTGTCAGGATGCCAGCTTCAGGAAATGGGAATGGACCTGTTACCAGTGGGTCCTGCAGAGCCAAAAAGTAATGTTGTGAAAAATCTTTCATTACAGCACCTAAAGACCAACTGTTAAACCAGTGTAAAGTGCCTGTGTATTTACTTTAGGACTCTTAAATTTCCCATAGAGTTGGTACTGCTAATGCTTACAGGCATCAAAGTTCTCCACACTGGGAGACTTTATACTCACCTGTTTTCCAGCTCTTCAGGAAACAGAGGGTTTGTCTATCTCACAAGTTGGGTTGATCACAAATGCCCTTTAGGCATAATCTGTCACTTTTGTAATCTCCCATGGATTCCTTTCAGGCTAGAGGTCTTTACAAACCATGGCCCCATCTCTCCCCAGTGTGCACAGCAAGTTACTGCTAGCTACAACAGCTACACAGCTGGTCTCTGGGGACGAGGCTGTAACAGATAGCCAAGAGCATCTAAAATCTTGCTGCTGCCCTTTTCAAGGAAGAGCTGATGTCTCCTACAGTATTCCACAGGCCTTAGCAAAAGTCAGTTATGGTGACTGGGAAGAGAAGACACAGTACTGTATTACAAAGTCAGAAAGTGAGTAGTCTGTCTGTGGGTCCTGGAGGGGATAAAGATGACCTCCGTTTTTCACCTGGGAGTCTGAATGCATAGGGGAAACTATGGGAGGGGGAGCTGAAGTGACAGACTGCTCACATATGCTCACATACAGTAAGCAATCTCCGCATGGCTTTCATCCCTAGGGAGGAGAGGACTTCTCAGAGAAGACTGACTCCCTAATTACCTCTGTGGTGCATTCAGCACTAGTGAGGATAAGGCAAAACTGTCGGTCTCCCTGTGAGCCCCTTGCAGTTTTCCAAACTTGCACTAGTTAGTTTTCACCTCAGGGAGGTATTTGTTTCTTATTATTAAGGGGGTTAATTTCATTTTTTTAATGCAGCAATTTGGCTATTCTGTAATATACACAGGGCCATGTGACTTACTTGGGGAGATGGAACAGAAAGAGTCTCAAAGCCCACTGAAGATTCAGAGAGAAGGTGGAACTTCCCCAAGAGCATTATTTTATGGCTAGGCCCAGAGTGAAGAGGTCATATAACACAGACACAAAGGCATAAATTGTGCATGAGCTACACTTTTCTGCAGGACTGCAAATGAATTTTTTTGTATATATGAAAAGTGAATGACTGTAGGCTACAGAAATTTTTGTAACAGGCCTGATTTGTTGCCTTTTTCACAAGCACTTTACCTGTACAACACTTCAAGCAAACACATAATCATACCTCAGCATCCCTTATTTGCTGGAACTGTTCTGGAGATGGAAAGTCAGGGCTTCCTAGGTTCTTCCACTTCAGATAGGGATTGGTTTGGTTGTTATCCATGTAATACATCACATACACCATCTCTGTAGGAACACACACACAAAAAAAGAAGGAAACTCTTTACTTGGATCTAAAGATTAACAAGAATATATTCAGCAGGTATGTAAGTCTACCTTTTCAAAAGTGATTTCAGCTCTTTGGAGCCTGACCTCCACTGCAAAGTCCCATGGCTAGCACTCTCATGAGGCTGTACAATTTGCATTTGCAAAGTTTACATTTTAAACTATTACTTCCACAACCAGAACCAAAAGCCTCTTTTTGCATGTATTTGTTGGGTAACTGCATCAGCTGTGCAATTGTTCGTGTTGGCTGTCTTGGAGTCATCTCATTAAGGGAATTGCTGCCTGGCAATATCCAGCCAAGTACACTGAGATCAGTTTTCCAAAAAGGTAGCACTTGGCAGTTGCCATTAAAGGCAGGGTTGAAGCGTAGACATTAGGAATGAACCTTTCAAAAGAAGGACACCATTATATCTCAGAAAATCTAGGAGTGCACAAAAGATGACAGAGGAAGCTAGGAAATTAAATTCAGTCTTGCAGTAAAAGGTAGTAGTTTTAGTAGCAGTAGAAGTTTTCCAGCTGCTATTCTGTCTTAAAGCTCACTTAACATGAGCTGTCTACATGATATTTGTTTACCTCTGTGTTTGGGGAAGTGGGTGGCATTCACTATGACAGTGCTGATGTTGGATGAAGTCCTGTTATCCTCACTTGAATACATCAGTACTGTAGCTTGCCAGCTGTCTGAGGGCTGTGTCTCACTTGGGGTGTGCACAGATGCCAGCACACCAACTGTGCTGTTTTCAGCGCTTTCATCTCCTCTGATCTTCACTTCTGCAAAAATCTGCTTTTCTCCTTTAAAAAATGTGACAACTGTAAGCATCACTATTAGTCAGTCCTGTGTCAGAAGCTTCAGGGTCAAAGCATGCAAAGAGATTGGGCAAAGGTTGAGCTATGTTCTGCCTTATTTTACCAGTTACAGCCTTCAGTCAGATAATATTTTACAACAGCAGAGTATGCATATACTACAGCAGTTCTTATACTTAGCAGTTCAGCTAGCAACATGCAAACAGGTGACAATGAATGAAGTTCTCCATGTAATATGCTGCATGAGTCTTCTAGCCACAGGGATTTCTTAGACAGCTGCAGCCTGAGGGGCTGTGCCCCTTGCATCACAAGAGAGAAGCACCAGTCAACAAAAAATGAGTGGTTGGCACACAGAGGGTATAAACAAAGCAGTAAGTTAAATCAAACAGATAACAGACTCTCAGGAATATTTTCTGAGCTATCTATCTGTCTGAGGAAATGAAGTTTCATTTTCTTAACACAGCTAGTAAACAGTGAGTAAGGGAACTCATGCTTTTACAAATAGCAAGATGGCTGGAACTCTCTTTCTAGGCTGGAAGCTTCTAGGTAGGACGGGTAATTGATGTGCTCTTTACTATACCTAGCAGTGCCAGCAAGCCCATGGCAGTCAGCACTGGTTTCCGCACCATCTGGACATGGGGTGGCTTTGTGTTGTTCATCTGAAAACGTGCTGTCAGAGTCCGCTGGGTGAAGTAATGGGGGTAGTAGCTCAAGAAGGCATTGTCATTACTCAGTAACGAGTAGTTGATGGTGTTGTTGGCTTTGGAAATGAGCAGGTTTTGGTGCTGGATGATTACCTGCGAAATCATAGAGAAAATGAACGTTCACCCTGGAGAAAAAACAAAAAGCATGCAGTCTCTGCATTTTTTTTTAAATATTTACAGCATTCTGTGAAGAACTGTGACTCTGCCTTTTAGAAAAGACTGTAGAAAATAACTGTTTATCACAAAGCTTGGAAAAACTGTACTGTAGGTGATGTATTAATCACTGTAAAATCTGAAGTACCCGCATAGCTTTGCCAGTAGTAAGTCTCAGAAATAATTAATACTAGAACTCTTCACAGATAATGAATACATTTCCTTGTCTATTGCACTACAAATTATGCCCCTCTGTCTCAAATACTTAATTAGAAATCAGGATTTACCATCTGAATTAAATCTAAATGATTCTCCAAATCTGGAGTTGCTTTGTACCCACTACATCAGTGTCTGATCCTGCATTCTGTTTCTCAATAAGTCATTTTTCCCACTTGGTGCTAACTTGGAATTAATTCTCCTGGTGTTTCACTGGGTACTGTGCTGCTCTCCTGAAAAACATAAAAATTCCCAAGTCCTCTGCTTATTAGATTGTGCCCAAGTATCAGAATTAAGCAGAACTTCAGAAGGCTGACAACTGAACAGTCTCACAATTATGTCTCAGAAGGAACACAGTGCTTCAACTTCTATACAACCAAGTGTTAATTTTCCACTGGATGTGTCTTTCTTTTGCCCTTCAAATCACCACATCATTATAAGCAGTGCTATTTTGTCTTGCAAACTCACTGTGATGCAGTCAATGACTTGTTGCCTTAGAGAAGATGTATATGCAGTTAGAGGTTTGTATGTGCAGTCTCAGGGAACTGGGAGCGTTTGTCTCCTCAGGGGCAGCTGATTAGATGCATCTTGTTTCTGGGTGACATATAGGCTCCTGTGTTTGGGAATTATTCCTTTGTAAAGGAGCACTTGGACTCTATGTGCTGTTTAAGGTAGTCGCTCGCAAAGCACCAGGCCTGCAGTGGAAGTTATTACTACACAGGGGAAGAGCTGAGCTTGCCCTGGGGCCAGGGTGCAATTACTGCAGAGCTGGGAATGTTGAGCACTCTCTTCTTCTTCTGCTTTTCTGGTCAACATCAGTAATTACCAGCAGTAATTAATAAGATCATGTGTACAGCTAGTATCCCAAACCAAGGAATGGACTATAGTGAGAGCTCAAGGCACTTCTTTATTATACTTGATGTCTCTTTATGAGATAAACTTCTGAAGGAGCTGGGAAATAACTCTCACATATGTGAGGTGACAGCCAGCAGTACTGATATCAGAGCAGTAGTGTTGCATGGAGAGGCCATGTGTGGGAGTAATATTATCAGATAGCTCTAACTGGGGGACTGTATACATTCTACAACTCAGTTCTTCTGACAAGTTCTCACTTTGGTTCTGGGCCAGACGTTTTTTTTTTAAGGAAAGATGAAGAAAACTAAAATGAAATTAAATTTACAAATTAAATCAAGCTACTAAATCAAGCTACTAAAACGAGACTATTTAGGGAAACCCCCTACTGCCCCAGTAGGGAGATCTCCTTTTTTTGGATTTATTAGTCTAAGTAGCTGCTTAAAAATTAACGGTTAAGTCTATATTTCAACTGCAAAAACACATTAAGGGACACAACTACCAATGTTCCAAAACTACCAATGAACTATTACCTTTACAACCATAGCAGCATAGGTCACATCAGCTCGCCAGAGCTGTGGAATGGACCATCCAACCATTGGATCTGCTTCATTGTTATATACAGCAATAGATGAAAAACTTGGAAACAGCTTCTGAATTTGTTGAACTGCCTCTATTTCTTGTTGCAAGATGTAGAGAGAATTCCCATCTCCCTGCAACAATATTTCATATCTCCTTAGTAGTAATGAGAAAACAGTGGTAAACATACAGACATAACCTAGAGTCATAAACATAAAACATTCTGAAAACATATTCCTTGGTCACCAAGCTGCTGTGGACCAACAAAATTAGTATTTTTACCTCATCTACTACAGCATGTGCTACTTATATCAGCTCCTCCTAGAACATAAAATCGAAAAGTAGAACAATGTTGGTTTCTCTCTCATGGTTCCTGAAAGTCAGGGTGACTCCAAGAGAGATCTGAAAAGAGTCTTTGCTTCCCTAGCCCAAACACAGCCAAATGAGGAGACTTGGAATGCTTCCAGTTGTGCTTTCAAGGTTGTTTATTTCTTCTTATCTAAAATATTTTCTCTCGACCTGCCAAGCTTTGGCTAGCAAGGAGGCATAATAACATTCCGCTGTGCCCTCTCGGGTGGTGTTTACTTTGATATCAAAAGTTACATATACTATGTTTACAATTTATTACCAATACCTAATATTTATGTTGGACACTGTGTCTCTACTTTAAACCAATAAAAAAGTGTCACTATCACAGCAAGACATGGAGGACAAGAAGAAAGAAAAGAAGGCTAGGACACGCCCAGATTCCTCCATCTTGTACCCCCATGAATTACATCCTAAAATATCTGAAATTCTACTTTTCCACCCTGTTTTAGTTCAAATATCACACTACTAAAACCCTTATGTCTTGTAATTCCTCATCTAGAGCTGGGAGTTTTCCATGGGCTAAAACTGAAACCACAAATGTTTTTGACTTCTTGCCAGGTCTCTGAGACCCTTGCTAGGGTCTTGAGACAGCCAGGGCAGCCAGAGGGATGTTCTGGACTCCAACAGAAGAGTTATTTCCTTTTGGGAATTAGGTAAAGACAAATTTGCTTTGAGTTGAAATCTTGTAACTGAACATCTTTAAAGTTTTTCAAGAAGGCGTACTTGCTGCTATAGACTGGACACTCATCATCATCATCATCAACTTTGTAAATCAGAATAAAATATAACTTTGATTGAACTGATTTAAATAAATGGCTTTAAACTGAAATCTTGGACTAACCTTCTTATGGAGAGAGATGTAATCCAGCCTTACACCAGTCTCCCCTGTGAAGAAGTTGGTCCCATTGTAGCAATGACACAGAAGACCCCAGCACATGGGTGACTTGGGTAAGGGATGGAAGGAATCCCCAGGCCCTCCAAATTTTAGAAAAGGACTGGCTGCTCTTAATCCTTCTGAACAAGCATCATAATAGTTGAGAAACCCTGAAGTCCAAGCAGATGAATATATCAAAGATGGTAACTCAAAACAGAAACTGGATCTAAAACTATGAGGAGATCTTATAGCCTTGTTATTTGATTTATTTGCAAGACCTCGGTAACTCAAAACAGAAACTGGATCTAAAACTATGACGAGATCTTACAGCCTTGTTATTTGATTTATTTACAAGGCCTCATGAATTGGGACTACCCCTTCCTATGCACTGACAGCACAAGAAGACATCAGAACTTCAGCTGCCTTCACAAGGTTCTTCTAAAGGTCTTGTATGAGCATGTTGCCAAAGCATGCAACTTCAGTGAAGTCTTCCTCTTATTCCACCCTCCTCCCCCTTACTGCTACTTACTATCTGTACTTTATAGGCTGTTAACGAACTGCATCTTCTTAGTGTAACCCTTGTTTTGTTTTTCTGCACCACAACCCCTGATACCCAAGTATAGAATAAATTGGAGCCAGTAACATGACCTTAGCAAAACAGATTTGGCATACCTGTCACATTCCTTATCATTGCTGTCCACCTTACTTCTCTGTAAGTATAACTTACATCTCACTGTCACCCCTCTGCTCAGCCCATACACCTGTCTCACTTCACCACACTCAGAAGTGCTCCAAAACATGCTCACCTTTTACTGTCATAGACACATTGTCAAAGTCGTGGTGGTCTGGCTCATTCCATGTCTCAAAATTCCATTTAGCAACATGCTCCAATCCATACCTATCTGTAGGAGAGGTCTCATTTATCAGTGAGCTGCATATCCAATACTATCATTAAGTTACTTACACAGACAATACTATTAGTTCAGGCTGCAGGTGAGGCTCAGCACCCAGAACTATCACTAGATCATTTCCCTCATTATTAAAAATAATGAGGGAAATGGAATTTGTGAGTTTCAAAATTATTTCTCATTTTTGATGAAATGCAGCAATATTTGAAAAAGATGGAAGGTGAGAGGGAGATGACATACAGCTTTGTGATTAGGGCACTCACCTACCCTTAATTCAGGTTGAGCCTTCTGCCTTGTTAGAAATATTTGACGATGGCATACAAGAAGTGTTCAGGTTATCATGCTCCAGTGAAAGCTGGTAGTTTACAACCACAACAATATAACAAGGCTAAAAGTCAGCCCTTCGAGGCAGGCCAAATGTGCTACCCAGAACACTCCATTCATTCTGGATCTTGGCTACAGATCAGTAAAAAGAGGGACTATTATCCCATGGTTTCCATGGTCTGTTCTGGCATGTTTGTTTTCCAGTTTTGTGTTGAAATCCAGAGTCTTGAAACTGATCATAATACACAGAACTTTTTGAAGCAGCTAGAAAGGATTATGACAGAACAAATAACAACACTTTTCTTTCTTTAACTTACCTATGTATCTCCTGGCCAGAACAGTAATTAAGTTTCTCCACTGTACTACATGTTCCTTATCTTCAAAATCTAAAAAATATCCTGATGGATTCCCCATCAATTCAAATCCTAAAAAAGACATAAGAAATTGGTCTCCGTGGTCTCCTTTTTTTGTGAATGCTATCTCATTTTTATTAATGAAGGGTTATCACATCATCTGTAACAAACTTGTTAATGAAGAAGCGTAATTAAATGGGTTGTCTTTCCTGTTTCCACACGTTCCCACCAGAAATATTTCAGATTTGAGGTTGTTTACTTGTTACTTGTCAGTGACTATAGTAGTTAAAGCTGATAGTTGTCAACATAAATGCAGGGCTCAGAGGAAACTTGAAACACTGGATGTTTGCATAAATTTATGGAAAGTTATACCTGGAATATCTGCTTCTCTGGCCTTTTTAGGTGTATGTCAATTCTCTTCAAGAGACCTCATTTACAAGTACAACCATATGAAACTGCCTTCAAAGGCAATGTAAAACCAATTGTGTTGTTTTAATTGCTTCAATATCATTCTGCTCACACTGGGACATGATGTAAAGGCAAATAGGTAAATAATGAATCTTTTATCAAAGCCAGCTTTGGAAAAGCTTTCTAAGAATATTCTAATGATTGTACAATATGGATGAACAGATATACCAAGCTGTGGAGGCAGGTAGCTGCCCTTACCTGGAATCAGCTTATTTTGCCACAGGCGATCCATAAAGTTATCCAAGGCAGTAAAATCGTAGTTAAGTTTGCCATTCACCACTCTGAAGAAAAAAGGTAATAAAAAATACAAGTGTAAATATTATAGCAAAGATAGGACTTGATTAGTAGATAATGAGTCAGATGGCTTCCTTCTCAAAATTTGCGTAAGACTTGGGTTCTTGGAATTGTACACAATATTCCGTCCTCAGAGTAACAGGTGTTCACCATAAGCAAATCATGTCTCTTGACTAATGCATGCCCTTTACCTATTTTAGCAGCAATAGAAGCAATATAATATATGGATTTGCTCGCTGCGTTCTGTTTTTTCACTGAATATTACAATTTTTAACTCTCTGATGAAGTAAAATTTACATAGATTTTCTTTTTTTGCTTAATTTGTTTTCTCACTTTCCATTGGATTGCCCACTACTTGGCCAGCACTTTTCACACTGCCCCATATGCAGTCTTTCTTAATGTACTTCTAATCTGCAGTATATAATACAGATTACTTAGTAGCATCCCATATGGATTAAGGTCCAGATGAAAAATAACTTTGTATCTTTCAAAGAACGCTGATTTCATGCACACGTCTGTAATTTTTACCCCATTGTAAGCATTTGTTTAATATTTCTCCTGTACTCCCAGGATCTCAGCCTGAAAATCTTTCATCCAGCTTTGAATAAATGTATTCAAATAGTTAGCACCCTATGATGCATTCCTTTGTGTCAAGGAATCTTGCAGGAACACAGGTACCAAAATGTGGGCATGCACATGGATGGGAACACTGGAATTCTTTTATCCAGGGAATGAAAAATGGCGTTTGCAATTTGTATGTGATACACTAGAAGATGTGCTTTAAATTCCTGAAAGGCTTTTCTTGCCTGGCATCCAGTAGAAACAAATACAAGGTACTGTGCAGATTAATTTCCCACAACTTCTGAACTTATGGCCTGATTTAACTGAAATATGAAAGGGATGGAGAATTTTTTGCCAGTATGAAGTGCCAAATAAGAATTAACAATGAATTTCTGTTGAGAAGATTCTGTTAGTGTGACTTACTGCTGTTTGGCCCAAGAAACAGTCTTGACCTGGCGGCCAAATTCTGGCTTCGACCTGAGCAAAAGGCTTTTTAAGCACCCTTGACATAAGTCCAGCCCTGGTCACACAACAGCAATGAGTGAAGCCTTGGCAACCTCTCTCAAAGATGATTTTTCCAACCATACCAGGACACTACAACTGATTTTTCTGGTACAATGCAACCTGACCACTTCTCCTGAAGTCTTGCCTGCTCTTCCATAGGCACTTTGCCTTTGCTTGAGTGAAAAGCTATACAAGTGAACTACAGATGCAATGCTGCTCGCATGATGGAATGGGGAGAGATAATCACAGTTCTTGCAACTGATCAGTCAGGCTCTATGCTCAGAGTGACAACTTGCTTCTTTCTGTACTTCTCCATGCATTTCCAAGCCTCTTTGATATAGGTTCTTTCTCTGTACTTTCTTGTCAAGGAAAGGTTTTAGTGAATAATCTGTAATATCAGTTCCAAATTTCCAGAGAATTAAGAAGGGCTGACAGAATTGCCTAGTGAATAAATAAGGGAACTATGAAACATGAAGAAGACAAATCTCTCACCAGGATCTAGAAAAGGAAGACAACGCAGGCAAAGTAAGTGTAACATAAGCCATATCCACTATGCCAGCTCCCCAGCACACAGTCTTAGCCTGGTCACACTCTTTTACCAAAGACCTGAAGAAGGCTTTTTCTTCTTAAAGCACATCCTACCACCATGACAGAAATTGTCATGTATGCAGTCGATGATGAAATTGGGGTACCTGCCCAAGTCAAATGGCGCAGCCGTAAAAGAAGCAAACAGCAGAAAGAAATTTATTTGCTTTAGTATACTTACAAGTATTTTAAAAGTCACTGTTGGACTATGGAATGGCCATTTGGAAGCTGGTTTTTTTTTTGGGTTTTTTTTTTTTTTTTTTTGCTTAGACAGAGGTTTTAAAAAAAAGTCTGATTCCAAAGTTCTGAAACAGGTTTTTTTTTTTTTGCTAAAACTAGCTCTGCTCCCTCAGATCCATTAACTATTTCCAGTTGTACCCTGTGTTCTATTGAATTATTTGCTTACAGGCACACTTACAGTCAGTGTGTGTAAGAATGATTAACTACACTGTCTTGTAAAAAGTTAATAATGCCATACAGATAAAAGCAAAGGAACTAGAATCTTCCTGGCTTCAGTCTAAGGTCTACACAGTATTATGTGAAAATATAAGTATAAATAAGCATATAAGATATAACCATAAATAAAACCTTCCATATGATACCTGTACACTTAAGATTCCATTACATCTACATTTTTCCGACTGCACCAATTAAGTAACACATTTAAAACAGAATGCCACTGCCAACTATAACTGAGTGCTGGTACACGAGATCTTTT
This sequence comes from Taeniopygia guttata, assembly GCF_048771995.1. NCBI lineage: Eukaryota > Metazoa > Chordata > Aves > Passeriformes > Estrildidae > Taeniopygia > Taeniopygia guttata. The sequence continues at coordinate 8,071,699 of NC_133063.1, read as the reverse complement.
GTTATGTGTGCAGGTGTAGAGGCACTTCTTAAGTTCTTTGGCTGACCAGTCACTTCATAAGAATCTCTTCCTCCTACCAAGCGGAACAGACAATATGCTCCCATGATTACTTGACTGACATGATTAACACTTGCTCAGATTTTGATCTTATCCTTACCTAGACTACATTCCTGATGCGAGATCGATGCATTTTTTTACAGCGTATACGGTACTGCTAGAATCTGGGTTGCATGGTTGCCTGCCATGTAGTGACTGGAAGCCATGCTGACTGTTGCACTTGAGGCACAGAAACTGGTAGTATTTACAAATGTTTTGTATGGACAAGATTGGATTAACTGCCAGGCCCTTGACAGGAGAGCTCTGAAGACAATTTTAGGACACTGATGACCAGATCAATACTGTTACAGGCACATGTCAAGGTAAATGTGTGGCGGAGGAGAAATCCATGTCCAAAGTTGTTCAAAACATGTTTCTACATCTAAACTGTTGGTGGAACACCATGCACCTATGATTGGGCTCTTGGCTGCAAGCTCACAGAATTTTACAATCAATTTTTGGCCTGTTCCTCTTCCAGTCTTTCTGTCACGGCTTCTAGACACCACTGCCTTCATTTACAAGCATGCAGAAGGTTACATACTCATCATTGCATTTGAGTGCTTGCAAGACTACGATCACACATTGTTTGCTGTCAGGTATTTTGAATGTCAAGCAGCAATCACTATCTTGTCTGTGCCTGGCTTTCTGTTCCTCAGCTGGGATTTCTCCGGGAAGCTTATCACATAGACCTTCTTCATCTTCAGCCATTATAAACAGCTACACTAAAGCACATTTACTGGCATCCTGGCACCAAGGCCCATAGAAACACCAAGCCTGAGGCTGCTATACTCCAGAGACTGTTGCCTGCTGGTGAGGAACCTTTCCAGTCTGCATCATGGTCTCAGTTCCAGACCCATGTGCTGCCTCTTGGGAGCAACAATCATGCTGTGAATATGAAGAGCAGTTGTAAGTACAGGGGACTGTCTGCTGGTTGCCACACAATCTGGTTGCTCCCTTCCTTGGAAAGGTTTGCTTCATGGGCTGTCGTTTGCTCAATCAAAGGCTACAGGCCCATCTTAACAGCTTTCTACTACTTCTTATTACTGAAGTAAAGTTTTTTTCAAGTGTTCTTTCCAGGTGCATAGGTAGCACTAGACAGCTTGCCAAAGTGTTGTAAGATACTCATGTTGTGCTTCTTATCCATAACATTTTCAGCCTACCCTCATTCACAAACTTAATCTCTTGGGAGGGCAGAGGTAAGACAGCTTTAGCTGTCAACAGCTTGCCAGATCTGCTCCAGCTAGCACAGCTGCAGATACTACTACTTAGTCTACTGCTATTGCTTCCCTCCTGTGCCCAGCAACTGCTGCTTCTCTTCTGCCCTGCATTGATCCTGTCCAGGAATATAGCTGCATGCCCTGGAAAACATGTGCACACCCAGATATTGAACCAAATATCTTATCTACAGAAAAGAGAGAACAAAAACCACAGGCAGGGAGTGTTTCCATTCCAAGTGATCTTCAGTCAAGTACTGAATCTCTGATAACACGTCAAACTAACTTTATCAGACTTTCTTGTAACGTACCAAATTAAATCTCCTGGGATAGGAAGCCCTGTAGCTTCCTGTCAGTAGGTCACAGCCCATTTAGGAATAAAAATGTACCATGTAGGGTAACCATCAACAGAGATACTATGTTGAAGAGAGCCTAGGATTAAGGATGGCTGGGAAATACCAATATACTAGAATAGTACTCATCCACATCCTGACATTCTCATTCAGCTACTGTGGTCTCCCTTTTGTGTTTCTGGTAAACAGAGCTACCATATACATCAAAAGTTGACATAATCTGGCTTGCTTTCATCACTATCTGAGAACAGCCTCTTTGGGTAGATTGGCCATAGTGGCTGGCTAACACCACTCCCACAGCAGCATAGCCTGCTGACATCCTCACTGGAAGCTTCTACTTGGAAAGACTGCTCACCTAGTTGCAAATGTAATCAAGAAGCAAGGACAGAAAACTGGCACAAGGTGTTAGCAGAGGAGAGATGCAACTCACACCTGTAATTTTTTTCAGCAGGCTATTGGCCAGACTCCATGAAGGAGTCACCTAAAAACCCCTTTCTCCATTGAGGGTTTTCTGTGTTACAATCTTAAGAGAAGCAACAGTGCAGTCTAGAGACTACCCTGCTGTGGCAGTATCTAGTACCTCTGCTGAGATAATGATCATATTACATACCACTATTCATCTGATAAAGATCCTGAGCTGTGTGCCACACCATCTTTGCCCGCCCTTTAAGGGGGTTCCTGAAATCATACACTCTTGTCCACAGTGTCCAGGTCCACGATGTGGACCAACGGTAACACCATCACCATTGTTTTGATAAGTGTAAATATGCATGGTAATTAAATTCCCCCTCTCAAGACTAAATTAAGTGAAAACAACTCCTGAGGCAAGTGACTACTATAAGGAGTGTTCATAGATACAGTGCCGAAGCAATTGCTTACCACCTTTCTAGAATCCATGATGCCATTTTAGGGATTGGAAAACTCCAGCACACACACAAGAGTCCATCTACCCTGGAAAGGACATTAGTGCCCAAAGTCAAGCTGTTCACTGCAAGCAAATAATAAACTTCCAAAGGTTCCCACAACAGTAACTGTTGGAGTAACGAACAACAGTAATCCATGTCATTTCATATTCTTGCTGCTACTCCAGAAGGAATGGTCTTCAGAAATGCCTGTCTTTGCTTTTAGCCAGAACAAGCTGTTAAATGGACAAGAAAGCATGTAAGCTTAAGAGGAGAGCATTTACAAGATGAAGGTCAAAAGCCCTGGACCGAAAATGTCAGCAAGTTTATTTTTTTTCAGAGGCGAAACTTGTTGCCCTCCAAAGTGCCTCTTACAACACAAAAGGATCCCACCTCCTTAGTTTTTCTAATTATTTTTGCAGCTATGAGGAATGAAATGAAGCCAGTTTAAGGGTCAGGTTTTTACAAAGACTTTGTTTGCTCCAAACCCACCAACTGTCTACATAAACTTCTTGTTCTCTTGATTACTTAAAAAACCTCTGGACCTTAAAAGCAGATCCAAAGGGTCTGTGAGCACTACTGAAATGTTACCTCAGAGTGTACAAAGGTCAGTAACATTCACCTTTCCAGAGGCTGAATTCTCAGCAGTTCTCTCCAGGTCTCCTCAGTGTCAATCAAAAACCCTGCTAGTCTGGTATTTCAGGTTTAAGTACAGGATCGTTAATAACTAAGAAATTAGTAGACTCCTGGGTTATTAATAAACAACACTTCCCCCTCCTGAACTGAGTGGAAGTTAACAATAGCTAACAATACTCATCCACACTAGAGTTACTCCTACCATGTTCTTGCTCCACTTGCTCTTGCTTCCTATGATCATTACAGGTAAAGTAAATTGACTCCTGTTCACAAAATCCCCGTAATCCAAAATAATCACTATAACTAGACAGTTTCCAGACTGATGAAGACTGATTCTTCCTCCCTGGTGGTCCCCAAGCAAAACACAGCCTGTGCTTTTCACATGCCTTGCTGATCAAAAACCTAAATCAGAGGCTTTTTCAAAGGTCAAAGACTACCACACCCACACTAAATAACCCGTATATTTTACCACTTCTGCGTCTATTTATTATCATTAATATTTTTCTTTGAGAGGCATTTACATCTCAGCTCTATCATTTGTGTAAGCAGGGCTGGAAAATTTGCTTCCTTTACAATTAAGGCACAGGCTCTGCACAGAAGCACAACGCCCAACACTTCAGTCGGTGCTGGCCCACACTCTGCACAATTCAGTCACCCTATAGCAGGAATGAGTCAGCCCAGCAGTAACAGGAGCATGCATTGCAAAATCACAGAGCCAGGCAGCATCCAGCCTTTGCTGATGTCACAGCTTGTCAGAGTTAATCCATCCACACAACCAACCAGCGTGGTACATGCGCAAAAAGAAGGATAGGTATGAATCCCTGTGACTTAGGAATAAGCCGCTTCAAAAATGGAGAATGAAGCTGTTATTTACTGGAAATCACTGCCTCTTCTACAAGCCAGCCAAGAGGCTGTGCATTCAGCTGAATCCTTCTATTTTTTTAAAAACATAAAAATAGCATTGACTTTGATTTATACAGCATCTTAATAAGCATCTTTTCTCTTTGAAATCAGCAGTGTTTGAGCTTCACCTTGCAAAGCAACTCACAAAATCCTTGCTGTGATCTGGCTGAAATTCACAGGCACAGAATTACAAGCAAACAATGGACGTTTTCAAGCTGATGCTAATCATGGCCTATGATTTTCCATTTCTTACTCAGCCTGCTTTTGTGAGCATAGTCTCAGTCCTTCTTTCAGCAGTGAGCGTGCTGTGTGTGGGGGGAAGAGAGAGGCAGACAAAGCACCAACAGCTTCCTGTGCCGAGGTGAGTTAGCCTCGGAAAATATTGTTAAGACTGTTGTGTTTCTTCTCCGTCCGACACCCCTCTTCCCCATTAAAACAAATGCCAGATGTAAAAGGAGAAACAGGCTGTAGGATTTAGGCAAAGGTATATGCTATTTCAGTATCTGACCTCTCTAGACATGTGAATAGCCAATCACCTAGACATGGACAATTCAGTGTCACGAGACCTTGTGATCCCTTGTTCAGGTTTGCTATGTTCACATTCATTTGCAAAGGGAACAATTGAATAATGAGGTGAAACAGCAGAAAATGCTTTTCAGCTGATTCTTCACTACAGATTTAAAGGCTTTGCAAGTGACTGAAAGGTTCAGTCACTGTATGTGAGCTGACTGCTAGAGGATACCTTTCTGATTGAGTTTGATGTATGAAACTGATTGATTTCCTTCTGCATAACACGTGGCTACAAGTAAAATGTTCACTGTGGTTTGATGCTGCCCTTGATGATGGAACTCCAAGTAAAGTCACCTGTAAGCAAAAGTTTTGAAATGAGCTGACAGGGAGACTAAATCAATAGTTAAGACTAAAGATGCACGAGGAAGAGAAAACATAATGCTAAAATTAGCTTACTTTAAGCATATAACTTCTTTTGGCACTGCCTGGGAAAGCTGTCACTGAACTTTTCTTCCCAAGCAGTGACAGAACAGTTCTCTGTATGCATCCAGCATTCCAATTCAAGTACACACAACAGTGCACCTTCTGAAATGCGCCTCCATGGTACATATTTGACTTACTGTTTTCCTTTCACAGTTCTGCTATTATCACCTCTTCATTTTCACATTTTTATTTGCTGTTTATGCTCCATCTATTATTTTGCCTGCTAGCTGTACAAAGAAATAAAGTCCAAAAGTATGCGACTCCAATCATACCACAGAAAATAGTTTATTTACTGTTGTGTAAATCATAACATTGAGAGGGAATTATTGCCCTCTTTGCTGCTAAATATGCGACAAGAACCAAATTCAGCAATGCTTTACTTAGTGTGCTCTGAAAGACTTTGCTTGTTCATGCACATACTGTAATTGGACTTGAAATTTTGCACTACTGCACAGTGTACTACTTTAACCAGGTACTTTAACTTTTTTCATTCTCAAAACTTGTTTCCATTTGTCAGGATGTGTACTAAGGAGCATGTAAATGGACAAACCAACAGTCTAAGAAAATAAAAACAAGGAGGTAAATAGTTAAGGTGTTAAGATTTTCAGCTAGATTTCTCAGCTGATGTACTTCTTTTACATCTAAAATACAGACAGCACGTGGTGTCTGATGAAGTCCAACAGCTGCTCCATCTATTTTACATATCAGATGTAGTTTCAGGTGTGCCTCTATCAGTACTTGATTCTCCATGGGCAACTTTGTATCTAACCGGAATAGGTCACTTTGAAAAATGATACCAAGTTCACTTTCTAACTACAGTTTAATAACTTCTGATAGTGAAAAGGCACAATGAATATGCCTTCCATGTCTTGTTCTTAATCCTGCAGAATTTTTGTGATGAGTGGTTTCTGAGTACTTCAGAACTGACAAATGACCACTATAAGACAATCTGGAGAGTGCAGTTTTTTAAATGGCATGCCAGTGTCTGCTCTTCACTCTCCAATATTAAACATAATAAACTTCTTACAATTAAGGAGGTAAAACTAGCCAGTTGCATTTGTAGAGTTTTATACGAGATACAAACCTGAAAGTCTCTACAAACTGACATCTGATAATTCTATTTTGAACCTGGGTTTGGCATTACAATTTAGGCTAGTGGTGCATTATTATATACAGTATTGATAGCTCTTACATTCCATGATCTTCATGTTCATGTATCACCCTTTTTCCTCCATTCCTTCCCCACCCTGAAAAACTTCCACTAATATGAAAAATATCTCACCTTTCAATATAAAGATGCATTGCATTCTGTGTTCATGAAACATGAAAATTTACTTCACAACGCAGTAGGAAATCCATCTATTTTCTTTGCACCCAGAAATGGGTTTTCAATATCCAGCTAAGATTACATAAAATTTCAAGGAATGGGTGAACAAGCTCCAGAATTTCAGAGAGGCGATCCTTGCTACATTAAATTTGCCTCTATGATACACAAATATCAGTAGTAACATTCATGTCATCAATAAGCAGGCTTTGGTTCTACAGTTCTGGGTATTTGGAGACGAAAACAGCAGTTTTTCTCAGAAGGCAGAAAAGCTCAGACATTTCACACTCTATGTCAGCTGAGGTATGTAAATTCTTCCTACATGCAAGATTTATCAGCTAGACCCCCTTCATTATTTATTTCAATAAAAATGCTTTTTCAAAGGACAAATCTCAATTAGTGACCATTGACAACTAAGCACTAAGTGTAAGGACAGTTCCACATACTTCCTGCCCTAATCTCATTTAACACTTTAAGAGTATATTTTAATCTAATTGAAGTTAGTAATAAAACCCCTGAAAAGTCCAGTTAAAAAGATTGTAAAAAGCTATGTCAGGACTGCAATTCTATCTGAACTCCACACAGTGTTAACAGTTCTAATAAAGCAGAATAGCAGAGATGAGTAAGAAGTCAGAGGTTACCAGCTTCTGTAATGTAATGATTTAAAGTTTATCTTTTATCTGTGATTATACTTTACAGGACAAAGATTTTTCAACTGCTAGTGTTTATTTATATTATCTCACTGTAAACATTATGACAGCAATACCCAGTTGGCCTGCACTATATCACGATAAAACTTCTAATCTATTCTTACAGAAAGCTGTGATCCTGAGGTACTGTGCTACTGGGTACTGATACAAGAACTGTTGTGGAGCTACTGCAGCTACTTTGTGCCTTTGGTAAGTGCTAATCCATTGGTTCTGTGTTTGCAGTGGGAAATAGAAGGGCTTGCATGCTAAATGACAGCCTTCCTCAATTTTGAATATACAAACCTGCACTGAGTCTTGCAGATCTCAGTTTTTCCTGGAAACTGTACAGCAGGAGCTAGATTTTTTGGTTAAAAAAAAAATCAATAACATGACTCTCTGCATACACACATAATTTTCAGCTGCACCAGGCACTTTTACAGCTAGAGAAGGAATGTGGAATGCAGTGCATAGTGGATTGGAAGGGCGTGGATGCTTACTTTCAGAGTGCCCATCTTTCCTATTAAAATGCAACCAAATGTGTGCTTTTTAGGCACATCGCCTGCTCGCTGTGATATAAACTGCAGAGTAACTGAGACTTGAGAGCATTTTAAACAATGCAGGCATTAGGCTTAAGAGTTTTTTTAATTCACTGAATTTCTGAACTTCCCACACTTGCACAGAAGGAAGAACGTGGATATTACAGTTGGACTATGTACTTTTGAAGATTTGATATTATTGACTGTGACCCAGTAAACAAGCACTTTTAACTATGATTCTGTGATTCTAAGATTAACTGTGTGTATGTGACTAATCTAGCACTCATTTTTTTAATAGTTAGGTTACTAGATATGAATTGTATGTAGCAATACCATGAATTTTTCTGAAATATCTGAAAATCCTCAAGTAAACATGTCAACAATGTCAAATATATTTTACGTATTTACATTATTTATTTCATAAATACTTCTGTTCAATTCCACTTTTAACCCTTTACAGTTTTTAAACCAGTTGAAACTGCATCTGTTCATAAAGATAAATAGTAAGTCATACAAACAAAAATCACCTGTAAACTCAAAATTAATGGTCAATGATCATCATCCTTTTCTACTGTAGTTTCTATTCTTAGAGATGGGTGTTTCACTGCAGTACCTCTTTTGTCACCTGTTTTGGCCAGTTACCACTGTTTCACGACTCAGCAGCTGACAAGGAAAGACAGCACATTTGGAACTAGAGCACATTTAGAGTATTAGTGTCAGTGGAACTCAACCAGGATGCCAGGACCAGCCCACTCAGCATTACTGCTGGGCTGAAGCCTTGATGAATGACTTCATGTAATGGAGTATGAACTCTCATCTCCATAATCCACCAATGAAACTTCTGCTGTCAGTATTTTTGTATGCTACGTAAAACTTGTCCATCATAAAACACAGTTCTGTCAAAACTATATGATTTTCAAAATTTATACAGAGAGAATGAGAGATTGTTTCATTTTGTCACTTTTTTTCCTGTGTAGAACTGTCCTGTCCAGAGATATTTAGCCTCACTGGCACTGTGCTATATGGAAAAAATGTTCAAAATTATTATTTGAAGTTTCTTTCTTTTAGATTTCAAAAAGTGCTATTTTTAGGCTAGCTTGAGGCAAAACAAAGTTACAACCAACTTAATACAGAAGAGGTCAAGTGATAAGTATACAATACTATCCTCCTTTCTCTTAGGAGCCTGATATTGGGAAAAGTGCTGTTGAAATGCAGAGAGGTCTCTGTCAAAAAAATTGTGAAGATGGGCAAACCCCAATTACTCTGCAAATTCCAAGACGGAAAATACCAGAAGTAACAGAGTTTCCAAATATTGTATGGGAGTTGAAAAGGAGAAAAAGTTTACTTAGGTACTGAAGCAGATGGCACACACATTTTAGGAGGTCACCAGACAAGACAACTCTTGGCTCTAAGAATTACATAGTAAAATGAATGAAAGGATTAATTTGAGAGACGAGTTTAAGTCACTTTATTTTTAATGAAGAAATACCTCAAGGCTAAAATTAAATTAACAGAAGCAGTACAATCTTCTATTCGGTAGAGCACAAAATCAAAGAAACACACTATCTTTGTGACCAGTGTGCAAAATTTGTTATGCAGATAAGGTGTACTAATATATCCCCCTTTTTCTAGGAGGTACTTGAGCAAAGGGGAAAGGGATAGGAGTGGCTGACAAGACCTTCCATAACAAAGAAGCAATCAACAGGATTTTGGTAAGACTGAAACTACCTTCTTTATATTTTGTATTTAGAATGTCTAAATTTTGTATTTAGAACTACTACCACCAAGTCTAAGCTCTTTGTAGTAGCCAGTAGTTTTATGACCATTTTGAGAATCTGTGACCAGTTTAATATCACAGAAGTTCTATTCTATTCCTCCCTCAACTAAGTTTTGACTTTTCACTTACATAATTTTTATGTTTCCTTCTTAATTCTAAAGAGCAGCAAACAACTTTCTTGCACAGGGATAAAAGACGATGTTGAAACCTGGCCCTCTCTAGTCCTGCTTGTGTGCCAGCAACCCAGTCCTTTTGTGGCCTTGCAACTCCCATCTGAGATTCTTACTGCATGCCAGCTTGTGCTCTTCCTTGGCTAATAGACACATCTGCTCATCTCTAAGCTTGTAGGCCAGCTGAATACAGTTCCTACAGGTCGTGGCCTTGTGCCCAACCTGTTAATCTGCACTGCTTTTAACCATTAAACATTACCTATCACCTTTGTCAAGGGGAGGAGATGGATGTTTATTTATCACTTGGATAGGTCTGCACTTATACAAAGATCCTAGGTAACTGAGAGGGAACGTGGTCGTTTATATACCTCACAAGAATGAAGCAGACTTTCAACAGAAGTCTATCTTTGTCCTGCTGATCTGCCTACATTATGAAGTCTTTGGTTCACACAGAAGCAAAAAATATTGTGATCTGAATGTGCTGACATGTAGAAAAAGAACTCTGACCTCCAGCTCTCCCATCCTATGCACTGAGCAGAACAGGACTTACTCCAGCCTGCGAAGGACACAAATCTCAAGGAAGACGGAAGTTCTATTCATACACCTTGAACATGTAAAATCAAAAGCTAATGCTACATGAAGATGCATAAACCAGATCAAATCCCAGATGAGAAGTAGCTTCAAAGGTCAGAGATGTGCTAGCCTGAACTCAGCACAATTTTTGGATCAGTGTTAGTTAATTAATAATCTTATGCATTATTTAAACTCAAATCCTCAGCTACCGATACATATATATCCAGCTTTACAAAGTGATACAAGTGACAACACACTGCCAAACATTATAAGCTCAAAATTCCATAACTACCCATTCTTACCTTGAGGAATATTTAGCTAATAATTATCCTTTATGCAAACAGAGCAATGTCTGGCTGAAGACTTCCATTCATTCCAACGTGCAAAACCAGAGCTGGTACATCCCTGTCAAAAAGCTCTCCAGGTAAGAGATCTGCTTCCCCTCCTGTGCCTCTGAATTCAGATTAATTTGTTCTTTGTCTGTTTTCAAACGTGCAAAACTGTCTCTTTTCACTTACTTTGCTTGTGCTGTTTTTTTGTTGTTGTTGTTGTTGTTTGTTTATTATTATGTTGTTTTTGTTCATAAATATTGCTTGTAAGGCAGACACTGGGCAAAAGTTTGTAAAACATACAGTCAGCTGTAAATGGTACAGCAATTGTCTTTCCCGCAACCCCCATCCAATAGTTCAACCATTTGGTTAGTTTTTATTTCTATTTAAGAAAATAGGCTTATTGGTTTCTCAAAGTACTACACTGATATTGAAACTGAGAGCATTTTCTTAGTGCTCAAGTACAAAAAAGTGTTTTCAAAACACTGTCCTTATTGCATGTAGTAAACACAAGATGCCATAGAAAACAACAGGAAAAACCATGAGAATTAACTGCCAGTTTGGTTTTCTCTGTGACACCTTAGTATGGCTAAACAATATCCAGCAAAACCACAGGGCAGAGCTTAGTATTTAACTTCGTGAATGATGGCCAAGGTCTTGAAAAACTATCTTTAAAGGCTTCTTTTTTTTTTTTTTTTTTTTTTAATAACAGACTTTCACTTTGAAACAGCTACTTTCCCAAAAGCAAGAAATCTGAATTTTAGGAATGTTTTTTGAATCCACAGCAAATACCTTTTTAGTGGTCATGTCCTAAGACTCTCCAGAAAAATAATGCTGTCTTGCCTTCAAGAGCCTGTCAATAGTTAGATCAGCATTTTCTGGAATCCTTCCACAAAAACTGTCTCTGCAGAATGAGTCAAACTACTTGACCATGTATCTGCATGAATGATCATTCCCAAAGATGATCTTGATGGGCAAACCTTAACAACAGGTGCTGGCTGATAGCAGGAGTTCCACTGTAGCCTGCTCATCAGCTCTGGGATTGTTACCTGCCAGTGGCTGTCACCTTACTCACTGGGATATGGAACTGAGAATTCTTGGAAAAACAAAACTTGACTCACAGCTGCTGGTGAATGCAGGCATTTAACAGAGAGTCTAACATGCCTGGAAAATCCTAAGCCAATTTACAGTTGAAAATTAAAATTGTGAACTGGAGATTTTAATTAGAAATATGCAAATCTGAAAGACTCTCAGAATAATTCTCTCCTTAGTATAGCAATTTAATTTGTGGAGGACATGATCTGGCTTTCCTGACTTGTAGAGACCACTAAGCCGTAATGCTATTTCATCTTTCATGTTTGAATTAGTATAACATTGAAACTCAACACAAAAATGCTTTGAAGCAGTAATATTTTACCCCTATATAGTGAAAAAACTAACCAAACCTAACAAGTTTCATATGATTTTTCTACAAGGCAATGCCATGTTCTGTGCCTGTAGTCTGACAGCTTGCTGTGTCAGTGTATAAATAAATGGTTTTGGTTGCTGGCACCTTGCTTAAGTCTGCTTCCAAGTGCATCTTAGTTCTAAAGACGAAAATACAATGGCTAACACAACACAAAGAGAAACATTCATTTCACTTGTTCTGTTTTAGTACCTGATGACTTCTAAAACTTTTAGGTTGACATATCTAAGCAACCCTGCAGAACAAAAGATTAATAAATCAAATCAATAGGTGCTAAAGCAGTATTGTCTTATATTATATGCAGCTCAAGGGACTTTATTTCAGACAAGTCAGTTCTCACAAAGTAAAAGGACTCCTCACGTCTGTTCAAATATGTCCAAAAGCACCAATTGCTGACTTAACTTTTTATGCCACCATAAAGGGTCAAAGTGCACTAGGGTATAGTTTCTAGGTACCTTCCTCTGAGAAGAAATCCAATTTGCAAGAATAACACACCCGTGTACATTCAATCCATGCACCACACTGAGTCTAACCAAGGAGTTTTTTCAAAATCGTGTTTTTTCAAAATCGTGCTCAAAACCAGAGCAGTAACATAAACATAGCCATTAGAGCCAAGAAAGAATTCTATGAGACAGAAAAAGCTTCTGACATGAAAGATGAGCAACGTGAACAATTTAACTCAACACCTGTGTTTCCAACCAAATGTTTAACTAGACTGCTGTCTCTCATGTTTTTCAGTGAGTTATACAACAAATAAATACAAAACCCACCCTAACCACATTAGTTTTTAGTGGATTTTCATAGTTCAAACATGGAGAAAACAGCAAACATCGCTTGGCTCAAACTTACACTTGAAACCACTATTTCAGCAAGTGAGCAATTATACTATAAGCTGTGATACCATCTGACTTCTGTTCTAAATAAAGCATTTAAAATATCTCAACACAGGGAGACAGGCTCACCGCCACTACTTCCTCCTGGCCTTTATAATGATATAGCTTCAGATTTTTTGGTCGACAATCCAGGATGAAGAGGCAAAAGTATGCAAAAAATGAAATTTTTGAGGGTTATGCTGTTTCACAAAGAACAATTTATCCATTCTACTGCATGATGCAGCAGAAATTGCCTGACAAAGAAGCTGCAAAGAGAAATCCCACATGAACGTACTGTGATGAATGTTTCTTCCCCTGCAGAGAGATTTTTTTCAAGCCACAGGCAAGATGAATAGTCAGGAAGAAAGGTGGGACTAAAGCCAGTTGGAAAGTCAGCAGTTTGTTTGGCTTGAATGGTTCTTTTCCTTGTTTCTCTTTTTCACAAAACAAACTGAGTCAATGCATTTAACCTGAAAGAATGAGTGGCTCAGACAAGGTTCTGCTTAATTGCTTTTGCTCATATGGTCAAAGGAAACTTGAAAAAACTTCACTGTGAAGAATCCAAACATAAAAGTACAATTTAAAATAGCCAAGTATAATATTGGTTAATATAATAATATATTATTATAATTGTAATTATAAGAATGTTATACATATACATGAATATGCACACAAGCCATCTTTCACTAGTTTAAACAGTTGTTCCAATACTGAAGTCAAGTGCAAGGAACTAACGTGTTTTATGCTATGTGCTGCTTCATCTGTGCAGCCCTGTTAAGAACAGCTCTTTCAACAAATGATGATTTGAATAAAATGCAAACATTATGTTCTGTGGACCTCTGGAGGAAGAAAGGGAGGAATAGTGGGTTTCCATTTCTTAGTGTGACCTAAACTGAAAATGGGTCACTTGGTGAAACAGTAAAGGAATACACCTACTGACCACCCTAGGGCTCCTGCATACTGCACTTTGGAAGAATGGTGCTGGATCTCAGTGTCAGAATCAGTCTGCTCATGTGCATAGCAGCAGACAGATCTCCTCTCCTCCATTCTGTCTTTGGAGATGGCAGGAACATTGGAAGCTCCAGGCTCTGCTAGGCTACACAAGTGTACAGGGTATAGCACACATCTGTGGTGGAATCCCATTTCCTTCAGGTGAAGCAATGAGATACAGGCATCACAGCCTGACAATTACTGGATTACACAGCTGAAAAATGTGTTGCTGATAACAGTGCCCCTGCCCTTATTTGGTGTGGCTTTACTGCATTCTGAAAGCAACAAGGAAACTTTAAACATTAACAGTTTCTGGATACCAATTTAGGTTGAGAGGTGACTGCTTAACAGCTACCACGTTCATTTGACATGGAATCTGAAAGCATACATAGCAGAATAAACAGTTACTTACAGGAAGGAAACCTTTATTTTCAGGAAAAACAAATCAGAAAATTACTTACTGTCAGCACAGAAGAAACATACTTTACTGTACAACCTTTTTTTTTTTTTTTTCCGGGTTAGGGAGGCTTGGTTGTTTTTTACAAAAAGCTATTATTCTGATTATACAGCATGGCAGTATAGTTAATATATATATTTGTCAACTATCATTCAAACACAAGCTCTCTTAATAGACTTCCAAAAAAATTATGTTAAAATCATCTTATGTAATAAAAATCACTATTATCCCTCAGGGAGCTACACAAGCAATTCAAATATCTGAACTGTAATAGGGTTTTTTTGTAAAAACCAAATTACTTCCAGGTAAACTGTATGAGATTAGAGAGAGGCAGACAGCAACTATTCAATTAAATACATGAGCCTAATGTACAGAAGCTGATGCAATCTTTTTTATGTAGCCTATAAAAAGCACTCATTGGATATTGAACTGCCCACTAGCTTTTAAGTATGTTGAGCAAGGGCACAATACTTATTTCCTGGCTGACTGAATTCATTTGGCTGTAAGGAGTGAGTGGCATTTAAATAAGGACTTGCTGTCCTGATGCACAAGTCTCTCGTTCTCCAAACTAATTTAGGTAAGACAGAGTATTGGGATTTTGCCTTTTAGAAATGAGTGTCTTTATTACACTTGCTAGCTTTCTGTATTTGGTAAACTTTATTCATATGCTCTTAAGTACTTCACCTGGTGTTGCAACTTCATTTTTCTTTCCTGTCACCTTTGCATTCTAAAAAAGACTAGATCCAACCTATTTTCCTGTCCAAGCAGATCTTGGATAGCATAACTGTGCAGTACATTAGGGTCTAAAATAAACTTAGTATTGATACAAAAGGGACATGGATCTTTATAAATTATTATATTAAATTGTAATTAGTGTTCCCTTAAGGTGGAAATAAACCTTACTTACAAACACAAAGAAATGTATACAATGGAAGCTAAAAATGGGTTTAGGTAATTGGGATGGATAAAACTCCACTAATTTTTAAACATATATTTAGACTACTATGTAGGTACTTTTCAACTTGGACAATCAGAACACACATTTCTAGCAAGAATCTCTACTCTGTCTTTTACCAAGTTATAAATTACCTATAACCTGTGAACATCCTGCTTTGAATTGTGGTTAAACTGTGCATAGCCTTAGAAATCATGCTGTATCTGTATGCTGCATCATAACACCTGGGAACTTGTTTAAAAGTTCTGCTCTACTTACAGATATATAATAATCTAAGTATTATTTTCAATTTGGAGGCAAAACATAATTATTAAAATTTTGGAAACTATTTCTAAGCAGGATAGACAAAAGACTTTCTAATTGTTCCAGGACAAAAGCTTACAGGCTATTGATAATCTGTTCTTTTGCTTTTCAATTATGTTTCCAGTTGGACTCATTAATACTTTTTCGAAATTCAGAATTCAACACCTTAAGAGGCTGTTACCTAACACTGACAAATCAAAATGTTCTTCTTAACAACAAAAAAACCCATGAAATTTACAGAGAATTCTGTCAATAGCATCTAAACTGTGTATTAACTGTTAAAACCATTAAAATTTACCAACAGAATACTGTGCCAGTAAGTTTACTCAAGTTTTATGAAACTGATGGGTACAGAGCCTGTTTCTAAATACCAAAAGAGGAGAGAAATAGCTTTCACTTGTAAGTGAAGACAAGCTCTGACACTATGGCAAAGTCACTCCTGGCACCAAACAGCTCTGATGCAGAGATCCTGGCTGTTAATGACCCTGGGAGAGGCTGAGTCTAGAGAATATCTGCTTTCCTAAAAATCCTGCATGCTGTTGTATTAGCAGCTACTATCTTCATCTAGATCAGTACAAGTCACTCCTTATCTCCCACTACTCTCACATGGGCATCCTCACACAGAAGTCTCTTCTTTCCCTCTACTGCTAACCAGAAAAGATTCGCCACTTGGCATAGCCTGTTTAACATTTTCCACTTGTGTGTTCCGATCTTGTTTTTTAGTTATTTAAGTTAGGACACTTGCATGTTCTGCTTCTTAGTCATGTTCCCACCTACCTCAAAATTACTTAGGAATGCACTAAGCTAATTTCTATTCAATTTGACAATTGAGTAAAAATGCTGAAGTGAAGTTTGGTGAAAACAGCTGTGTCCATTGAGGCAAGAGACATCAAAAGCACCCCCATCAGGGGAATACAAATCATCCCAGGCATCACATACTAAAAAACAATCAAGAGAACCACAGGAAACACTGCTGTGTTCGTTCTGCTGTACACATAATTATTTGTTGTATCTCATTACTGGCAGGACAAAGTTGGGTAACTATGGGTTTAAACCTGAATATAATAACATGTAGCACTCTTCCAATGTGGTAACGTCGTGGTGCTTGGCCTGTATTTGCCAGTGTGGTGGTATTTGTGAGTAGGCATTTATTACCAGAAGCTGAAAATTGAAACAATCTACAATTCAACAAATTAATGTTATGTAGCAGCTACAAGAGTCTATAAATTGTTTATGTGCATATCTTTTGTGTAAGACTAAATTGCTGCTCTCCAGAAAACTCTGCTTTACAGGTCCCATCAGCAACATTTTTCTCCTCTGCACTGACGACAACTGCAGTGACAGATCATTATACCCCATTAGAGTTACTAATCAATGATTAATAATCAATGATCACTAATCAATGATCACTATACAGAAACACTACAACTTACTTTACTAGCGCATGTTTATTTCACACCATCAAGTCCTACTTCTGGTCACAAAGACCTTTATTATAGAACATCTAGAATAGATGATGGAAATCTTTGTCATAGCAAAAAAATAGCTAATTTAACCCCATTTTTCTTTACTAGAACAAGCTGGATTCAATTGAAAGCACTCCTTAATGTGTGCAAGAAAGGGCAGATTTCTTTTTTAGCCTTATGTGTCACTGGAACCCTGTGAGAGTAGAGTGTTCTTGTTGGGATGATGCTTCCTTAAAAGCAAAATCAGGGGACAAACTTTTAGTGTTGATTGTTAAAAAAAACCTTCACCAACTGCAACCCGATGAAGTTTTTCTTCACTTTGCAGGAATACATTAAACGAAGTAAATACTAGGAAAATGGAAAAACCACTTGAGGTTACCAGAATGGAAAACAACACCTCATCCTGCCTTCTCATGGAAAGAAAGACTCGTGTCAAGATTAACAGGAAAGAAATCATGCTAGCTAAGCTGAGAAAGAGCTGCTCCTGCACACCACAGAAGCTGAAGAACTTTCTTATGGACTTCTTTCCTGTTTTACGATGGCTTCCCAAGTACCGATGCAAAGAGTACATTTGGGGGGATGTTATGTCTGGGTTAGTGATTGGGATCATTTTGGTGCCTCAAGCAATTGCATACTCACTGCTGGCAGGTCTGAAGCCCATTTATAGCCTTTACACATCCTTCTTTGCCAACATCATCTATTTCTTAATGGGCACATCCCGTCACGTCTCAGTTGGCATCTTCAGCTTGATAAGCTTAATGGTGGGACAAGTTGTGGATCGAGAACTTCTCTTGGCTGGGTTTGACTTGAACGATGATGCCCCACCAGCCTCAGGTGATGGCTCTCTGCAGAATGACAATCTGTCCAACACAACTGCCTTCAACCTTACCATTGCGGGGATAAATGCCGAGTGTGGGAAAGAGTGCTACGCTATTGGCATTGCTACGGCCTTGACATTCATGGCTGGAGTGTATCAGGTAAGTGATTGCTGATATTCAGAGGCAAGGTATGAAGTTTCTAAAGCTTTTTGCTTGACCTAAGCTTTGGCTTGACTGTCTTTCAATGAGATACATATTTTGAATTTGAATTTTACTGTATCTCGGGCTGTTTTCTCCAGAAGGCTTACCGGTAGGCAACTCAGAGACAGCATGAGGCAGGCAGTTTTCTTAGTTGCTAGCAAACACAGGTAAAACAAAAGTCTTCTGAAAGACCATCAACATTTTTTTGATACTCTTCTGCTTCTTGACCTTGTTGCTTTCATGGGACAATGAGACCCAGTACAGATATAGGAAATTCACAAGCAACTGTGTACTTAAGAATGAAGAAATAACTCTCTTTCCCTAGATATTTTAATAGAAGTGTACAGCCACTCAAAGACGTCTACAGGTTCAGAATGTGCAGCTCAGTGTTTTGCTAGGGGGTGCTCTGTTCTACCAAACTGCTGTCCAAAAGATAACGAAAAGAAAAGAGGAGAAATAGACTGACTACCCCACTTTTCAGACAATGGCTGTGCTGGACTCCTTGACACTTGTCAACATGTTGCCATCACAAGGATATCAAGACAGCACAGAAGGAAGCAGCATGAACTCTGTAAACTCTGTGTGCATGTGTATATACGAATGCAGAAAGAGCTAGCTATCTTCCTGCTGTAGTAAGAAATTTCAAGTCACATACATGAATAAAAAAATGCCCTTGTGAAGTTATATTTTCCAAAATCATCTAAAGAAGGAGAATCAAGTAGTTAAGGACAGAATCATGGAGTTTGTGAGCTGTTCTGACATTTCTGATCTTAGGTATGCCACAAAGGCCATCTGTGGTCCTTTTCCCCCTTTGTCCAAAGGGCTAAAATTAAAAGATGTTTAATGCAAAAGCTAAAGTAGGGATCTCATTTGCTGTCATTCAAGTTTTGCTTACAAGGAAATAGCCATACATTTTAACTGTATTTGCTTTAAGACAGAAAAAAAAGGAAAACTGACTTTGGTATAACCAGAAGTATTTTGGACCCACTGTTCCTCTGCCTGGGGAATAAAAATCAGGCAAGCCACTTCAGTGGAAACACTTCAGACAAATGTTTGATTGACCAACCTGTCTCAAACCCCTCATTCACCTCTTGGGTTTGCAGCATTCCACAACAGTAAAAGGAATCACATTTCAAAAGCAGATTGGAAACAAAAAAGGATAATTCCTGTTTCAAGAACAAAATAGGCAAATACTATTGGCCTCCAGCTAGTTTTCCTCGATCTGCACCTAATTATTTGCAGCAATGGTTACAGCTCATGGTTTGTTTGGTTTTTTTTCTTCTTCTGTTTCCTCAGGTTCTAATGGGGATCTTCCGTCTGGGTTTCATATCTATGTACCTATCTGAGTCCGTACTAGATGGCTTTGCAACTGGTGCTTCCTTAACCATTTTAACAGCTCAAGTGAAGTATCTTATCGGAATAAAAATTCCACGTAGCCAAGGTCATGGGATGCTGGTTATCACCTGGATTAACATTTTCCGGAACATTTCTCAGGCTAACCTTTGTGATGTCATCACAAGTGCCATTTGTATTGTGGTGCTGGTCACTGCTAAGGAACTCGGAGATCGGTATAAGCACAAACTGAAATTTCCTCTTCCCACAGAGCTGGTAGTTATTGTTGTGGCAACACTGGTGTCACACTATGGTAAGTTAAATGAAGTGTATGCATCTAGCGTTTCTGGAGCAATTCCAACAGGATTTATCCCTCCAAAGGTACCAGAGTTCAACTTAATGCTCCGAGTTGCTCTAGATGCTTTGCCTCTTGCCATAGTCAGTTTTGTCTTCACTGTATCCCTTTCTGAAATGTTTGCAAAGAAATATGCTTACACCATCCGAGCCAATCAGGAAATGTTTGCTGTGGGGTTCTGCAATATCATTCCTTCTTTCTTCCACTCTTTTGCAACCAGTGCAGCTCTGGCAAAAACACTTGTCAAAACATCTACAGGCTGCCAGACTCAAATCTCTGGAGTAATTAGTGCAATGGTGGTTTTGCTGGTGCTGCTCTTCCTGGCCCCTCTCTTCTACTACTTGCAGAAGTGTGTCCTGGCTTGTATTATCATTGTGAGCCTTCGGGGAGCCCTGAGGAAGTTCCGAGACGTGCCAGCACGGTACCATGTGAATAAGGTGGACACACTTGTTTGGGTAGTTACCATGTCTGCCTCTGCCTTGATCAGCACAGAAATAGGGCTGTTGGTTGGCATTGTTTTCTCCATGTTATGCATCATTGTTCGGACCCAGCGGCCACGGACAGCCCTGCTTGGTCAGATTCAAGACACAAGCTTTTATGAGGATGACTCAGAATATGAAAATCTCTCTACTGTTCCAAAGGTCAAAATATTTCGTTTTGAGGCCCCACTTTACTATGCAAATAGAAACTTCTTCCTAAAGTCTCTGTACAGATTGACCAATCTAGACCCTAACCTAGAAGCTGCTAGGAGGAAGAAATATGAGAAGAAGGAAAAGCAGCACCTGAAAAAGGGAAATCACAGAACGGCTAATGGACTGGGCATCGGAGAAACCACTTTGCAACTAGTTCCTAAACAAATTGATTTCCAAGCCCTTGTTGTCGATTGCTCTTCCATCTCATTTTTGGACACCACTGGAGTTAATACTTTGAAGGAAATCCTGAAAGACTACAAGAATTTAAACATTTCTGTTCTCCTGGCTTGCTGCAATCCCTCAGTGATAGATTCTCTGAAAAGAGGGGGTTACTTTGGAAAGGATTTTGGGTGTATGCAGGAAATGCTATTCTACAGCATACATAATGCTGTGCTGTTTGCAAAAGCCCAAAAGCTTCCAGCAGACTGCTCAGTTTAACCCTGTCTCTTCCTTCATGATTTACTACAGAGTGACAGATAGAGAGGGGTAGTTTGCAGCAAGTAAGTAATCAGACACACTGTTGGCTGTGTAAAGCCACTCCCTCTAAAGAGTTCCACTTTATGCCATATGCTACATAGGGCAGCCTCTGGGGAGGCAGTCCAGGACAAGCATGGAAAAGTTAGACCAGCATCTACACTTTAAAATACAGGCAAAGGCAGTTTGGGATTGACTTGTCCATCATACCATGATTGTCTGTGACCCAACATGGATGTCAGGGGACTGTAGTGGTGGAAGGCCTTCCCAGTGCTGCTGTCCCAGTGATTTAATGGCTGGTTTACGTTAAGAAGGCTAAGCCACTTCCATGAAAATGCAATCAATATGGCATTCTGGATACGTAATTGTTTAAACTGTGGCTTGCAAGGCCCTACCCCTTCCAGTCATTCTAGGTGTACTCCTAAACAAGTCCCCACTGTTTGCATAAAAATAAATTTATAAAATATTGTGGAATGTAGAATATCTCTCCTCCTTGATCCCACAAGCTTAACAGCATAATATACCAGGAGAATAAACTATGATCCATCACAGGTTCCTCTCAAAATTACCATTTCCAAAAATTGCTGGCTTTGGAGTTACAGGAGTCATCCATTCTATTGGATTAAATCTGTCGTAATTAGTTACTGAATGCTGAGATATCCCTGATCATGCTGGACAAAATATGACTCTGATGCGCAAATTTGTAACTAGTAAAAGGACAGACAGGATTAAGAAAAATTAATGGCTTTAACTGGCAGCTACCCAACTAGCTGTACAATCCTGTAAAATAAGTTACCTCTGGTGGGCAGATGCAACTCTAATTCAGGGATACATAGGACCATCAAACATAAAACCTCAGAGCTGTGATGCAGCGTATCACTATCTTCCTACAAATGCCTGCCTGGGTTTAAAGAAAAATAGGAGAAAATAAGGGTAGGGTGGGAAGGTAAATCTGCAAGTTTTCTTGAAGGGGATTGATGGATCAGTCAGAACTGCTGGCTGGTCTTCACTGATGCAATGCTAATAAAGTATTACAAGTAACATACATGGGTCAAGTAAACGGAGCAATGCTTTGTAACTTGTGTATCCCTCTATGTCAAAAAGCTTTCACCACTGTTTGTACATACTACAGATGCTGTAGGAGTTTTGTTTGCTTGGTGTTTTTTTCCTATCATATTAATCTTTGATTTGAGGTCTACTAGACCATGTTTTCTGGGCTGGTTACTTTCTATAATAATTTGCATTAACTGCTGTTCATTATGCTTTATATCATCAGTTGTATTGTTGTATATGCAAGTTCTCTCTTAAGAAATAAGAATAGACTTGGATTTTGATTGTAACACAGCATGCAGTGTTCCGGCCCACGGGCATGGGCAGAATATTCTGTTTCATACTCAAGTTTATAATTACCTGCACAAAAGGCAGCTGTGCTCACTCTCCCTCCTTTTTCATGTCATGTTCACACACCACCAAGCATGGAAGGAAATTCTATCACAGCTGTGCCTCTCAAAACTAACAGGCTGTAGAAATAGGTTCCATATATGCAGAAGCTGTTTTTTTGCCGTCCCATTTAAAAATAAAATCAAGTCAACACATCAGATGACTTACTCATTTCAATTTCTTAGGTCACTGAATGAAAGAACAGTCAAACTGAGGGTCTCTAGGTGCTCCAGAACCTGTCTGGCTCTCAGAAACAAGTATTTTCTTAGAGGAAAAGCAGTGCACTTCTAAAAGACCAAAAATATCCTCACAGGGACTATGACTAGCACAGTAGCAGGTTATTAATGCTGGCATTTTCACACACTCATTGCAAAGGAAGCCTATCAGCCACATGCTGTTAGTACTGCTAAAGCAGCAAAACCTGACAGAAATATCTGACATGAGATTAAAGGATTGACCATTAGCAGTATTTTCCTGTCATAAAACAATCCACATTATTATTAAAATTGCTGACTTGGTATGATTAGTTTCTTTCTGTTCTAAAAGGAAGTGAGCAGTGCCCAAGGACAAAAACTGCTTAGTATCTGCTTTGTTTGTAACCAGTCTTTGATCAGGGAATAACTCTTTTAAGGTCCTGTTTGGGCCTAACAAGGCAAATGGTTTTTTAAGAGTTACTACCAGACAGTATCAATATAGACACTCTTAGGAAACTGTGCTAAAACAAGCTGTCATTGGAAGTCAAATAAAACATCCTACCAATCTACATTTTTTTCAGCTTTATGGAATCCAGCTACCAACATAAAACGCAAAGAAAAAATGCAAAGATACCCTTAACTCTAGATTAATCTCATTTTAAAAGACAAAAAACGAAAAATAAAGAGAAATTCCAGTGGAAGGTGTATCCTTGCAAGGGTCGCTGGAGAATAATGAAGAGGATAAGAAAGTAATATATATGGTGAATAAATATATTCACCATATTTATTTTAAGTTGGTACCAAAGGATACCTAAGTAAAGAAACTTGACTACACATAAGAGAGAAGGTAAACTTTACAATATATATTTGAAGAAAGAAACTATTGGTCAGAAGAAACTGTAAGAACAATTTCCTGTTTTGGTTTTACTGGCAGCTGAGCTCACAATCAACTGTATTGGACATTGTCAAACACAGCATGGAAACAACTTCAGTGCTATGATGTAGGGATGCTGGCAGACTGTGAATTATTTCTAAGGAGTATGTAAAAGGTAACTAAAAAAGCAAGCCTTTTTCTGGAACATCTATATTTGCTATACTGAGTTATATTAAGATTAAAGATATGAAGATTGAAAATTAACAAAAAACTACTGATTCTCTTCTCTCCTAATTTACCAGAAATTAGCTATCATGTCTTTAAGAGGAGCTGGGGATAGGCTGGTAATTCCAACTAGCTTAATACTAATATTTAAATAAAAAACATTATATGCCTTTTAAGAAATCTTATATGCTTCATGTAGGTTGACCATATTTTTGTTCACTGTGATAACTTGTGATTTACCATGCATCATGTATCCAACAGATCTTAGTACTGCTACATAAAAATGGGAAAGGATTCTTATTGTGGACTGTGTGTGTCCCTTGGAACTGGGCAAAGAGCCGGAGTCTTCAGCTCAAAATGTCCTGTCTTGTTGACTAGTGAAGCATGGCCAGAATGTGTGGTCTAGGTGTCAAAATAGCTCTATTTACTGGCACTGGTAACCAACAACCTGGGAACTGTCCAGTCCATGAAAGACATCCTGGATTTCCCCACAGTCATGAATATTCCTGTGTCACAAGACCAAGACCAAGAGACAAATGTGTGCTACTGGTTGGAAAATAAAACTAAGAGTTCTTTGAAAACAGTTTGCCTTGTGGTATCCTTTCAGAAGTGGCGAAATAATGGGCTGACTCCAAATAAAGACAAAGATGAAGAGAGGGAGTTGCTGTACTAGAAAAAGTTAAAATAAAGGGATGCACTTGGTATTGGGGGATTAAAAAACATAGTGAGAAAGACCGTTACAGAATTGAGAAGGGGAAGGTGGCAGTCTTTTATTTGAGCACATCTATTTCTTGGTAGAAACATTTATGGCACCTTTTTTACAGATGGTGGCAGCTGTGAAGAAAAGCAAAGCCTCTATCTGCTAGACTTCCACAAAGGTCTGTTTTTCCTAAGTGCTCTTCTTCAGTCAAGTGCCCATCTCTACATTCCAAGGAGTGCTCTCTACTCATCAACACCATGACATAATACAGTTCTGCACTCAGATGGTTGCACTCAAAGCCTCTTTACATCCTTCTGGAAATCACTGATTCAGGAAGAGATTTACACATGCACAAAATTAAGCATCAGTACTAAACCTCTCTGCAGTCCTGCTCCTGTTAGTTTTTTCAGTCCCAATGTTTGTCTGCAGGCTCCATGCTCCTTCCCCTTCCAAAAGTGCTGACATTTAGTCCACTGGTTGTCCTCCCACAACTTACATGTCTTCTTGTCCTTGACAAATGCACACATTTTTTTGCAAAATGAGAAGGTTTAGCTTGGTTCTAAACAGTAGCAGTTTCTAATTTCTGTATGTCGAAGGTGGGCTAAAGATTGAGGCTGGTAGGGTAGAACCCTACCTTTGAGACACTACAGCTTTTTTGGGAACTTCTTGATTGATTGTTGTTTCCATGGTCCTAGAATTTTAATTGTGTCAAGAATTGTATCCTACTCTTTTTAAAAGGATCAGCGGCTCAGTCTCCACAAAGGCTGAGCAGAATCCATGACAGCTGCATTCCTCTCCCTCAGTCATGTGGAAAGCCCAATTCAACACAATGGCACAGCTAACACAGGCTGCCAGAAGGGATTCTGGGCTCCAAGTGTAGATGTGGCTATTTCCAAAGGCTCTCATTGATTTTTCCTAAGTGAATTGGTTACAGAAACCTGAAAGACCCAACCCACCTCCCAGGAGAACTCTCTAAGACAGGGACTTTGGAAGTGGTGAGCAGTGATGGTTGTCCTTGACACTGGTTCACTCCAAGAGTACACATTCCACAGTCCAGTAAGAGAGGAAGATGCACACAGGAAAGGGTGTTTAGTGGAACCTTCATGAGGGAAAGAAGAGAGTGAGGAGCTCTGTTACCTACTGTGCTCACAGATTAACTAACAGAGGCCACCCTGGGGTATTGATGCAATACTTACCTGTGCGCAGGACTTAGACCACCCTCCTAAAAAACTGACATACACAAGCACACCTTAGTATTGAAGAAGAAAAATCCTGCTCCTAATGCAGACTCTGAAACTCCCTACTCCTCTGCTCACACAGCATTTTCAGAGTCTGAGCTCTCCTTTCCTGTTGCTTCCCCATAGTGGTAAATTCCCATTCTTCTGTTTCTGGGACACTAGATGCAACAATGATGTGGACTGTAAATGTGCTCAGCTCAGCAAGAGTCTGAGCCAGGTAGAACTTTTAAGAGCTATTACAATTTTTCATGGGGTTTTTATGGTTTGTCTTTCTTCATAGACCAATTGCTCCTGCTCTAGGCATCTGGCTATTCCCACTGGGCATCTTGGTATCAATCTGTTCAAGCTGAGTTAAAAGGGACTTGAAAGGCAATGAATTCCAATTGCTCTCCTAAAGTCTGACATATATTTCCCTGAAACTAAAAATGCTGTTTTGTATATAAAACCTTTTGGAACAGGGTATTAACTGGTACTACCCAAATCCAGCCTGTTTTAATTCTCACTACCTGTCAATCAAGGCAGTGCACAGGTGGCTTCAGGAGGCAAAAAGTAACTTCTAAAATGGGCAGAAGGATTAGTGGCAGCTTTCATTTGGACCTCTCAGTAAGTTAGGCTCGTATCAACCTTTGTTGGATTTTTTTGCTGTATCTCTTATATAAAAGGACTAAACAGTAAGCTACCTTTCTAATCCCTCAGCTTCTCAGTAGAAACTGTGTTTTTCTTCATCTCTTAAAATTCCAGAATTGTTCCATCTGTTGGAACTTAGTTAAATTCCACAGAAGCAAAGATATGCCCAGCCTGCAATTCAGCTAACATCAAAGTGAGCATCTGTTGAACTCGTTAATGTGTCCCATTTTCCTAGACTTGGACTTGAGGTGTTTGCTTACCTAAGAGCAACTAATTCCAGTAACCAGTGAATCCGAACTTGTTCAATGCCGCCATGTGGAACTGAAGAAATGTAGGCAAGATTTAGCTCTTGGTCTTTGCTCAGGTCAAACAGGTCAGCACGGTTGTGAGGTAAAGGAGGGCTTTAGAAAAAGATGGAAAGAAAAGAAATACAGTGAAATATTAAACAACAGCTCCACTGGGCATTGCAAAAGTTCCTATGGTACATCCCTATACCACGTGCATATTCCTACAGGGATTGAGGAGCACTGTCTAACATGAGATTAAAGCAAAATAGAGTTGCAGGTTATTTGGGGCCAACTGGCTGTACGCTGTTTGGCAAAGTAGAAATACAAAGTAGAATGCAAGGGTGCATCTCAGTACCATGCTCAAAGGAAAACCTTGCCAGCAGTCACTGCTGCACAGACAGCAATCTCAGGCAACAATGGCCAGAGGAAACCACACAGTGACAGCTGCCTTGTCTCTGAGATACTAATCATAAAGGAGCTCACTATCTTTAAGGCTTTACAGTGGAAGTCAGACATGCTGATGTCTGCAGTTAGAAAAATATGGTCTTAACCTTCTTGATGAAGTTCATGCAATTACATCGCTTCTTTCTCTGCTGTGGATGCTACTAAACTTTCTTGAAGCAGAATTAGATACTTAGAGCCTTCATATTCTTCAGCCATGTTCAGCTAACCCTTAAGCATTAGAAAGCACAGGGGCGTGCAGTTTGAGGTTTCTATGTTTGATTCTGCAAGCAGTTTAACAGGCTCTACAGCAACAATCATATCAACTTGACTTTGATGTCTACTTATTCCACTGAAATTAACATTACACTGTGGCAAATTTCTGTTGTTCCTATCTCCACAGATAAATACTGCAAGATGGAGATCTCAATTCCACTCTTCACAAGTCAGGAACTTTCAATGCTGCACGGCTCACTGGGTCTGGGCATCCTTAGGGACTTTAATTAAACGTCCATGTATTGTGCACATTCTGAACAATAAAGCATTTTTATGACAAGAAGAATAAAACAACACTGGTAAAAGCTTGGTAAAATAGATCCATGAGTCTTCACACTGCAGCAAGATATGACCTGTGCTTTGACTACACACTATATACAAACTGTTTAAGTCAAAAACTGTTGTAGTCTATACCTTGCCTGTTGTAGTCTGTCTCCTATGATATCGACCAGACTTGTGCTGACTGTAACTCTGCTGGGAAAAGTAATTTATGTCATCCTTGCTTACTCTGTATCCATCCATATAATCATCCCACCACCAAGGGCACTACTGAATGAATCTCCTACTGTACAGCCATCTGCATACAAAGGTAGAAACACCTGACCCCACCTGGACAAGAACTTGACACCACAGAGATATTGTTGATCTATTATCCCATCTCCTGCATCCTTACCTGAAAGTTCAAGTCTTTACACAAACCACATCCATTTATAATGCTTATTACAAATCAGCCCCCTCTGCAGTTTCACCAGCATATAAGGCACTTAAAAACTATCTCCATAAGATAGCTTCAAGTCACACAAGTGATACTGATAACTTACCAGCTCTACTCTTACAAAAAATGTAATGAGCATTTGGGTCTTTTTTATTATTCCAGTGAATAAGGACAATATTAACAATCAGATTCTGATGGAGTGCTTTACTACTGCTCTGAAATTCAAACTGGCTTCCATTCAATAGTAGCAAAGACAATTATTTCTGCTTAGTCCATGTTGAATTAACATTCTGAAATTCACACCCTGTTACACAGAAATCTTGCAGAAACTGTGATGGGATACAAATGAAAACTGACAGAATGGTGGGTTCTGTTAGTGGTGCTATCAGTATCTGTCCTTTTCTGTTCTGAGCGCAAAGTGCCCATCCAAAAGAACTTCAAGCCTTGCTCCCAGGTTTTCTCTGCTGCTGATCCACAGCTGGGCACTTGCCCAGAAAAGAAGCTTCAGCAGCTGGAACTCAGTTGTGCCACTGCATGCCCTTTCAAGGGATTTTCAGAAATACTAGTTTTGGCCAAGTGTTATAAAAAAGTAACTGCTGACCCATGGATAGCCTCTGCCTCTGCTACCGCTACTCTGTCTTTCCTTCATGCATCTTTCACGTTTGCAGCTTTCCAAAGCTTTTCGCACAATTAAAACCATGAGTATTTCGTAGGCTGCAGTTTAAATGGGTTAAACATACTATTTTTAAGGCAGATTTTCATTAATGATTCCCAATATTGCAAGAAAAATTTAAAACAAAACAAAAAAACAAACTCACAAAAAAAGAAACAATGAAAGAATAAAAAATCCTGAAAGCCCTAACGTTTCTCTTCATCAGAATGTATTTTAGGTCCTGTTCTGTTCCTCTCCCCTTGGAAACCTAAAGAAAAATCTTGTAAATTTTTTCTTAGGGGGCCTTTATGCGTTATAAAAAAAGTGCACAAAGTCCTTTTTCCAAAGCACGTGCTCATTCCATGCCTATTGGAACGCTTTTCCACGTAAGTGTTACTTAACCCACTGTGTGCCTAAAGGAAGCAGATCATAATCACTTTAGCGTAAAATACAAGCATGGCAGTGCGATATACCATCTCTTGCTTTCATGCCTGCTAGAAGCTTTTAGTAATCTCACAAAACTTAAAGGCCGTTCCAATCCCAGTTAACTGAGCAAGACCAGGCTTCCTCCAAGAAGGAAAGCACAAGCAGAATACAGGAATTTCTGCATGGTCACCACCTCCCCCCTAACTTGGGTCAACTTGACCCACTGGCTGCATCTGGTGGTGCATCTGGAAAACGTCTGTCAAGAAGAACAAACTCCTAGAACTATCAGTCTTTTGTTTGGTAGTACTAGAACTCTCGAAGTTTTTCCTGGGGCCCTTTAGGGGCCATGGCAATGGAAACACTGAAAAGTAAAGGGAAATGAGTTCTGAGTATCAACATATGTACTGTGCTGCGGAAGAAGAGGGACTTTACATGTTCAAGGGAGCAAGTCAGAAAAGCGGAGACGAGGCCTATTTTTCGGGCAGTTCACATTAACTGGCCACATCCCACATCCCGCCCTACCTACACTGTGGTCCCGCTCCAGCACCAACAAGGGGCAGCAAGAGCCCTCTGATCCCACAGCAGCCAGCCCAGGAGAGACTCGGTTCCCCCGGAACGCAGCCCCGCACGCCCTGGCGATGAGGGCGGGACGCGGCCGAGCCGAGGGCCGCAGAGCCCCTGCCCGGGGGCCGCAGCCGGGCGGTGCGCGCTTACCAGAACCCAGTGCTCCTCCAAAAGTGCCGCAGGGGCCGCTCGGCTCGCCGGGCATCCACGTACACCTCGTACGCCGCGCAGCCCAGCGGCACCAGCAGCAGCCACAGCAGCGGCCCCATGGCGCCGCCGGGGCCGCGGGGAGCGGGGCCCCACCGCCGCCCGCTGCCGGGGCACGCCCAGAGGGGCCCCGAGGCTCCCGCCCCCCGCAGCCCCGCGGCCGGGGGGAGCCGCCTGCCCGCTCCGCTGCTGCCGAGCGGCTGCGCTGTGGGCGCTGTGCCGGTGCTCGGGGCTGTCCCGCCGGCGGGGCCGCGGGGCGGGCGGCGCGGCTGCGGCTCGCCCGTGCCCCACACGGGGGCGGTGCGCGCCGCCACGCCCGCGCTGCCCGCGCCAGGCCCGGGAAGGCCGCGCTGACGGGAGCGGAACCGCCCTCATTGCCCCGGAAAAGCGTAGGGGCAGGGTGGGAGCTGTGTCCGCTGGCTACGTGTAAACCAGTTTATTGATCGCGGTGTGTCGGAGAGCAGAGCGCGGTCTCGGCCCGGAAAGCTGTCCTGGGCTGCCTCCATATCAGCGTGGGCAGCAGAGCCAGAGCGGGGATCCAGCCCCTCTGCTCCCCTCCCGGAGCTCTGCATCCGCTCCGGGATCCGCCACAGGAAGGACGTGGACTTGTTGGAGCAAGTCCAGGAAAGGGCCGTGAAGTTTACAAGCTTCCCCCTGCAAAGACAGGCTAAAAAAGTTGTGGCTGTTCAGTCCTAGAGAATAACAGATGCGAATTTAAACAGGAGAAGTGTAGGTTAGTTGTTGGGAAGAAGTTCTTTACTGCGGAGGTGGTGAGATGCTGGAACAGGTTGCCCATGGAGGTTGTGGATGCCTCCTGGCACTGTTCAAAGCCAGGCTGGACAAGGTCTCGAGCAACCCAGTCTAGTGGGATGTGTCCCTGCCCATGGCAGGGGGATGTTTGGACTACATGACCCTGAAAGTCCCTCCCAACCCTTAACATTCTGTGATTCTGTGATTCTATGAAGAGTTTTAAATGTGCTTTATCACACACAGCCTGCAGCTTGAATCTCTAAATGCTTGTTTATTACCTAGTACCTGCATATGGTATGACTTGTCTTCAGGATCACAGGAATCTTCTCAAGCCTTCCAGGCAGGGAATCTGGTTCTGTGCCGCCAGCTGCACCCTGAGTTGGGACACAGCTCCCTTTGGGTGGGTGCTGCTGTCTGGGCTTCAGTGAAAGCATTTGCCAATTGGAAAGGGTGATCTGTGAGAGGAGGACCTTGCACCCACTTGACAACCAAACACCATACTGTGATTTTTTGCTTATTAACACCAACCCTACACTTCTGTGTCTGTAAGTGGGGAAGATTCATTGTGGGGCCAGCACAAGATGCCAACTGTTTGAACACCTAGCTTTGATGGACATGGAAACCATCCCTTGTAGAGGAAACAGCAGCTCCGTCCCTAGTCAAAGACTTGGAAAAAATTTCAGCAAAAAGTTGTTTTCAAGGGAGAAATCCCCTGAAGCCCATAGGTACTACCACAGACCATTCCTTTTGACATCAGGAAGGCTTGACCCTTGGAGACCAAGCTGACTTTTCCTCAGGGACTGCTAAAACAGATCTGTTGCATTCAGTTTGGCTGATTTCAAAGTTCAGTCTGGAAGACGGGGTGTCAAACCAATGCAATGCAGATTTTGGCCAGGAAACTTTGGCTGTCCTCAGGCATGTTGTAGAAAGTCCTGAAACACCACAAAGCCATGGGTGTAAAATGGTGCTGTGTTGACATTTTAGAGCAGTCTCTCTCAGAGCTCCAGGAAAGTCTCTTCCCAGGGAGTCTGAAAAGAACATGACCTCCAGAGCATTTCCAGGAAGATCCTTCTCAGAGACTGGGGTAGGGGCTAAAGAGAACATCCCCCTTGTTTTCTATAACTTATCCCAAGGCATGGGCAAGTGCTGCATATAGCATACTGGCCACACCAGGCCTGAACTTGGGTGACAAAAGAGAAATAAAACCCCTGCTAATGGCTCCATCACCCACAGGTTTCTCTTCCATGTCTAACAAAGCAGCTAACAAGGTTTTTGAGGTACTTCTGAAGAACTACAATTGCCTGCAGGAAATCTTTTCTGCTCTGCCACGGCTGCTCTGGTGCCTCTTGTCAGAGAAAAAAAATCCATCAGAATTATCTGCACCCTTTGAAGGAGCCCAATACACCTCTGTTCCTAAAACATCTGAGGGCTGCTGCAGGGAGAGCAGCTGGGAGCATATGGTTTGCCTTTTTCAATTACAGTAGTTGACTGAATCAGCATGTTTTGGCAGCATTTGCAGGTCAGATGCCAGGCTACACTGGTGAAACTCCCTTGTCTTCTCTGCAATCTTCCCTGTCCTCTACTTCCATGGGCAGCACAAATGCCAAGATTACCTCAAATTACCTCCAACACACAGTTTGCTGGGTTTAAAAATCTGATTCATAGCTAAACCTACATGCTTAGGTATGTATGAGCATGGTTCTACAAACAATCAAGCAGAGCCATGATAAAAACTTTGGTCAAGGTGACTAAGTGAAAAAGGTTTCTCTTTTTCCTTTGACTTGCTGCTCCTCCAAGGGCTGGGAAGTGTACAGCAGCAGTTTTTCTATGTAGCATTTTACAGTGAGGTTTCCCACAGCTGGCACTCCCATCCAAAGTACTCTGGGGATTTTACCACAGCCTTCTCCCATTTCCCTGTAAAGATTGAGTGAGAGCTCTTCCTGTACTGAGGCATTCCTGAGGAGGCACACGGGCATGGTGAATGGAAAGCAGCACTGTTCACTGGCCCTTTCCAGTATATTGAGTCTGACCCTTCCCAGCTGTCTGGCCAGCTTAAAATCCTGCAGTGTCTCAGACTGGGGAGATGAGAGATGTAAAACCTGTTATTCCCAAACCGAGTCATTCCTCTGAGAAAGAGTGCTTAAGGCATTTAGTCCCAACAGCTCTCCCAGCAGCATCCCTTCAGATGTTCTGAGAACACAGACATTCCAGGCTCCTTTAGACACATCAGGGAGCGAGTAACCTCCTGCTGCAATTTCTTTCTTTGTGAAGAGGTACCTGCACAATGCACAGAAAATTTGGGTGTATGTGTTGAGGGAGTGTCCGTGTGTCTGTGTGAGTTATGAATGTGTGTGTGTGCTTTTCTGTTCAGATCTCTCCAGCTAATTTAGTACTTAATTGAATTATAAACTTGGCTTCAAAGAGCATCCCTGAATATGCCAAGATGGCTTTGTCACACTGCCATCTCATGACACATGGCAGGAATAAGACTTTGGCTGTAGCATATGGAACCTGAAGCCTAGAAAATCATCTGGAATTCTCTGGATATTTTTGTAATAACTAACTACTGTTATAATTAACTAATTCTTGGTGAGGCCTTCCAAGGTTTATGACAGCCTTTGCTTCTTGGATGACTTCACATTCCCACATGGTTGCAGCTGGTCTTTGGACAGATAGACTTGGGTGAATAGTCTCAACTTTCATGTTACGTCTAATCCAGTCTAACCATGACACTGTGTAGCCTGGTAGTCCACAACAGAAGAAGCGCAGGGACAGAGGTAGGAGGGAATGAGACCATCCCTGACTGAACTGCCTGCTGGTAGGCTGAAGAAGGCATAGTGTGAAATTGTGCTCCAACTCATGCATCTTTGTGGCTTCCATAGCATGGTTGGCCTTGTAAAATCTAACTCTGAGCTGGTGCTGTTTCTTGCAGGAGTCTGGCAGTTCTATATGCCCATCTCAATCATGAAACTGCCACTGCATTCATAATGTCTCTGCAACATACTAAAGGTATCAGACATCCGTATCTCACATGAGGATTCTTATCAGCAACACAGTATTAATCTTAGTTCTGCTTTGCTTATGGATGGCTTGTTTACAAATCTCTGCTTATGATGATGTTGCAGCTTTTACCCATGATCTGGTGGGCTTTGTGGTCCCCAAGATGTGGAGGTGTATTATTTTATGTTCCAGTCTGTTTCGGTTGTACGGGTCAGTTTTCTCTGTTTTTGTTCAAATTTATACTTAGTATGTTCTATGTACCCCCCTCCCCTCTTCCCAGTTGGTGCTGCCCATCCCTTCCCGCCTTTCCACCCATGTCCGTCACCTAGCCACTCCCAATCACCCCACCAAACCACTCCCTTATCCCCTCCCAGGAGCCCTGCCAGTCATCCGGCGCCCCACCCCGACATCCAGAACCTTCCATCTAGGGCGTCGGGTGATTGGGTGAAGGCCCAGGGCCCCTCCCATACTACTTCCCTATTGGCCCCCTTTCCAAGACCCCTCCCCAGGGAGCCACCCACAACTCTCACCCACTGGTCCAAGTTTTCCCCACCCCTGCCCTATATGATTGTTAGCTCGTTCCGAGTTGCCTTCTTCGGTCGGCATCACGTTGTGTGTTTGGATTCTCGTTCGTCTTCCCCTCACCCTGAGGGAGAATAAAAGGATCTGTTGCCCCCGGAGAAGGACACTTCTGTCATCTCTGTCCGCGTGTGGTTTTTGCCTGCCTTTCGCCCAGGCACCAAGGCCCCATCCCGAGCTTTCCGAAGCCCCCGACATTGGCCCAGAGGAGGGCTTGGGGAACCTGCTCGCTCCCTCCAGAGCTAGAGCCAGCCAGGATTCAACACCTTCCAGGAGGGAGCGCGGCAGCGGTGGCGCCCAATGTGGGGCATCTTCATAGTGTAGGGGAATTTGAAAGAAACAATTCTTGATGTGGATAACTGCCAAATTCCAATTTTGGGGTAACATCGTGGGGGACAGCATTCCTGGTTGTAGAGACCCCATAGGTTCTATAATGTTGTTAATTGCACGGAGGACGTGGAGGAGCCACCACTCTGTCTCGCCCTGGTTTCTTTAGGACGAAGACCGGGGAATTCCAGGGAGATGTTGTTTCTTGGATGTTCCCCTTGGCCAACTGCTCATCCACGAGATCCTGGAGCGCTTTTAATTTTTGTATTTTTAGCAGCCACTGCTCTACCCAAACTGGAACATCTGAGAGCCAATTAAGTTTCTTGGTAGGACACTCCTCAGTGACCGCTGCCTGAAAAACCTGGGGAGTCGGTATCTCTAATTTTGCTCCCCATTGGGCCGTCAGGTCTCTACCCCACAGAGGTTCCATGTAATCAAGTACGAACGGGCGTATATAGGCCGATTGCCCATTCGGCCCCTCAAATTTGATGATGTTCTTTGATTGTTTGGCCAATTGGGACCCTCCTACACCTTGAATTTGACCCGCCACGTCCTGCAACTCCCAACGCGACGGCCAATCCCAAGAGGGAATGACCGTGACGTCTGCCCCCGTGTCAAGCAGGCCATTCAGCCATCTGTGCTGGTCGCTGTTCCAAAGGTAGCAGCCCATCCTGGGTCTGTCCCTCCCCATTATGTGTGCTTGACATACCTTATATACTTGGGCCGTGTTCTTCCTCCAGAGATGTTCAGAGAGGACAGGCGATCCGGTGATCGGGATCGCCTGGGCTATAACCTGGCCCTTGGGGAGGAACATGGGCGGCTCAGCACAATAAAGCCACAATACTAATTGCTCTGTGTTAACTGGTGTCATACAAGGAGCTATATGGATGTTTAAAGGCGTGTGTTTTGTGTCCCCAAGGACGATGTACTTACAACGGAGTTTCCTCCAGGTCCCAGGAGACTCGGTGTCAATAGTCACGAAATGCCAATCGCTGTCCGGCAGATGTAGCGATTCGGTCAGCGCGAGCCTGTAAGGAGGGAAATTAGAATGGGTGTTAAGGATGGAACGTGGCTGGTTGGATCCTCGTCAGTGCGTGGTCCCCGTTGGGACATAATAAAGAGGATTTTGGCCCCCAGAGGAGGACTGTCTTCTTTCTCTACACCGCAGGGATTTCAGCTGCTTCTCTACAAACCCACACAGCGCTCTCCAAAGCCTTCAGAGGTCCAGCGGAGGGTGCTGGAGACCTGCCTGCTCTCTGCCTCACGGAGAGCTAGCCGGGGGCGAGAAGATGAGGCTTGAGGGGAAGAACGCGGCAGTCGCCTGGGACATATCATGCTAGAGCTGTATGGAATTTTTGAGGGTTGGTGATTTGTATAGGAGAGAACAGGGTGCATTACTCTGCTGTAGGGTGGGATGTGCTGTTTCCTCCCAAGAGCTTGTGATTTTTTAGTTTCTGCTTCTTTCTTTTTTTCCATCTCCCACTTTTGGTCTAGATACAATTCTGACAAGTTCAGAAGTGGATTTTCCAGGCTTCATAGCTAAGAGGGATGTGTTCTGTGCCCTGAGGAGACCAACTGCTGGTGTACAACACAGTCTGGGTTGATGCAAACAGACTCAGAGTGATGAAAATACTTCTCAGCTCTTTACAAGTGCTTTCCTCATCATTACTTAGTTTACCTAAGAGTTGTGTAGGAATTCTTGATATCACCTCTGCTGAATACAACAGGTTTAACAAGTATTATGTGAATTCTTGAAATTCTAGACACCATCCATGTGCATATTTCTAATATCCCAAAACTGGCTATATACAAGACCGGGATTTGACGTCTCCTTGCCTTTGTGATACCTCAGTGGTATCACAATGCATGTGGCCTAGGGTTATTTGTTAAATGCTGTCTTATTTTTACAGGGACATGAACCTTATCACCTAGATGTCACCTTCTTTTCTACCATGATTGAGCATGGCTTAAGGGGGTGGTTTTGCTACAGTTCACCACTGTACAACTATTTTTGTCGACACATGTAACCTGGTACATCTAATTCTGTCATTATGACTCTTAGGCTGAGGGCTTCACATCAGCCTGACAGTGTGTTGTCTTGGCCCAAGATTGTTTTAGCTGTGGTAAGGGCTGTTTGATAGTTGTGTGATTGCTTTCTAATTTTTTTCAGCTTAGCTCTGTGAATAATACCCAGGGTAAGATGTGACAGGCCTCAGCAAGGGCCAGCTTATCCCCAAGGAAACTGGCATCCTCATCAGCACCCTCGTTCATGGCTTCTGAACTGAGAAGCAAGGCAGGTGCTGAGTAACAAATGTGATCA
The DNA here is from genome assembly GCF_048771995.1 of Taeniopygia guttata. Lineage (NCBI taxonomy): Eukaryota > Metazoa > Chordata > Aves > Passeriformes > Estrildidae > Taeniopygia > Taeniopygia guttata. Next base: position 8,034,982 of record NC_133063.1, on the reverse strand, counting down.
GCCCAGAGTCCAGGTCATTAAATTGTGCCAGGCAAGTATTGTGACAGGACAACTGTGGGGCCAAACTGGGAAGTCAGTTATGAATCAGAGTCTAGATCAAAGGTCTGTGGCCAGATGTCGGCAGTGCTGAGATTAGCAGTTATGCAAGATAGCTTGGGTAAGTTGAAGCCTCTCTGAAATGGGGCTCCTGGACTGAAAGGAAAAGTTGTGCTGCAAACAATGACAATATTTAGTTTTCACAGATAGAAAGGACTACTGTAAAGATGCAGTGTTCTTCCTGTTCTGGGTTAAGTACCAGTTCCTCCACTCAGGAGGACCGGGATGTTGGGCCTGAGGCTAGTATGTATTCTGTCTGCACTTAACTTGGTGGGGAAATAAATCTGAAATATTTTACTGCCAGTTATAAAATTCTGGATTCGCTCCACTGTCCCTGAGGAAAGAGGAACACTATGGCTGAGTGTCAAAGTTGAGATGGGAACTACTGAAAGCAAACCAGATTTTATTAACAAAACATCCAAAATAGCCCCAAATGGGACTCAGGCAACCACACTACAATGACCAGGAGACTACAGTTGATGAAGAAATTGGCATTCCAAAGACTCAATGTGATACCCACTTCCTGCCTGGGGAGAGCTTGTGTCCTCCCTGACCTTAGGACTCAGAAGGACAATGGTGAGCTAAACATAAGGACAGAGAAAAGGGATAGATAGCAGGAATTTAATATGTATCAGTCTCACTCTTATTTTCAGAATGTTGATTTTACCACAACTAAACCAAAGATAGATTAACAATAAATTCTGAGCTCCACGTATAATTTGTATTCCCTTCTGCCCATAGCAAAATTTATTTTTAGAATGTAGGAAGAGTGTTGTAGAGCTACCAGAGAGAATGGCATTGATGTTAATGGCAGTCACATCTGTTATGACTGGAGTCAGGTAGAAGAGAGACATCACTATGTTGGTTAGCTGAGGATGATACACTGCCTTGCATCCTTCTAACAAGTCACCTTCTCTCCTCAGTTCCCTCTTTGGCTGCATTTAGCTCCTCAGGATAAAAATTACCATGTATTTGTGTGGCACCCCACATAGTCATTTCTCTTACAACTCTTTTAGGTCCCTTGGTGGAATGAGGATTTGCATATATTTGCCTATGGCCAGAGCATGTTCCACCACTTGCTTTGAGGAAGGGAGGCTGAGTGTGGAGGAAAGAACAGATTTATCCCTCAAACTTGAACAATCTTTGGTATTGTCTTTGCTCCTAGAACTGGCATCAGTACACAGGGTGGACAGAGCATGGGCAGTTGATTTCCACAGCTTGATCTGCCAAGCTCATTTGAAAAGAAGTCAGGGTAGACAGCATCAGCTGCTCTTCCCTTGTTTATCCAGGTCTTTGTTTCATTGTTGGAAGGCAGTCAGCTTGGTCAAGCATGATTTCCCTTTAGTGAATCCAGGCTGACTACTCCTGGCCACCTTCTTGTCATCCATATGGATGGCCTCATCCATCATCTTTCCAGGGACTGAGGTCAGACTGTCTGGCCAGTAGTTCCCTGGGTCTTTATGCTTGCTCTTTTTGAGGGTGGGGTGAGATTTTCTGTCTTCCAGTCTTCAGGCACCTCTCCTGACCATCATGGCTTCTCGAAAATCTAGGGTATAATTGTAGGAGAAGATCCCACTGCAACTCTCTGATACCTTGTGTGCACTGGGTGTTGATGAGAAGGGGTGGTGGATCTATTTTATCCGCTGTCAGCACCTTTCTTCTGCATGATTGGGAATAGCTGAAGACCAGAAGGGAAAGTTTCAAATTCTGTGGTTCAGCAGTGCCAGTGCTTTCTGCTACCACACAGAGAACATTAACAAGTGGACCTTTCTCAGCACTGAATTACACTTCACAGTACTAAACAAGTGGAGGTTGTGATCAGCTGCTGGTAGCTTGGCATCTGTGGTTACAGTTTCCAGGTACTCTCAAATGCTACAAGCCATGGAAGTCATGCAGCTTTTATTTTGCAGCTGATACAGATGGGAATATTTATAATTTATATATCTGGTTTTAATTGATCAGTTAACTACCATGTGCCATTATGCTCTGTAAACAGAATCCAAGAGACTTTTCTTCTTTTTTTTTTTTTTTTTCGTGGATTAGAATTAAAATATTCTATATTTGGTCTGAAAGCAAGTTTTGGAAATCTGTGATGCTAGTACAAAGGATGACTCATGGATGGAACTTTAGGTTCATGTTAGATGCCAGTCAACAATTAATAAATACACGTTTGGCAGTCTGCCCCCAAAATGGAAAGGCAAGGATGTACATATCCTCACTCGTTTGTTCCACAGGACTTGGATTGTAACTGATGTTTTGTGTGGGCCGTGGAGAGGCAGAGGCAAAAATAATAATAAATCAAAGAGTCCTCAAGAAAAATCAGAATAGCCACTCTATGAGTCCTCTGGAAAGCTTACATTGGCACTTTTGTCTAAACAAGTCAACCCAGATGTACTCAGTTAAAAATATATCTCCTTTACAAAGCTATTTGACTCTTTGACACCAAGTGTAGCCATAATTTCTGTGTTAGACTTCCTGTGGCTATCACATGAATTTATGAGTCAACACATTAGAAGCTTTTCCAGTTATTAACGATGTCAATAACTGAGAGCATAAGTACTCTCACAGCACTGTGCTTGTGAAGCAAGCAAAGAAAACTAAAGGCAATGGGCACTACTTTCAAAACAAGCAATAAAGATGCTTTCCTCTGCCTTCTCATCTTTATTGCTTTTAACCAGTCAACCAAAGTTCAAAAATAAATGCTCTTTCATTCTACCGTTGCTACAGCAATCCTGTGGTTTGTCTCTAATGCTTTTTATGTCTATCTCATATAAGTCCTAATTAATGTTTAATTTCTCACTAAAGTCTTCCATTAAGGATTCATTTTATTTCTGGGAGGCATGAGGCCATCACAACTAACATGTATCATTTGTTTGACAGTTTTATGGTTCAGCTGGAACAATTTGCAGAGCTGTCCATCAGTATCTTCCCCGTAGCTGTGCAGCCTTTCTATTTTAGTCGTGAACTGCAGAACAGAGCAGAGTAACAGGCCACTAAGTGATACTTAGAAACTGAAGTAATAAAGTTCAGAAAAGCCACTGGAAATATTTTGCCTAATAATTCATTAAGTTGTTTTAGTTGTTTTGCAAGGTTTAATGCTAGTACATTAGAAGAGGAGCTGTGCTTCAGAAATATCTTCTCAGCAGTGCAAGACTTGCAATATTTTTGTTTCATGGGTTTACATACACAGTTCTCTCCATAAAGAAGTCACACTAGCTGTCAGTTCTCTGAAGCTGTAGAGGGGATGACAGATACCTTTGCTGTCTTAGCATGGCCTTGGCAGTGCACTGTGAAATGCTGGCAAAAGCCCTTCCGTGCTCTTCTAGTGTTTGGGCATCAGCTGATAAGGCACAAGAAGGCAGAAAGGAAGAGAAGTCAACAACTTCAGCTGTTGAGCAGCTCTGCAGGTGCGTTGCCTTGCAGGACCGGAACAAATTTATGCCCTAAGCCCTCCAGAGTTGGTCAGTCTCAAGCTGTCTGTGATATGGCTGTGCATCTCCTTTAGGTACTTGCGTGTAAGTCTTTGGCATATATCCTCCCCTGCACTACCTGTTTTAGACTCATAACAGACCTTGTATCTTGATAGATTTACCTGTGGTCACAGCTGTACATGAGCCATTAATAAATGGTGACAATTTGTGATAACATTCCCATTTCATTGCCATTCCAAATGATAGTGCAGAATATTAATGGCAGCATTTCTTACAGCTTCCCCATGAAACCCATTCTTCTACAGGAGCAATGACCAGTCACAGGGCAACAGCCTCTTGACAGCTGCTTCACCATTTTATACAGTACTGTCTACAGGCTTTTTGTAATGGCAGGAGTCTGCTAAAACACACAGCACTATCATGTGAAAACACCAGTGTTTGCGCCTCAGGCTTATGGCCATGCTTAGCCTGATGCACAGTGAGAAAACAAGTAATCCTGAAATTATGTGGGCACAGCGGTACCCAAACTAAAGTAAGGTGGACTTGATGCATGGCTTGAAGGATTGTTGCTGTGCTTGCCCACGGGTTTCCATTCAAGCAGAAGGTGTAGGTTACAACTCTAGGTAGAAATGAATGGGAAATTTTCTGATGTAAGGTGTTCTCATTTGCACAGTGGAGGAGTGGTTGTGTTCAAATTAACTGAGTACTCTTTTTCGGGAAAAGAATGCTTAAAATAATGCATGTTAAAATGGGCTGGTTTTGAAGATCACACAACATATTAAAAGAGAGCACAAGGTCATTCAGCTTCGGGGGTTTGCAGCTGCTTCCCACACAGAACATGTGAATATTTCTGCGCAAGTTAGAATTCCCAGTTTTACCTCCTTCTGAAAATGGACTGGTAAACTCACTGAACTGGAGCATAACTGCTTTCCTCTAGAGCCCAAAGCACATTTAGCAACTCGGCAGATATGAACATTGCACACTCATTTAGGATTTTATGGATATGTGCATCTGTACCATTCTATTCTTTGGTGCAGCCTAATCTGGACAGACCAGCACTATGGGAGGGATGAGATTAACACAGTGCATCCATTTCAAGTAGTCCTTGCACTCATCCTTCCCTATCTATCGACATGATTAAAATGTAGATGCATGCACAGACATAAACACATAGATGGATACTCCTCTTACCAAGAGAGTCAGCTCTCAGTTTCTTGTCAATCAGTGGTCACTGTCTGCAAATGGGTCTTCTTGGAGTGATGACATTCAAAATTATCCTTTTTTTTCCTTGGTGCCTTAATTTTTCTTCATGGGCCATATTTTGCTGCTCCCAGATTTCCATCTGACTAAACCTCGTCTTTTCCAAACCAGATCCTTTTCTTTGGCTTGTATTTTGCAAACTTCAACCATACATAAAACCTTCTTCACAGTTGTTGGACTTTTTTGGTTGAAGGTGGAAAGATGAAACAAGAGAAACAAAATAGAACTGAAAATTATCTTTGATAGCTACTAATGTAAGAAGGAACAAAGTGGGTACAGGGTAGCAAGGCAGTAAAATCTAGAGGTGTTTATGAGACTGGCTTTGAATTTTAATAGTTTTCCCTTCCTAAAACTAACCTTTTTTTTTTTTTTCAAGAGACCTATCTTCAAAAAAAACCCACAAATAAGAATTTAAACACAAATTATTTTACCTGAAAAATTTCTGCTGGCCACAGAGATGACCAAGAAAAATGAGATGATCTTTGCAAAAAAATGTGTTTCATTTAATTTTTTTGCCTTCTTGCAAACTTTGACCTTTTCTGAATTACAAGGCTTCTAGCCATCTCTAAACAAGGGGATTCTATTGGCTGAGCCAGCAACACTTTAGTTCCAGCAGATGTTAGCTGTTATTGCTGTTCACTTCTCATGGGTATGCTCAGGGAATTTCACCTTTTGCTCTTTCTTGTGAAGCTGCAGCTCACTGGCAACATAAAATACGTCAGGCAATCACTGACACATTCTTGGTTGTCTTGGTGCTGATGTTTGACATGGCACCAACACACTGTGATGCCCAGTTGACGCAGTGTGTCAGTTTTTCATCTCCGTCATGTCTTCCCCTTGTTGTTTGTATTTGTGGCCCTAGAACATTTTCACTGAATTTTCACTCTGAATCCAGGGGGTGTCATGCCAATTTATATTTACCTTCTTCACCTTTGATTCAAAACTGCTGCATCTTCTGTACTATAAATGAATGGCAGTTGACATTTGCCCTTTTATGCACATTCCATCTCAACACATGTGCTGACTTAGATTATATCTTCATATGTACATCCCTCCTTAAGCGGGTAATGCAGGATGATTTAAGATGCTTTTAATAATTTGTTACTGGATGCTCTGACAAAAAACAAAGCGCAACACTTAGCTGCAGCACTCAGCTACCCAACTCTATTGATGATTGTTTTCATATGTTTTACACCAGTTTTTACTTCATCAGGTACTAGTATAGATGAGTCATGACCTCAAATACCACAGATGTACAATGTTACTTGTACAATACCTTAAGGCATCTATCATGTAAAGTTGACATAGGACTTGCTGCACAGCCTCTGGAGGCCTGCAAAGGAACTGCCATTTTTTCCTCAATTCATCACCCAATTTTGTCCATAAAAACAAGCAAATTATTAGACTTACATTATTCATGTAAGTCTACCCTGATTGTTATCCGCCTGAATGTCTTCCTTGTTACTGCCTATGTTTCAAATTTTAAAGAGTGTTGGGTGGTACAAGCATACAGTGAATGGGTTCTGTGCCAGTCTCAGAGCCTAGAGAAGATCTGAGATGCAAAACTTTGTTATCTTGTTGTGCCAGATGAAACAATGGGGGGTAAAAGGATGGGATCTAGCTAGCCCAACCTAAACCACCCAGAAGGCAGAGTAAACTAGTTCCCTGCAGAACAGTCTCTGAGATGTCTCTGTCTGAAGTCTCTGCAGCAGCCAATCTTCTACTGATAACAGAGAAAGCCTTGAAAGGGATGCCTCATTTCTGTATAGCTAGAGCTAGATGAAATGAATCCCCATTAATCAGATTATCTACTTCTGCCTGAAGCAAAGGCAGGAATATCTCAGCTCTGCCTAAACCTAAAATTTCATCACAAAGACTGTGGCATTGGCAACAGATCACCAAACACTCCTGGTCTAATCTAAAAGCTGTGTACAAGACTTGAAGCCTTTCCCCAAGGCATCCCCTAGACACTGCCTTTTAGGATAATAGCCAATGGCAATACTTTTGTAACTAAAGCAGATGATGTTTTAAATTATTTTTTCCACTTCCTCCTTCTCTCAGTCACAATGCGCATTATCAGGTTGCTGATATTCCTTCCAAGAGCTTTTTCAAACAGAACACAAAAGAAAAGATGGTTTCTGACCATTATGACATCAGTCTTTCTCTTAGACTTTTTGCCCAGAGGCACAAGAGGTATTGATGGCTCAGCCTGTCCTAGAAATGTCAGAACACATCAGGTTCACAAAGCCATGAATTAAATGAAGTGTACAGGACTCTGTAGCTGTCAGACAGTAATTTAACAAAAATAAAGCTTTGCTATATAAAGAAGAGTCAGTCAACTTTGCTGATGGCCTCCTGCCTCCTTCACTAATACAAAGTTATCCATAAGGAGAGATGGACAAGTCCACTGACCTACCAGAAGCAGAATCTTGCCACTTAGTTCTTGTCAACCTAAATGCTTCCATTTGTACCTTCAGTTACAAAATGACTGTTTTCTTAGCAGGATTGCTCTTCACATAACAGAGGATAGGTGTTGCTTTTTTCTTTCTGAATTACCAGAAGATTTGTGTCTTAATTCATGATCCATTTTAACTGGAATGGGCTGCTAGTCTCCTTTGGCAGACTTGAAGTGCTCTCCTTCCAGATACAAACTTAAGCCAGCCCCAAAAAGGTTAAAAAATCTTGGGACCTCTGCAGTTTTGGTCACTTACACTGTGGTGTCTTCATTCTTTATGCTGCTGCTAATTTAAATTCTGTCAGTCCCACAGCAGTCTTTTTCTCAGCAAGCTTCATTTGAGAGCCATCAATTAAATAAAGAATTAAGAGGTTCAGAAATTAGTTTTTAAAAGAATTAAAAATATTCTCTGCTAAGAAAACGGATTTTTGTCTGAGCAGTTCTGCTTATAGAAGGATGGCAGCATTTTCTAAGGATAGAAGAGTCCTGTCCCTGCCCCTCATATAAATCAACTGGCAGTTGAAATATTTTGCAGAGGAGATATGCCACGATGAGATTTCATGGAAGATGTCACTTGCCTGCTTGCTCTTCTGAGAGTGTTGTATGTCGCTGCAGTCATAGCATGCTTCCCCTCCCCAGGAACTCTGTTAGGGAAGTTTAGGTTTGACCAAATACTTCTTTAGTTCATTTTTTTGCAATTTGCCTAAAATTAAAATTTCATGTGAGAATCTGCATGATTTTCTGATAAACTGTAAGAAAGGTTCAGGTAAATAGCTTTGGGCTATTTAAAACAGCACTAAGGCACATCAGCACAATCTGGGTACAAGTTCTATGGTACAGTGCACACTTAGTTTTAGCGCTGAGATAACAAGTTTCTCTTTCAAAGAGATCAAAATTCTTCAGACACTTGACTCCAGTTCCTTCTGGAGGGGAAAAATGTCCTCTGTGAAGAATTCTGACAAAAGTCTCACCTGGTGGGAAATCCAAGCACACTTGATGTGCTTTATTGCATGTTAAGGATCTGACATCAGTGCTGCTGTAAATCTCTGTGCTTTGACTGGTTTTCAGGGAGTCTATAGAAAAACATTTACACAATTTCTCAGTTCTGCATGGAATCTTTACAGGACTGTTGAGGACTGACTTTGTTCCTACCTCTTTCTGTTGCTGATTTTGCTCTAAAATTTTTCAAGATCTTGTGTCTATAATTTTTGTCAGAAGGGCTCCTCCTGACAAATTTCCAGTGAAATCTGATGAAAAAGAGAAGAGGCTTATTTTCAGATGAAATTATGACTGTGACTATGTCTCATTGCCCAGAAAGTCTCTTGGTGGTTAGTGCATTAAAGACCACATTTTCATGTTCAATTTTTGTTGACTTCCTTGATCGCTCAGTGCTTTGGCTGTTCCAGTTGTTCATGTGACCACTGAGCTTCTCCTTTTCCTCTTTGCCTTGTCTCCTGTGCCAGCTTAGAAATTGACACCTCTGAAGATTGTCTGCCTGTCAGTGTATTTGTGTAGAGCTCTTGCAAAGTAAATCTCTTTGACAGGGGAACGTTTCTGACACTGAAATTTGGCTGCCATGCGTTACATGACTGCATCCTCATTTCCCACTGGCATTAAGAAACTCCAGAAACCTTTAGTGATGGATTGGAAAAACAGGCAGAGAGAGAAATACTGGATTCTCTCAGACACAAACATTTTTACTACTACTTTTGTTGTTCCAGAGTGGTGATATGGTCTTTAGGAGCAAAAAGGGAATAAGCTAAGTTAGTAAGAGTAACATTCTCACCAATCGCAAGAGATCGACACTGCTCACAAAACCAGGCACAGATAATCCCAAACAAGACTGTTTCTTCAAAATATACAAGACACCAAGGATAAAAGCATCTCACAGACTCTGAAATTACCAGGATTACTTAAACTTCCAGCCCCAGTTCAGATTGTTTTTCCATTCATATGCATTTAATAAGGAAAGTTCCCACACAAAATTTTGAGTATGTCTTGAACATATTGAGTCCTTTTTGCCATGTGAAAACATCCTTGCAGTGTCCATAAAATGTTGCAGTATCCTGGGAAATGTTGGAGAGTTGGACATGAAGAATTTTTAAGAGAAACATTAGTAGATCATTTCAATGTTCCAAAGTAAGGAGTAAGGACTGAAGTTTTCAGAACTTCTTTTTGATATGTGTAGAAGCTGTATCCTTCAACTTTTTCATCACCTGGGAAAGTGTTTCAGATTTCAGGCCAAGGTACCATAGGTATTTTCAAAGGGATATTGATTAGTTTCATTACAGGGGAAATCTGAGAAGTGAATGGCAGAGTCCCTACAGACATGGATTATTTATCTCATATATTTACAAGTTCTCTCAAATGGCACCTTTTATTTTACTTTTTTTTCTTTTTAATTGGATGGGGTGCTTGCTCTGAGCTCAGCTTTCAGACTATCAGGACATTGCTAAGGCTTTCCTGCAGCATCAGCAAGGTAAAGGGCATTACTTCATTATCCAACCTGACAAAACCTTTCCTCTCACCTAGCTTTTCCTAAATTCTGTCCTCTGACAGAAGATTAGTGACAGAGGAATGTCAAGTTGCCTGGTCTAGATGTGGTGTATTTCTGAGATTTTTATCCCAGGTAGAATCTGACATTTAATTATATAAATTGATAGAGTGTTCACCACCATCTGCTATTTCTGCTGCACTTGGATATGTTTGGGCCCAAATATTCCAGGAGATAAACTTTATCTTTCATCTTCAAGCTGGTGTTCTTTCTACTCCAGATTTTGGATGAAAAATAGGACAGGTACTTAATTTATTTCCCATTTGATGGTTTTGTTTTCTATATATGTTGCTAATGGTTGAAGCAAGAATAAAACTGTTCTTTATTTCACCCTTGCTTTCTGCTTAAACAATATTTTTTCATCACACATTTTTCCATCTACTCAATTACCCTTCCAAAATTCAATTTTTAATGAATTTTAAAGAAAGTTAAGTTTCTGTAAATTTGTTGTGAATCAAAAACTGCACTAACGGAACAACTCAAATGAGATTTTTCTCATCTGAAGAAACAACAGAAAGACTATATATCTCATTTGGAAGAAGTCACATGGTTAGACAGCACATATATGTTATTCACTAATCACCATACATACACATAGCTCCTACCTAGATTCTACACATGCTGCTTTGTACCCCTTATGGGTCTAAAAGTCAGCAAGAGGAATGGTCATGGCTGTTGAGACACTGGAAGTTTGGAGGGAAGGAGGGAAAAGATGCATAAACAAAAAATAAGGTTCCATCACTGCTCCAGCTCATTAACTAGCCCATTTCTATAATGGCAACTTGGTTCTTCTTTTTCAATTGTTAGGGGATTTTTTTACACACTAATTAGTTTGAAGACTCTTTCCATCACACCCCCCCCTTTTTTTTTTTTTTCCCCAACCACGAAGTTCTCCATGAATTTTATTATTTCTTTGGAACACACCCACAAATCTCAATAGTCCACTATTTCAGCCTCAGAGTAGTTATTCAGCCAGCATATGACCACAACCATGAATTGTTGGATCAACAAGAGCACTGTTAGGTGTGCTCTGTACACATGGTGCTTGAGTTACTTGCTCTTTCCAATGGCCTATTATTTCATTAATTTGTAGGGGCTAAAACTGGGCATTTTCATCTTAACCCTTTTTAGGCTAGGTGATTTCAGACATTCAGGTTGGAACTTTTTACTGCAGTCATATTCCCATAATTTGCTAGCTCAGTCTGGCCCTGTACCTTTAGTTTAAGACCCCTACCCTTCCCACTCATCACACTCATTGCTATTGTATTTTCCCTAACAATATTGCTACTATATCCATTATCCTCACTACAGGGAAAAGACATGAGAAGACCCACTCCCCCCACAGTCACTGAATCCAACATTTTCAGGATGTTACATCATAGCATCCCTTTAAGCATTCCCATTTACACTTCTGCGTGATTTGTTTCTTTCCCTATTTCAGAAATGCTAAATTTCTTAGAAATAAAAGGTTGGCTATACTAGCATCCCTGGAGGCTATGCATGTCCCAGTATAGAATTTGGTTGCTTCCACAAGATCCTATTCAAACTTGTGTGGTCTTCATGTTATTTCTGCTATTGCAACTGTGTGCACAAAGCTAGAGATTTCTGCTGGCCTCTCTCTGTTACAGCTCTTTAGAGCTGCTTCAAAACATTTTGTGATTTCCATTTTGGGGTTAAGGAGAAATGGCATCTATGGTGAGGAGCTTAAAAGAAGGTGCAGAAATATCCAATGCACCTTCCCTATAAATGTCAAAGTATGCTTGCAGCAAAGAAAGGTACTTACATTAGGGAAGTGTAGAAACATGTACATCACATGTTCAAAACCTACTCCCGTGAACTGTTGCTTTAGTAGAGAATTCTTAAAAAGCTGAACAGAGGTGATTGGTTTGAAGTTTAGTTCCTTGAAATTGATCAGATTTTATCAGTCTATATAATCTCAATCAGGTTACAAGAAGAATTGGTCCAAGCTGAAGGTCAGTGAAGGTAAAAAAAAATGATGCTGTAAGTACAATGGAAGGTGCTTTGGGGATGCTGCCATCAGTGACACTTCAGCTTGGATCTTTGTGCTGTACTCTGGTTGCTGCATCTTCTTAGCAGACAAGATCATGGGAATAGCCATCCCCATTCATGTGCTTGGCTACTCAGTGTATGTTGACTGCCTGACTTGCTGACTGCCCACTTCGTAGCTGGGGCAGCAGGGGCAAACTCACAGAGGGGCTGTGGTTCAATCTCTTTAATAAAAAAGAAAAATTAAGAAAGGACTTCATCACAAAGCAAGTTACTGAACTAAAGAAATCCTGTGCTCAGTTTGTGGAAATGCCCTAATCAACACAAGCTTCAAAGCCTCTTCCCACACATCATTTAAAATCTGACTAACAAAAAAAACCCCAAACAAACAAACAAAAAAAACCAACAAAACACACGCACACAAAATACCAAAAAAAAAAAAAAAAACCAAACCAAAAAAACCACACACACAAAAAAAAATCATGCCTGAAGCATGAGAACATTATTCTGCACACAGTAGTTGTTGAAGGTCCATCTTCACTCATGTTTCAGATCTGCACACTGGAAGCCATTGGTGAGTGTCTGGTTTGTCAGGGAGCAAACATTGAGTTGACATATGAATTTCCAGTACATGAGAGAGGCCAAAGGCCAGGACTTACACATGGATGAGATCCAGGCTTTGCTGCAGGGGGTGTGAACATACTGCTCAGGGTGTGACACTTGGCAAACTGGACTGTACTCACACTTTAGCAGAGGTTAGTGTCCTGGAAAGGCTTCTGTGACAGTTGAATGACTTCCAACAAGGCAGTGAAAGTTGGATTCTTCTGAAAAATGCTTTATTAGTCTGATTTATTGTAGTAATACCAGAAGTTGAAACAAAACACTGGATCCAAACAGCACTCAGGGCTTACACAGATTAATAGCAATCTTTTACCTCTATGAGACCAGAGTTGTCACATATAAGGCTACTGTCAGTATTGCTTCTATGAAGCTGTAGGAAATTATACTGTGTGAGGGAAGTGAGAGGTAGAACACAGACCAGGAGCTCATCAGACAATCACTTCTCTGTTGAAGTGGGGGAGAAGGGGTAGGACTGCGAGAATGCATTTCAGAAACCGAGCAGGAGCAACCAAGAAAAACAGCTGAGAAAGCATCTGGATGATGTCAGATGGGAGAACATAGAGAGCAATGATTTTCTCTGCCTTAGTAATAGATGCACACTTCTTAGTGAAGGATAACTCTGACAACACAAAACAATAGAATTATGGTTTTGCCTACAGGTGTAAATCTTTGTGACCCTTTTTGCCCACGTACTTGTGTGAAAAATGTCTCATGGGGAGTTCTAATTTGAGCCCAGCACTTGCTAAGATCAAATACTTCCCTCAGAGGGTTGTCACAGGTGGCCTCTGCCTCCCTGCCTGATGTCTGCAAAGCCTTGAATGGTTGAAAAGTCTGCTTTATTTCTGCAGTCAGCTGTCTTGAAAGATATGGAAAATGATGGTATCCAAATGTCACAAATCAGAACAGAGCATTTTAAGGTAAAATATCCGTGTTCACATGCTGATGAATTGCCCATGCAGCACAGACAGTGAAAAAACACTAGTCCATATACACTTTTCAAGGTTAACAATTCCTTAATCACTCAGAACATAAGGAGCTTCATGTTCCAGCCTCTAGATATTGTCCTTCAATTGCCTGCTCAATTTAAGTACCTCCCTTTCTCAGAAATCTCCCCTGTGAGCTTTAGCGAGTTTGCTGTTTACCTTAATTTAGCTAATGCGCAAAGATATCCAAGGCTGATTACAGAACTGTCAGTCAGATGGCAGGACTTGACTGATTCTTTCACTATTCCATTACAGTTTCGTTCTGCTGGCATCCCTTTTTACTAGCAGTAGGTTCCCGTGCCAGAGGAAGCACTGTGTGTGAATATGCAAAGAGGACCACGCTCTAGATGAGTTGGTTGATTTGCTAATAACTGTCTGCTTGCAAAAGCAGTAAGAAGCAGAGTAGACATAAAATTAAATGCTGCTGAGATTCCACTCAGCTGTTTCAGGGCAGGTATTACAAGCAAATGTATAGGTAGGCCTGAGCAAGAAGCCAGTGAGAAGTTGCTCAGATCCCCACAGTGCTTCCAGAGCAGGATAGGGTGAAAAGTGCCCCTAGTGCAAACTCTCTTGGCTGGTGGTAGTTAGCAAAGAGTTGACTGTGAACTTCTCCACTGGATGCAGGGGCTTCTCAGCAGATGATCAGGACATGAGTATCTCGTGATGGAAAAGGTGTTTGTCACAGAGCTTGTAATTGGTGTTTGTAACTGTCCTATTGCAGGTTAATCCATTGCATTGTCAAATCCTTACAAACAACTCAGATAAGCTTTCCAAAAATGGACTGCTTGGGTCTAGAGGAGGAAATCAGCCATTCAAACCTGAGCCTGACTCCAAGTGGATGTGCCATTAGGATCGCAAATAGCACCAGGGAGCATGCCTTCAACTCCTGGGTGCGTAGGCAACCCTCCAAATGGGTCCTCTCACTGTTGGTCTTTATTTCACTGTCAATATCATGCAGCTTTTACAACATCAAGTTCCAGTTAAGACGTGCATCTATGTCCTAGAAACCTTTTTGGTGTGCAGATTTTGTCCATCCCTGCAACTTGCTTGCCCTCTTTTTCCTGAGCACCTTACCTGAAGAAAATAAATCAGAGAATTTTTTTTTTTTCCTCAGTGAATATCTGCTTAGGGATAAAAGGACATGTAAAGGGACTAAATCAGCCTTTTCTTCCACACCTAGAGGGCAAAAAATTAAAGCCTGTCAATATATGCTTTCTGTTTGAGCCTAGCATTTTGATGCCTCTTTTGGCTAGTTCATATTAGATTAAATTAGGTATCTCTCCAAGCAGCAGTGATTCGTAACTTTTTGCTCTGCTTCCAGCTGGCATCCTTGTGCTGAGGCAGTACATCAGCTCGTCTCTCTGCATTCTCCATCTGGATGCCTCATCGGCCGCTTGTCATGGCTCAGTTTGAACCTCTTCAGCCTTTCCCAAAGACAGCACCCACTCCAGCAGGGTCTCAGCAGCACAATTCCTCCTGGCATCTGCTCCCTGAATGACTGGTATTGCCTCCAAATTCAGCCTGCTTCCCAATCCCTTGCTCCCCATAACAAAACAGTTCTTTCCCTCAAGTGTGGCAGCAAGGATCATCTCTGCCAGCTGGCCTTGCACGGCTCTCCTTCACTCTGGAGGGGAAGGACACCCATTGCCCTCACCTCTGAAGGCCATTCAGTCTGCAGACATGCATGTGCTAATCTGTTAACTTCTCCCACCTGATTCCCTGGCCTGTTACATTTTTTTTGGAAAGAACAATAAGTTTGAAAATGTCAAAACATTTTAAGTTGGGGTGAATTTGTTTTCAGATTGTATCTATCTTACCATATATCATCCTTCTAGAAGGACTGGGCTTTAACAGGAGTGCATATGCCATGACTGCAGCCAGCCACAGGCATCCTGTGATGCCACATGGCTGTGTAATTCTGTTAGTTACAGTTCACCACGGGCACATCAATTCAAGAAGAAACTATGAACTTCACTTGGTAAGGTGAGGTAACTGCAAGTTTATGGGCCTGGACTGTTAACATCATTCTAATTAACATTGCAACTTGGGAAAATCTGGCATAAAGCAGAATTTTTTAGTAGTCTTTACTTTTTTTCTTAGGAAAATGTTGGTAAAATGGAAGTTTAAAAGACAAATCACCATGCTGAAACCCACTTTTTCATCTTAAAATTATTTGCAAGGAGAATCTATATCTAACTTCAGTTTAGAGATGCCTCATAGCCATGTCTTGTGGTCTACACTTACACTCTGCTTTTGAGAGGGCAGAATTACTCCCAGACTTCCAAACACTCATAGTTTTGTTTCTTTTGGTTTCTCATCTCTCTGCAGAAGGCTCTCTCTCTCTAATGAGCTCTGGAGTAAGGCTGGTGCTTGTAATCCTTCAAAATTTACTTTTCATCCCTCAAACCTTGTCATGGGCAACCATTTCAGGGATTCACATGGGTTCACTTCAGGGATCTTCTTTAGGCAGTCAGCTCATTCCTAAGTGTTTATCTTCCAGACAGTCCTCTTCATTTCTATCCATACTTCAACAATTTGTATAAATGACAAACTACTTTCTTTTTCTGCACTGCAGCTTGGCCTCTGTGTTTTGTAGTATGAAGAGCATCCTTTTTTCATTTTATGGCTTTTTTTTTTCCTTCTCTCTCTACACTTACACAACAATGTAAGTGCCTGAAAATGCAGCAGCATTTCTGTTTTGATCAAATCATTCACCCAGTCACTCAGACTTGTTAATGCTGGATTGAGCACACATAAAAGGAGATTCCCTGTCTGAGCTGCTTTCTGGGAGGCTGAATGGCACCAAGTAACCTGTGGTACCTTCCACCCCACTGCAGCTAAACAGGACCATCAGTTTCTCAGATCCTTTTCCTACAGATTCTTTTCAGGCATTCCTGTTGCAAGGACACGTGTACTGAGCACCTGAGAAGGGAACATGCATTGGCCTCTAAAGGATTTGTGATCAGTTTTTTTTAGCACTGTGTTGCAGAGAACTTGGCCTGTAACAGCATCTGGTAGTTTTTTTTTCCTTTATTCTGCTCCTCTATTTGCACACTAGCATACTGGCACAGGAGACTGCATACACGAGGAAAAAAAGTTAGAAGAATTGATGTTGTAAACTGACTTGACTGTCAGGAAAGAACTTAGCATGCTTAGTTGCTCCTGTCAGATGGCAATAATAAGTCTACTTGCCTTGGATTTATTCACTGAGAATACTGTCAAACAATTCTATTACTTGATGTTGTGCTTATTTCAAGGTTCATATGGCGTCTGATAGACATGTTAAAACCATGTAACATCCATTTCCATCACCTGAAGAATCAGTCCTCAGCTAAGAAACTGTTTCACCTCAGCATATTCTGATGGACTCGCTCAGGTGATCACCAGGCAGCAGCTAAAGCAGCTGCTTCAGCACAGTGAGAGCTCTTAATGCTTGGGCTGAGTGAATGCTCCCCCTGCTCCGTGGTGGCAGTCCTGTGTCTTGCCTTCCCTCTCTCTCCTGCACTCTTGCACATTCCCCGAGGCAGGGGTGCGGGTGACTGGAGATGTGAAGTCACCTGGTAGGATGCTGCCTGCCTCCCTTCGCTCTGTACAGCACAAAGCTCTCCTTGCCTAGTGGGACTGAAAACAACTCTGCAAGGCTTTGCTCTGCTCAGCAGGCTGCAGAGCTTGCTGCAGATGCAAAACAGAAATCCATCCTTCTACTGCCTACTTACCATCAGGAGGGTTATATGTCTTCTTGCCTCTTGTTCCTTCCCCCAGATCTCTGTTCTCCAAAGGAAGCTCTGTTCTGCTGCTGGAGATGCATCCTGAGACGTGGCTATGTTGGTGTTGCCCTGCCTTCTGTGTGTGGGCATTCCTGTTCACATCCTTGATTAAAGGTAGGCTCTCTTTGATACCAGTTTCTAGAATATTTTCTAGTTACTGTCTCTGCTTCTGTTTTCTTAAATGAATGCAATGTGAAGCTTCCACCAGCTATTTCTAACCTGAAATTTGTAACATTTCAACAGTATTTGAAAAGAGCTAAAGCAATAATAGTTTTCCAATGTAAAACTATTTTTGTTTGCTGACTAATGGAAGAAATGTTTCTAGAAAACAATAGAAATGGATTAGGGTTCCTAGTAGTTTCATTTGGTGCTTGAATTTGCAAGTACTTAAATAATGCAGGCTATGGATGTGCATGGCAGTACTCACACTTTCAAAAGTGAGAACTTTATTGTTGTTCACTACTGTTTGTCATCTGTGTTTTAAATATGCTGCAGTCATTTCTGTTGACAACTCTCACGGAGTTTAGCAGGATTTTTTGCTTTTAGTCTCGCTTCTCCAGTTGACCAAGATGTGTATTAAATATACTACTTGTATTAGCAAGGCATAAGAAACTCTCTTAAAACAGCACCATGGGATAAAACCTAAATATGTCTGGTTTTGTTACGTGATTTTAAAATATGTATCCATTAAGAAGCCAGTGGGGAAATTTCAAATTAAACATGATTTTAGATGTATTTACTTTAGTCATGAGACTTCATGTTCCCACAGTAGTGTACTTCTAATCACAGTGCAATGGGTGGTGACAATGAAATCTGAAAAGAAAAATTTTAGTTCTTTTTCAAATGAAACAATACATCATATAAAAGAATCCAAACTTCATGACACATTCATGTGTCTTCTCTGAATGATGCAGAAAGGATGAAATAAAACATCAAGTTTTCAAATTTTTACTAGAGTTTTCTTTCCATACATGTAAGTGACCAATAGCCAACATTTCATCTTGCAGTCGTGATAATCCCCTGCAATTTCAGGATGCTTTGTATCACCTTAGAGGTGAAATCTCTTTTTCAAGAACAGGGGAGGGCCAGTCTAATCATGAAAGTGCAGCATGCTGAGACCAAGTGTCTCCCTGCAGGACATCTGCACATCCACAGGCCCTTGTGTTACTGAAGGGTATGTAAATTGCAAATTTATGTGCCAGAGACCATGCTGCCTGCCACAAACCCTTTCTATGTTTAATATTTGCAATTATAAAGGCTTATCATGGTTACTTGCCTCATGTGTTCTAGTGCAATCTGGGACTAATACAAAAGACTTATGACAATGAGTCTGAAAACAAATTTTTCCTCCATTGTATCAGCAAATCTTTGGGATCATCATATAGCTTTGATAACACAGCAGTGCACAGCATGAGGTGGAAATTCTAAATCTTGAGCTTATAAAGTATTTTTATTTTAGGTGCTGCTAAATTACAGTAATGTATTGTAATAGCAAAATTATTCAAGAAAATTGTTCTTCTGAGCTGTTGTTGGCAGAGGCAATAAAATAAAATATTTTCCTTTTGAAATCAAAATGTATAGCCTTTAACACTGTGAAAATAACTTTCAGGTTTGGATTATGTGTAACAGGTTAGGAGCATTCTTCTTAACTCTGCAGTGAGTCAGCTCAGTGCCTGTCACATACTTTGTTTCTTCTATGCCATCTGGTCTGTTTTTCATTAATGAGGGATTACAGCTGTGATCTGCTTGTTCCCAAAGAACAGTTCTGTATTACATAGGTGCATGCTATTCTGTAAGAAATGTTAATATTTCCACTTTTTTCTTGTTCATAGAACTTAATAAATGAACTTTCTGCAAAGAAAAATTGTGCCATCTAAAGAGTGGAAATATCAATCATGAGGATAAAATGCAGTCATAACGTTTAAAATTAGGAGGCGTCATTGTAGTCCCCTAATCACCTGACAGAGGTTTTGATACAGTAGTTTCAGCCTCAAGCTTTTAATTTCTGAGTAGCTATGCTTTTCATAAACACCCTGTTTTAATAGGAAGACTCGCAAAGATTAAACCTGTCACATTTCTATTTATATTTCACATCACCTTACTTTGGTGTGATACCAGGGTGGGGCCAAATGGAGGCTCATAGGCTAAATCCAGTTTAGGAGACAAAATCTCTGAAGCCATTTCCTTAGTATCTGAGGAAACAAGGAGTAGCCAACATTCTGCAGGAGGATGCTTTCAATAGACATACTGGTAACCTCTTCTCTCTAAAGCTCTGGTGGCTTTAAGCATGATCATAAGCACGAGATCCAGAAATATAGCACAGACTAGTATCTTATCCAGCACTTTCTTCCCCTTTTTCTCACCTCTGGCTTGGCTGTTCTTTATCTTTACCAATACAGATGCCACAGCCTGCGAATCAGAGGAACGGTTATTTCACAAACTCTTCTCCGAGTACAACCAGTTCATTAGGCCGGTGGAAAATGTGTCTGATCCTGTTACAGTGTATTTTGAACTGGCCATTACCCAGCTTACAAATGTGGTAAGACTCACTACAGAATACTGCTGAGCTTTGGGAGGGTGGTACACACATGGAAATCGCTGAGGCAGGAGATGTAATTGTGATGGCTGCACGCACCCACAACTCTCCTAGTTTTCTCTTCTTGTGTGTCTAAGTGCACATGCTGAGACCTTTGCTGTTCTTTCAGTCAGATGAGTTGTTCCAGTTGCTTGAAGAAGTGTTTGAATGACACTGATTTATTTCCTTACTCTGTAGCATCAAACCCCTCTGCTTCAGGTAGCAGCTCCAGAGCCCAGGGCAGAAGTATTGAATATTCAATCCCACTCTTCACAGGGCTAGCACAGTGCAGAGGCACCTAGTGTGTCCATGTAGTGTGTGACCAGTTCTCCTTTGGGGCTATTATCATTTCCCGGGAGTCCTGAGGGCGAAAATCTCCTTTTTTGCATTCTTTTCTTCAATCTATTTGTTTCAAAATGAGGTAAGGGAAAAGTGTGGCAAGCGGAAGAGTGGTGTTTTAAAGCATGGAGGTGGGGATGAATGTTGCATGCTTTGGAATGCAAATGGGTGTGGGGCAAACATGCTGGGCAGGACAGAGGCAACGTGGAAGAAGCAAAGCATCAGCTTTCCGATTCATGATTGATTGGCAATTGTAATAAGTGATTGCAATAAGAAGGTCTCTGTTAACAGCTAATTTAGTGCTGCTCAAGTGCATTTGCTTTAGAGATTTGCAGAGAAATTCAAAACACTGTGATGCAGATGCCATTTTCCTTGAATCTTGACCAGTTCTGTACTGTGTAATAAGAGCTTTTTAAACACTGAATCCAACTAAATACACAGCCACAGGAAGAACATTTTTCTTTTGGTACAGGTCAGAGAAATTCTAGGTTGTGTGCTCTCCAGATACTCAAATGCCTGGCAAAAAAAGTGCAGCTTTCTGTATATCTGATATTTATGGAGCATCATTTTTCAGTAAAGTTTTATTAATTTTTCAGTAGGGTTGCACACAACAGTGTACCATGTGTAAACCATTTGAAAAATGCTAGAAAAAAATCTGCTATCAGTTAATGTGAAATTCTATTTTCCAGTTTTATGGGCTAAGCTTTTGGCCATCTCAGGATACTATAACTGTTTATGCCTGTGTTTCTTTATAGGATGAAGTCAATCAGATTATGGAAACAAATTTGTGGCTAAGACACGTAAGTGACTGTGTTGCATTTCTCATGCATTTTGCATCAAAATTATGAAATGTGCATTATTTGTAAGTTACATGTATAGAATAAGTTTTTCTTTTGTAACACAGATTTTAAAAAATTAATAAGGAGAAGCTCCATAATTTAAAAAGTAATTTCTTCATCCTTTTTAACTATAAGTTACATATTCTTTCTTTCCTGTGGGATATATTCTTCTCCAACTTCATGATGATTGGTTTTCTTCTGGAAAATCAAGCTGTAAAGAGTGGTTAAATATGCCACTCTGCAGTCCTAGGTCATCCCCACCAAAATATTTATTAGAAAAAGGAACATTATTCCTGATAGTTTTAGTATTTTTACATAGGTAAGGATGCTTATAGGACCTAAACTGTTGAGAAATTATAGCTAACTCAAACCATTTTTTTTCAGGCACTGATTGTGGTCCACACAAAGTTTTTTGTAAAAAAATACCATACTTAGGATAGGTGAGAGACCATGGAGCATGGCCTCATGATAGGGCAATAGACAGCAATGCAGGAGAGCTGCTGTGCATCCCTTGCTGCCCTGGCCTGGTATGGCAGTACTCTTGTGGAACCAACACTGTGAGAAACAGATATTTGTTGTTTAATTTAAAGTTTTGTAATCCTGGTCCATTCTTCTTTCAGATTTGGAATGACTACAAACTGCGATGGGATCCCAGACAATATGATGGCATTGAATTTGTTCGGGTACCAGCAGATAAAATTTGGAAACCAGATATTGTCTTGTATAATAAGTATGATGATTAATTTTACGCATTTTATTGATTCATTTGAATCTTTTCTCAAAAATATCCCCTTGCAGCACCTATAAAAACACCCATTACATTTTACTTTTGTGGTAATATTTTTGGTTTTGCCTCATTTGTCTTTCCAGTGCTGTGGGAGATTTTCAAGTTGAAGGCAAAACCAAAGCCCTCCTTCGCTATGATGGAATGATCACCTGGACCCCACCAGCTATTTTTAAAAGCTCCTGTCCTATGGATATTACTTTTTTCCCATTTGATCATCAGAACTGTTCACTCAAATTTGGCTCATGGACCTATGACAAAGCCAAAATTGATCTTCTGATCATTGGATCCAAAGTAGATATGAATGACTTTTGGGAAAATAGTGAGTGGGAAATAGTTGATGCTTCTGGCTACAAACATGATATTAAATATAACTGCTGTGAAGAGATCTACACAGACATAACATATTCTTTTTATATTCGAAGGTTACCAATGTTCTACACCGTAAATCTGATCATTCCCTGTCTTTTCATCTCATTCCTGACTGTGTTAGTTTTTTACCTGCCATCTGACTGTGGTGAGAAAGTTAATCTTTGCATCTCAGTGCTTCTTTCTTTGACTGTATTTTTACTGGTGATCACAGAAACAATCCCATCCACTTCTTTAGTAATTCCCCTAGTTGGTGAATATTTACTCTTCACAATGATATTTGTGACTCTGTCAATTGTCATCACAGTGTTTGTCCTCAATATACACTACAGGACTCCAATGACACACACAATGCCCAAATGGGTAAAAACCGTCTTTCTTAGCCTGCTCCCCAGAGTCCTGTTGATGCAGAGGCCACTAGAACAGCAGAAAAAAAACACCTCCAGAAAAAACAAGAAAGTATCAGACAGTAAGTTGGGCAAGTCAAAGCACAGCAAACACAAAGACGCCAAATTGCACAAGGAGCAGTGGTGCAGTCACTGCGATCAGGCAGCTGAGCTCCCTACCACCAAAAGACAGCTGAGCCATCAGTCGCTGAAATGGATGGCAGAACATGTGGAGTACTCTCCAGAGGTGAAGGATGTCATTAGCAACGTCCAGTTCATCGCAGAGAACATGAGATCTCAAAACAAAACCAAAGAGGTAAGGGAGCCCCTTTAGGGCTTGTTTTGATTGCGTTGAAATCAGTGGTGATGACAAGGTGGAGTAAAGATCAGGGGCTGGTTCAGCAGGGCACATGTCCTGTCTGTTACAGGCCACCTAGGTAGGATGAACAGGTGAGTATTCTACAGGAGGCTGGAAGAAGTATCATGATGTATTGTACAGGAGGCTGGAAGAAGTGTCATGATCACTAGCCCTTGTTTTCATGAGGGACTTGAGCTTGCCAGGAAGCTGCTGGAAGTGTAACACAGCAGAGGAGAATCAGTCTAGGAGTTTCCTGAAGTGTGTGGAAGATAATTCCCTGACACAGGAAGCAAGCCAGCCAGGGTGGGTGCCCCACTGGACTCACTGTTTGTGAGCAGAGAAGGATTAGTGGAGAGGTGACAGTTGGAGGCCATGGGCACAGCAAGCACGGAATGATAGATTTTTTTCAATTTGGGGTTAAGTTATGAGGGGTGCCAGTAGAACTGGATCCCCAACAGCTAGACTTTGGCTGGTTTAGGAAATTAATTGCCAGAGTCCCTTTGGAGTGAGTCCTGAATGTCAAAGGAGTCCAAAAAGGCTGGACATGGTCTAAAAAGGAAATGCTGAAGGTACAGAAGCAGTAGCACAAGTTGCTGGGGAAGAAGACCATCTAATGGATTGCTTGTGTCAGGTCATAAATTTTTTTTCTCATTTGGGATTACTATCACAGAAAATGGTGCACATTGGAATTTAAAGGATTCTGGGGTCACATCCTTATGTGTAAAAACAAACTAAAACAAGCTGCAAAAGCATTTTCTGACATCAAGACCTCATAAGGAACAGAAATTCCCTGACACTTCAAGATATTTATAAAAGTGTTTAGAACCTAATGAAACATATATCTTTGATCTGTTATGGAATTTTTGCTTTTTGTTTTGAATCTTTTTAGATGATATCATAGTAAAATGATGGTAAAATCCATTTAGATGCTATGATAGCAAAATCAATTTCAAAGCTAAATACTGCTGTGTTTATATTGAAAATCACAACAACTTTATACGGGAAATGTTGATATGCATTTTTTTCTATCAGACTATTTTCTTGAAATTCATACAACTTCAGTGAAACCTACAGATCACCTTTATTCCCCCCTTTCTTTATGCCCTGCAGAAGAAGTTTCGTCTGAAAGCAAAATCTGTAAATTTCTGAATAAAGAAGTAGAGTTAAGCTGGTGACTGAATTCATAGAGTGAAAATGTAGCACATGCCAGCCTGAAGGAAAAGACAGGAATCTTTTGCCATAGAGGAGGATGGGGATTGAGCTGAGCCTTGCTTAGTACCCATGTCCTTAGTGTTTTGCTTAACCCACACGTTTCAGCCCTGCTTTCATTATCACACCAGCTGCATAAAACATATCCATGTTCTGATTCATCTTCTTTCTCTGATGGTCTCCCAAAAAGATGTTTTCCATGCAATCATCCAAATAACTTGCTGTCTTGATTTTACAGCTCACGAGAAATCCTCCTTTGCTACTTTCAGTGATTTACATTTTGCAAATCTCTCCTGCCACATGAAATTTTAATCTTAGTCCAGTGTGTTCATGAGCAGCTTTGTATCTTACCTTTCAGAATGTACTAGAGATGGGAAGCATGATTTTTCATTTAGAAAAATCCCCCTTTTCAGAGAAATATCAGGATTTATTCTCAGGCAAGCACTGAGAAAAATTATTCTGGAGGCTGCTTCTGCTTCAGCCAGATATACAAAGCAATATGGGTGGTGTTACAGTGTGTTAGTCCTATATAAATAAAAGCCCTTTAAAAATTGTAGAAATATTACAACATGTTGTAGAAACTTGTTTTCTACAACAATTGTAGAAACTCCAAGCTGTTGGAGTTCTTCCTGAGTGTTCTTTCATGCAAAGTACAGCTTCCATGTCTGATTTTCAGAAGTCCTCTAAGGTTTTTCCCTGACTACCAGCCTGTTTCTATCCATGGTCATGTTACTATCATGGCCACCCTCTTTTTCATAACATCCCTATCACTCAACCCAACACTAATGACTATCATAGCTATCCTCTCAGTAGCCCTGGGAGGTTGGATAGGATTAAACTAAACACAAACTTGAAAACTCTTACCTTATTTATCTGTTTCTCACCTGGGCTGTATTGCCATTATCACAATCTACAACTTCAAACTTACTCTACTTAAATTTTACTTATACTTCCCAATACCTACTGCTGTATTCCTCACCCTAAACACTATCAAAATCCTAAAGCCAGTATTTTCTTGGAGGCAAATATAACAAAATTGGGAAAACAAGTGGAAGATCCCTCAGCAGAGAGATCTTAACTAGTCACTAGTTTATGTGTGTGAACGTTCTTCTGATGCAGTGTTTCTTGTGCACTACAAGTTTAAAGGACAGCAACTTCACTGATTGTGGTTCTAAGGTTTGTCTCTCAGCCATGCAAAACCCCCTCTGTCCTGCTTAGCACATGACACTGCAGTTTGCTCAGCTGGAGCTCATAGTCCATGTGTCTGTGCATCCAGTTTCCTGAATTCAGTGGGGCTTGACTGGTGAGACTCTAATATTTAGAACAATTCCGCAGACTATGACAGTGTTGTATGTTCTCAGCCAAAAGTGGTAAAATACCGTTAGAAAATCAGCCCCCTCTGAAGAGATGTGAAAACTGCAGCAACTATAAGCATGACAAGCAACATTCCTAACTTGCACATGTGTTCTTTACATCAAAAGCACAAAGGGCATTTTTACTGCATAATGTCAACTCACAGTTCTATGTAACATTACATGTAGTTTATCCTTCTCTTTTTTCATTCTCTTGCAGGTGGAAGATGATTGGAAATACGTAGCTATGGTGATAGACAGAGTATTTCTCTGGGTATTTATAATCCTGTGTGTTTTTGGGACTGTAGGGCTCTTCATCCAGCCACTAATAGCAGAAACATAACTCAATCTACTGCTTTTTATCCACTTTGGCTCTTGTTTCATTTTCAGTTCAGAAATTTACATTCTGTTTCTCTCCTCTAACATAACACATCTGCTCACCACTTCATCAGCACTCAGCCACAGAGGCTCCCAGAGCAATAAAGTATGTGTTTATATTTATGTTTGAAAACAGACAGGTCTTAAGCATTTAATCATATTTAAAGACAAATTGACTTAATGTTAGAATGTGGTTACCATGTGAGGATACACATTTGAAAACTTTGTGCTTCTAATATCTTTTTAATTAGTTTGATCTGCCGCTTACTTTTCCATGTCACCCAAGTCCCCTTTACTTCATGATACTGAGTACCAAGAGCTTGATGAGCTTCAGTGAGATTTCCAAGCCACACATCTCATTAGGTTAACTGTGGTCCTAGTCCACAGGTTCTGCTCTGAAAACTGTAGCTTGCTCAGGCTCAGACACAAACCCAATAGAGAAGGGTTTGTCCCTGACTAGCTACTTGTCACAGACAGAATTGGTTTGACAGCACTGGATTGATCTGAGGTTTTGTGTTTTAAAAACCCAAGACCAACCTAAATTATGCAATATCCCAGCAGAAGAAGGATGGATACCATGAATCCTATGCAAAGCTGTTTCAAGCAGCTGTGCAGCAGTGTTCTGTTTCCTGACTCCTCAGGGGTCTGTGCTGTGTGTGCAAACCTGAAATTTAGGGCCATGTCCTTTGGGGCTGATGTTGCTGCTCTGTAACCAGGTCTCAATCCTAGTGTGCTTCCTCCTGAAACACTTAGTAGATGTGTTCCTCATGTGGTTTCTATAAAATATGGGTGGTTTATCCTTAAGTCCCTTGTTTGTTTATATTCCTGTTTTGTGGTGAAAGGTTCTTCTTTAAAAGGCACCACTACAATTAAACCAAATGGTGCCAAGAATACAAAGCCCTTCTGTCTTATAAGAACCTCTAAATTTAACTGTACAGTGTCAATGCAGTGTTTTCAGTGTCTGCCATGCATCAGTCTCTGCTCTGAACATCATCAGTCCTTGGAAAGTAACACTCCCCATTTCTGAAGTCACTGACTGGCCTTTTACTCTTTTTTGATGTTTCATAATAAAGAGAATGGGAATTAATTAGTGTATGTATTAGAGATAAAGGCAGAATGATGAGAATATAACTGTTAATCCACCCAGTTATGATTGTAGAAGAACAAGTAGAAGAAAACTATTATTTTCTGTAATCCTCCTGAATGTTGTTCAGTTATGTAGCAACTGACATACAGATGTATGAAAAAGCATGGTTTATTAACCATGCCTTTCAATTAAATGTCACTCCTGATAATATACCTTCTTGAAGAATTTGTGGTTTGGGTTTTTTTTTTAGATTTCTTGTTGTAAATGTGCTTATAGATGCTACTACTGGCTCTTTAATCAGAAAGAAGGTGAGGGAAGAAAAAGGAAATTTGAAGAGGAGAGCTGAATTCTGAACCTAAAAACCTCATTTCTACAGAAAAGATGTCTGACTGCCAGCATTCACTGTTACACTCTATGACCATCCAAACCATGAAAATATTCTGGCTGAAGGTGCATTGCATTGGTGTCTTAAGCATGACAGCTACAGCCCGACAGTGAATAATCTGACTTCAGCAAAATCCCTGATTTACAAAGTCATCTTCTGTCTCTTTTTAGTGTACTATCTACCCTTCCTTTCTCCAGCTCAGTAACTTTTGGAGCCATCTTTTGCAATTCTCAGCCATGTTTGACACATTTAGTACTGGGAGCCTAATGTACTGCTGCCAGCTTTGTGAAAGTACTTGACTGATTATAGAGAGGAGAGATGGGGGATAAAAGCAGCATATCAGCTTGTCACCTTGAAGAAGGCTGCAGCAGGTGTGACCCTGCAAGCAGACATGGAAGAGCCCACACAAAAATGACAGTTTTGCTTGCCCAACTCTTGTTGAAGGTTAGGGGACCTTCTAAATGAAATAACAAGAAAAGTTACAACTAGAGCTAGTTACAACTAGAGCCATCCAAGATGTTAACTTGGGTCACACATTGTGCACAGCCACAGGAAAGGTCTATTTTCACCCCATCAGCTCCAAATTCACATCAGCAACACCCCTTATATTAATATGTCTCAGTGATGAATGTACCACTGGCAGCAAGAATTCTCCTCCCCTTGGGAGTGATGATGTCTATGAATTAATTTTAAAAGCACAGATGCAATTCAACAGCTCAACATCTCTTTACATTCTCTTCCCAAGGGAGACCATTCTTCCAGTTTGCCTCCACTAAAAGGCCCAGAAGAGTTTTTCATATTTATCTTTTGGTGAACGGGTTATATATGTGAGTGCCAAATCAGTGCCAATGTCTCAGCAAACCAGAAACTGAGGCAGCACAGGTGAGACAGTATTCAGGCAGAATGTTACTGTTTTGTTGCTAAGGCTTGTGATTTGCTATGTTGTCATCCACAGACAGAGCAGGTAGAGCAGAGGGATGGCCCCACTGGGGGACTGTCTGTCCAAATGTCCTCCCTACTTGTGTTTTTAGTGGCAGACCTTTGTGGGGAACATGTTGAATGCCTTTGTGGGCCAGCAGCAAAGAGATTTAGAGAAGCTCAGGATCAGGCAGCACAAGGGAATGAGTAATGAGACCACAGCTGTAGCAGTACCAGATGCAATGCTAGGAAGACTCAAGGCCAGAAGCTATACCTGTGCACTTTTCATACATCTCCAACACATGAGCTCTGCTGATCTGCACCAGCCTAAGCCAGAAAAAGCGGCTTGGCATCAGACCCAGACGTGTGAGACAGAGCCATGTGCTGCCTGCAGGTGGGCAGCCAAAGTGCTGCATGCTGGAGACAGGACCATCTGTCAGATGGACACCTGAGGCAGTTTCCCAGGAGAGGAGGTTGTCATCTGCCACGGCCAACAGCAGCCTCCTGGATGCAGTGCTCACAGGGAATACCTATTGCTACTGGACCTCAAAGGTCTGGAAACACTGGAAAGAAGATCTTCCTGGCTCTTTTCCTACAGACATTTCACAGTACCATCAAGGGAACAAATGCACTTTATGCAAGAAGAGAGGAGCAACTGATAGAATGGTCAATGTGTATGAGTTGTAGAGTTTTAATAGTCAAGTTTTATGGCAGTATCTTATGCTGAGATATCTCTCTCTATATGCCCAACTAAATGAGTTTATTCCAGCAATATAATAACCGCATCTGAATGCTTCTTGCTCAAACTCACAGAGAGAGCTAAAAAGTAATAAGGACTTCCTAAGAACCTGACAACCCCTCTTGGAATAGATTTGGGACAAAACTTTTAAAATGGGCTACAGTCTAGCTTTGTTGACAACAAATCAACAACAAACTCCAGTGTATGGACATCCCAGGAAACATTTACTAAATACATCTTTATTAATAATAATTACACAAGTGAGCAGAAGTTTCTACATTGACACAACATGATGGGATTACATTAACTCATGGAGGTCTGGTGTGCATGCACAATCCAAGCACAAGAACACCTCTATGTATTTTTTTTCAGTTTCAAGGCTAGCTAAAACTTTCACAAGTATTTAGATTGTCACAATTTGGATCTCCAAATCCCTTGCTAACCCTGAAAATATTTGCAAGTTCTGAATGGGATTTTCTAAAGCACACCATGTTGGAAAACACTGCCCCAGCAAAAGCAGTGACAGCTTCATTCCTATGTTCAAGAGTTTCACAGAAACATGTGAGATGTTTCTGTCACATCTCACTTCTAAGAGCTGTTTGTAATCATGCAAAAGGATCCCATAATAAATTGATCAAAGGAGTGAAATTCTGAATTTCCTAGGAAACCTGGACAAACCAACATCTAAAAATGTATCTTCCTGGTGACCAGCCCACCCCATAGCTCTCAAGAGAAACCCCACTTCTGCAACAACCAAAACTTTCATCTGCCAAAAGAGATGTCTGCAGCTTCCCTCCAGCTGAATATTTCAGGAGTATCACTGTCGCCTTATGGAATACCACAGCTACCTTGGCTTAGGTGATCTTCTACTTGTGAACAAGCAGGTGAAGGAATAATAGTTTCTAAATGTGCAGCATGGGGAAAAATCCTCACTTTGTCAGCTTTGTGGAATGCTACAAGAGCAGCAAGCAGCAAGCAAAACTGCAAATAATACTGAAAAGTGGGCAATCCTGATGGCTGAGGTGGGAGACAAAGTGTGTATAGCTGATTCTGCAGCAAGGCTAGACAGTCGAGGTTCTGAGCATCCTGCCTAAGAAGAATTTATACTTTTTCTGATGCACATGCTATGCAATTGCCAGTTCTGAAACATGCATAAAGCAATCTGTAGACACGTACTGCTTTTTAATTGGAAACACAAATAAACTGAGTAGAGATTTGTGTTCCTACTGTAACTTTTTTTACAATGTAGCATTTTAACTGTCAGATCTGCCTTTTAAATATAATGCATTGTGCATGAATATATGATTGTGCAACACCTTCTATTTCCAATATTAACTAATAATCTTGGCTTTTATAGTAATACAACCAAGCTAACAATAAAATAATAACCCAGCAACCCCAGCTCACTTTAGGCCTTGGCTGTGCACCAAGCTCTTCTCTGATTTCAGCAAAATCTGTAACTGATAGAGTTATTATTAAGATTGACAGATCTAATAAATGCCCACTGTTACTATCACCTTCCCTTATTCTTGCTGCTGCTTCCCCTCTTGTACAGCAGAGGCCAAGCTCCAAGACACCACCGTCCCTTGGCACTGTACTTGTTGTATGTTACTGGGGGAGTGTTTTCTACAAAGTGTTGTTCAGCCACATCCGTAATGCAGGAGTGAAGATGAGAACTGAACCCGTCACTGACACCACCAGAAATAACCACAGGAAGATCCGATCCAGGACTTGAGCTACAAACTTCCAGTCTTGTACAACCTGGGAAGGACAGAGGGAGGATAAACATAAATAGTAACAAGCCTGGTACTGTGTTGATACTGCTACATACATTTTAGCTCCCCAGATATGGTTTTAAAATTAGACTTTTGTACTATGTGGTAGCCTAAAACTAACAGAGATCACCTTTTCAGCACTCACAGCTGCAAATCACTCAAACCCCCAAAGCAATTCCATAGTTCTATGCACATGGTGATGAGACTTCCTCAGCCTGCACAAAGGCTTTTAGTTAAGTGTATATATGCAAATCTACAGACTTAGCCTTGAGGATGGTTTTCCAGTGAACTGGATTTCTTTTTACAGACCTGCATCTCCCTGTAAACTCCAGGATGAGGCTCTGACACAGCACTTGTCACAGGCATTGATTCCAGTACAAGCAGTTCAATTGACTTGTGTTTGCATATGTGATTTGTTGACTCAGACTGGGTACACTCAGGAGGGGAATTTTGAATGGTGAATGCTGGCACAAGTATGCTTAGTGAAAAATGCTATTTATTAAGGTGATTCAAGGAACCTTTTTATTCAAATTATTTCAGCTTCAAACAGGTATTAGTCACGGACAGTATGTGTTCACATTCTACATGTTTGATTTACTGCTCTTGCTTCTGCTGCAGTCCTCTCAGCACAGTTTAAACAAAGCCCTAGCTCTTGCTAGAAGGATGCTAACAGAAGTTTTTCCAAATGCTGCTAGCTGCATTGCTCTGCTGTCCTACCCTCGCATGAGATTCATTGTTTGCAAACACAGTAATTTGCTATTTTAAAGGCCAGGAGGCTCATTGAGAGGTGAAGGATGGTAGCTGGGAGCTAATCTAAACAAGTGTTAGTGAAAATCTAGAAGACCTTCACTCAAAATTATGCAGTGCACAGTGTGTGCTGGGAGGCCAGGACTGGCACCTGGCAAATACCATAGATATAAGTCTAACTGTAAGTGTAAAAGTTACATTTTTAGCATATGAGTTTAGAGGCTTCCAGATTTGTGTGTATCCCAAGTTTACACGAGACAAGGTTATTCAAATAAACCCAAACTAGGAATTCCTCCAGGAGAGGCTCCTAGAGTTTCTGGCATCTGTGAAGAGCAGGGACTCCCACAGAATAATACGCTTCTCCTTGAAGCTATGTGTTGTCTCAAAAAACATATTATTTATCAAGGTCTGAGGAAGAATATGTCTCAGAGGAGAGCAGGAGGAAGAGGCAAAGGGAAAAGCATGCAGAAAAGGAAAGAGTTTGGAAGCCATCGCTGTCAAGGAAAGTGTGATTCCCTCTTTGCTCTCCCTCCACCTACCTGTCTGATGAAATGCTCCTTTTTAACATGCCTGGAAATGTACCGAATGGAGTCAGCTGCCTTTTCCAGAAAGGCAATAACAACTTTTTCTCCGTCTTTTGCTTGCTTGTATTTCTGCTTCCCCAGAAATTTTGATTTCGAGGTGGTTCCCTTTTCTTCAGTCTCTGAGAATGAGTAGCGATCTACATGGGCCCTCATGCAGAGCAGACGAGGCAACTTCTGGAGAAAGAGCCTTTTAACCCAGGGTGCCATGGGATGGTAAGTTGCTGAGGATCGGTGGTGGACATTGATAACAAACACAGTCACAATGATAGAGAGGGTCACAAAAATCATGATGAAGAGCAGATACTCACCGATCAGAGGGATGACTTTGGAAGAAGAAGGGATTATTTCCTCAATCACTAAAAGGAAAACAGTGAGGGAGACTAGAACTGACGTTGACAGTGAAAGCTTTTCACCTTCATCTGAAGGTAGGTAAAACACTAGGACAGTTAAAAAAGACAATCCCAGGCAAGGGATTATTAAGAAAAGAGTGTAAAACAATGGAAGGCGCCTCAACACAAAGGAGTAAGTGACAAATGGGTAAGAGTACAACCCATCCTTCCTGTTGCCTTTCATACCTTTGGCGTTTAAGATCTCCCACTCCCCATTATCAAAGAAGTCTTTCCTGTCTACATTTTCATCCACTAAAATCAAGTCCACCATATTGCCATCATATGTCCACGACCCAAACTTCATGGAGCAGTTCTGCCTGTCGAAGGGGAAGAAGGTCACATCCATTGTGCAGGAGCTCTTATAACTGGCCGGTGGTGTCCAGGTCACCACTCCATTGTACTTCACTATGGCTTTGGTCATCAGGGATCCCTCAAAACGTCCATCAGCACTGGGAGTTGGACAGGAAGAAACAGTACCAAGTTCAGGACTATGTTTGCCCCAGTCGTACCCCATTTGAGCTCTGCTTTCTATCCCTCACCTGGAGCACAAGGTGCACAACATTCACACTGCCTACAGGAGCAGCCTTCTGACAGCACACACAAGCCTCATGGTAGCTGACATGCCTTGCCCAAGCTCTGGCCCAAGCCCAGAGCAAGGAGCAACACTACTCACTTTTCAAACAAAACGATGTCGGGAAGCCAGAGAGACTCAGAGGGGACCCGGATAGCAGTGATCCCACCGTATTCATCTGGATTCCAGGAGAGCTTGTGGTCGATCCATTCCTATAAAAAACAGCAGAGTTCTCTGCCCACTCAGATGCAGCAGCCTCTTTCCTCACCCTCATGTGTGCCTCAACAACTGCACAGCACAGCACAGCAGGCAGAACCTGCTATGAGGCTGCTCAGCTGCAGAGAGGATGCCAGACTGGCATGGTTGGGACGTGTTGATCCCCACAAGAACTGTCCCTCCAGACATAGGTGGGACCCCAGAACCTATCCTTGCAAAAAAAAAAAAAAAAAAATTTAAAAAATTGCTCTTTCATCAGAAGGATCTGCAGACTATTGCAGGAAAAATAATATAATGTTATTGTGAAGAATTTGGTAAGTATTTGGTTACAAAAGCAGAGAGGGTCCTCTCCATTTTCATCATGCTGAACTTTAGAATAATTTCTCCCTCCTTTTTTGGATTTTCAGATAGGCAGATCATAATAAAATGGCTCCAACAACCTGGAGATTTCCACAGAAAGGCAATGGAAAATCAGCTGTCTGATCCTTGTTCATTATTGATGAAGATATTCATTTGCCCACAGAAATAGCAGCAACATCATGCAAGAGCTGTAGACTCTGGTCAATACCAAGAAGGGGAAAATAAACCAGTTTCCATTAACCTGTAACACTAAGAGACCTCCAGGGATGTGGAGGTCTCAGCCTTCACTGGGTAATTTCCTCCATGACTTAAGGATGAACCAAAAAAGCAATATTGTCTATTAATTGTCCATATGGTTCTGTTATGTGTAATATGGATAATTCATGCCTATAAAGTGATATATATAGATGTAATATGCTATATTGCCAAGAAATATTTCTATAAAGTTTTAAGCATGCGAATCAGAGCCAGGGGATTGCCTCACATATGTTGAAACCTGACAAGAGGGAGGAGGACTTCATTTGCAAACGAATAAAGGTGGTTTGCCTGGAGATGGGTCGTTTCCCAAGGTGATCCAAGGAACTCCCAAGTGATGATCACTTGATAAATACCTAAGATTGAGGTAGCTGCAGCCACCAGAAAGATACATCCCAATGCCAAGTTTCAGTAACTCAGCCAGGGATGTACATCACTCTCGGACATAGTTTTTTTCAACTCAAATAGAGAAGAGAAATTCTATTAATATGCGGGACTCTGAATGGAAAGAAAAGCCTGATCTCCAAAAACTCTGCCTCAGGCGGAATAAACTGTATAAAAACTGCTTAAACAGGACGGCCAGTGTGAACACAGGGGACCCTATGCTGTAGGGGTTAGACCTGTGTCTCACCCAGCACCAATCCCGGGCTTGGCACTGACCTTTTTGATTGGATTGTAGCTATCTCGGATCTATTTTTATTGAATATTAGATTTGGCTCGATTAATTTTTACTTATAACAATTCACTTCTCATTTCTTTGCTTCCACATGCTTTTCACATCTGTACTAGAGACTTGTTATTGTTCAGGCATGGAAGGAGAGGAGGGGCCATTGCTGTTTATAGCCTCAGAATCAGGGACAGAGTACACCACTTTTAGCATTATCTTTTCTCTGAGGATGGGTATCTCACAGATGTTTCCAGAAGGCTGTTAAGTGGTCACAGTCTCACCTGTGTCCTGGACACTTCCTGTAATGGGTACAACGGGGCTTAGGCTGGAAACATACATCATGCAAGGGGACAGCCAGGGCCAGCAGCAACCAACATAGTCATCTTGTAGCTTCCAATAAGACAAGAGCAGCAAATACCCTGTGAACCACCTGAAGAGAGAATCATCCCTCTGGAGCTGAATTGGAGCAGCCCCTTGGCCTGGGTGATTTGCTCCATCTGCAATACTCCTCACTTTCTGCCCCTGGCCCTGCATTGATTTCTCTCCCAGCTAAAGTGCTCTTTCATGTCTGCAAGGCAAATGGTTGTTTCTTCTTACTAGAGCAGAAAATAGGCTGTGTGCAGATTTGGAAGATGAGCAGTTTAAAACAGGAATCTCCCTGTGGGCTATGCTGACACAAACCATAGCAGCAGATGCATAAGGCTCTTTCCTCTCTTCTCCATTTTTTCCAAGCTGCTCCAGACTATACAATCGCTCTCTCCTTCCTCCAGTTCTTCCAAATTTCCATTTCTGTGCTGTCATTGAAGAGTTTAACCTAGGACTAGTGGAACAAAATACACTAGACTCACATTGTTGACCTTTGCTATTAGACCTTGCAGCTTGCCTGAATCCAGACACTTTCTCAGCAACCATTAAAGGCTCCTCTGAACCTTGTGTGTCAGCCTCCTTCTGCATCAAGTCCCACCATCTTGAGCACCAGGACGTTTCAGGTTAACAAAAAAAGGAAAAGAAAATACTTGTGTTTTAGGTTTGCTTATCCAAGAAAAGTAAGACTCTTGCTGAGAACTTATGAACGTGATCAGGAGCAATCAGCATGGATTCGCTAAGAGAAAATAATGCTTGACCAACCTCATTGCCTTCTGTGATGAAACAACTCCCTGAATGGACAAGGGGAGAGCACTGCATGTTGTCTACCTTGGTTACAGTAAGGCTGTCAACACTGTCTCTTTCACAATATCCTTGTAAGCAAACTCAGGATGTTTGGAGTGGGTGAGTGAACAGTGAGGTGGATTGAGACCTGGCAGAACAGCAAATCCCAAAGAGCTTGTAATCAATGCCACAGGGTGGAAGCCTGTCACTGATGGTGCCCCCCAAGGTTCCATACTGGGCCTAGTGTTGCTTAACTTATTCACCAGTGACTTGAATGAAGGGCAGGTGCATTCTCAGCATGACACAAAGTTCACAGGAGTGGCCAATACCCCAGAGGGATGTGCAGCACTTCAGAAGCACCTTGACAAGCTGGAGGGATGGGAAGAGAAGAAACACCTGAAATTCAACAGAGACAAGTGCAGGATCCTGCACCTGCAGAGGAACAACCCCAGGCAGCAGCACAGGCTGGGGGTGACCTGCTGGGAAGCAGCTCTGTGGAGAAGGACCTGGGGTTCCTGGTGGACAACAAGCTGTCCATGAGCCAGCAGTGTGTCCTGGGGCCAAGAAGGGCAATGGGATCCTGAGGAATAGGAAGAGCATTGCCGGCAGGTTGGGGGAGGTGATCCTGACCCTCTGCTCAGCCCTGGGCACATCTGGAGTGCTGTGTCCAGTTCTGGGCTCCTCAGGACAAAAAACATGGAGCTCTGAAGCAGGTCCAGCGGGGGGTAACAAAGATGATGAGGGGACTGGATCATCCCTCTTACAAGGAAAAGCTGAGGGAGCTGGGCCTACATGAACACACAACCTCCACAGCAGGACACCTGGGTCAGGCACAGGTATTTAGTGCTCAGCCTGAGCTCCTGAGGGCACGTATATATGTGAAAGCCACAGCCTGTGCCTCATTTTCCACTCCCTTTGCACTACCTTGGGTCTTGATGTTCTCAGCTCATCAGATGGAGAAGTGGTATTAGAAATGGTAACAACTCCAGAGAGTCCAGCTCTGGGAAATCTCAGTCCTGTGTTTTCCCTGAGGAGCTACCCTGGCTAAAGTCTGAGGATTCCAAAGTCTTCCAGAGAAATCAGTGTGTCTAAAGTTCACAGGGCTTAGTCCGGCAGGTGAGTGCCACAGCCTGCAAGGAGAGTGGGTTGGAAAGGAGAACAGATGAGGCCAGATGAGGGCCCTTTACAGAAGGGTTCTGCTCTCTGCCCAAGTGAATACTCAAAGTAAGGGAGCCAGGATGTGGTCTTGTGCACAAAAGGGGCTCTACAATTGCAGGAAAAGGTGGGGAAATTGTAATACTGCAGAGTATTAATTCAGGGCAGGTTACTAGCAGTTGTAATTGGGTCAGAGAGAAATTTCTCCAGCAAAAGGGGAAAATCTTGTCCCCACAGTGAGGGGAAGTCTGAGCTTTTCCCTCTTCAAGGGAGAGATCATCTTTACACACAATATGCATATTTGTTTTTAGAGGTCTTGCTCCAGCCAGAATCTCACACTCACTGCAGCAGTACAGGACCCAGACTGAGAGAAAAACTGTGTCACATTTCTCTTCCACCAGCCCAGTGACCTCCAAGAAACTTTCCTCATGGCATGATTTCAGGTACTGTTTGCTTTTGTGTCCTTTTCCTGGGATCAGCTGACATCTTTACAGATACTCACAAGGCTGAGAGACTTAAAATAATTGTCACAAGGTCAATAAACTGGTGCAATGTAACCTAAACCAAAAACAGTATTCTTCAGGAGTGAAGAAGAAGAAAGGAGACCTAACAGTTCAACTTGCACCTTTCTCTCATTTGTACAAATCACTGTCAGTTCCAAAAACAATTATGATAGAGAGATCTGATTAATTTGCTATAGCTTTTAATGGGAAAAGGTCTGTGGTGCATGTGTTTAACATACTGGCCTCTTCTTTCTCTTGATATATGCTGAGGAATAAAGAAATCTATCTGAGGCACCACTCCTGGCTCAGGCAAGGGAGACAGTACTTGTGTGACCTCTAAGTATGAGACAGGATAGTCCCTCAGGGCACATACAACATCCCAGGGACAGCCACTGCAGTACCAGCTGTGTCACTTCCCTGAAACAAATACTGGCTTGAGCACACAGCTGGGGTGCAGGTCAGGAGAAGAGGATACCCTCTGTCCTAAAGGCCTATTTGCCTGCCTTTCTGTCTCTATACCTAGGCCGAAGTGAGAAGAGTGAAGTAAAAACTTCAGGTTAGGTATCTTGGTGCTGGCCACTCAGCATTGTGAAATGGGATGGATGGCACAGTGACTGGCAAAATGAGATGGCTACTCAGCTAAGCAGTTCCCATGGGGAAAAGGGAGGTCTGATGTTGTCTAATTTACCTGTTTCAGCCACACGTTGGTTGTCATCAGCTGATTCTTCTCATCCTAGAGTGACACAAGGGAGAAAGGATTGCAATACCAAAGCAGCCATTAGAAACGGACCCTATGCCTGCTGGGTCCATCCCTGTGCCAAGATGAGGAAATCCCTATGGTCCTGTTTCCCCATGGGCTTGGCTCTTCAGTCAACATTGAGAGAAACCCTCTGACTTTTTAGGTGCTGTCCCTGCCATCGCTGGGAGTCTCTGAGGCTGGAAAACTGAGGTCCAGCATTTCACAGGAGCTCAAAGGAATCATATACTAAAGACTCAGGATGCAGCAGGGCTCAGCCAGCAAGTGGAATCAGGTCACGCATGGCTGTAGGCTCATAGGATGTCTCATCTCCCCGTACTGCACAGCCTGGAGTGAGTTTGGGAAGATACAAGCTGAAATTGTCCTAGGTGTGTAAATAAAGCACAAAATTAGAGCGTGCCTTCCACAACGCAAGGGGACATTACCAGGGGCTGGGGGATGTGAGGAGCACACTGCTGTGTGGGTACCTCTGGGCATTGTGCAAATTCCACCACGCGCTGCAGCAGAAAGAGAAGGGAAAATTTGCACAAGGGCAGAAACACAGGATTAGCTATTTTGCCTCGAGAGTTTTATCTTAGTGACCAGATGCGTTAAGACTTGAACTGTCTTTGGCCCAATGCAAGCTTGCTTGGAATGAATAATTTCCAACTCTCTCAGTCCTTTCCTGTAGCTGTCTTATCATTAAATTGCAACATAGATGTCAAAGACTGTCTGGCATGGGTTGTTTGATTAAAACCTTATGGAAATTAGGCCTTATTCTCTGAGAACAACAAGGAAAAAAGGACCTTCAGGTTTCTGACAAAACAAATGAGGGGTATAGGGGAGCTGGGCTGGGGAAGAAGGTCATATCACCAGCAGCATTTCATGCTCAGTGTTTTGCTGCCCACCCATTGCTGTACATTTCTTCTGTTAGGAGGCAAAAGCTAATTACATTACCAGTCCTCTCAGGTGAAGGCACAACTATCTACAAAAGTGGTGTTTTACTAACACAACACTTACCACATCCACAAGCTGTGATATCTTTAACCCAAAAAGGACTTTGATGGTGTCGTTGGAGTTTTCCACAGGGCGGACCCATTTCTGATAGCCTTCAAATAAGTGCTTGAGGAGCGCATCCTCATTTTCAGCAACTGAACTGAAGGCATTCACATCTGGAAGAGAGCAACACAGAGTGGAGGCATTGCCAGAAAGAAGACATGGAGAATGCCATGACCATGAAAAAGTGAGACAGAGCAATGATGTGAGGAAAATTCACCTTTAGGCAGGTCTTGTCATGCACAGCAAATTCTGCAGGAATTCAGATGCACAGCCTCACAGCAGAACCAGGGCCAGTGAACCGAAAGGCAAGTTAGCCCAAGCCCAACTCACATTAAAAAAAAAAAACCATCAGACCAGAGCACTAATGACTTTGTGCTTTGACTTTGCAAAAGCAAAAAGAGCCTGTCTGGCAGCAACAGGGGCTGGATGATGCAGTCAGAGTGATCTGCCAGGCACAGAGCCATCACAGTCTGTACCTGTGTGACTTGTGACTCTCACAATCACTGATACCAAGCTCCCCCTTCCCCCTGATACCATGAAGGGGAAAGGGCAGCTCAGACTCTATCCTTTCCCAAACTTCAGCCCCACTCCCTATGGTGTTGAGGTTCTGACATGATCTCCATCTCTTCCCTTGTGCACATACACAGCAACCAAGGGTGAGAAGGATTTTACCTCTCTTCAAAGCCACCACGGAGGAAAGAAGACTGGCCCCACACACCAGGCATCACAGCCAATATTGCTGTGTCAGCAGTCAAAAGGGACCTCGCAGGGCCCAGCTTGTGCCTTGCCAGCCCCAGGGTGAGCAGAACATCTGTGCCGGGATGTCGGAATCTGCGGGTATTGGTGATTCCGAGATTGTAGAAAGTCTCTGTCTTTCTGCCCCGTTGCCAAAGAAGAAGCCATAATTCATCTGTGCTGTTTTCAAGATTGTTTATTTTTGCTTATCTCTAACATGTTCTGCTGCCCTGACGCAGGTCTGTCCTGCAGGGCAGCGTGTGGGGCTCTGCCCCCAGTGGGATGGTACAAACATTATATACCAGAAACTACGTGTACTATATTTACAATAACGTGCCAATATCTGTCACCTACCTTGAACAGTGTGTTCCCAGCCTAAACCAATAGAAAAATGCCAACACTACAGTGAAACATGGAGGGCATGAAGAAGGAGGAA
Organism: Taeniopygia guttata; assembly: GCF_048771995.1. Taxonomy (NCBI): domain Eukaryota; kingdom Metazoa; phylum Chordata; class Aves; order Passeriformes; family Estrildidae; genus Taeniopygia; species Taeniopygia guttata. The sequence continues at coordinate 7,994,753 of NC_133063.1, read as the reverse complement.
AAGGACAAGACACACCCAATTCCTCCATCTTGTCCCCTCTGAACCCCTAATCTAGAAATCTAAAATTTTACTTTTGCACCTGTGTCACACTTTATTACTCTTATCAAACACTCAAAGCTTGTAATTCATCCTGTAAGATTGAAAACTCCTCTCCATGGACAGAGATCACAGACAGTGTCTCTCGGGGCTCTGTCAGGGGGGTTTCTAACCCCCTGGCAGGGTCCCAGACCTGCCAGGGCAGCCAGAGGGAAGCCCTGGATTCCGACACCGGGATTGCCAAGCACCAGGTGCAGGAGGGGTCTGCAGGCAGAGGGTCATGGCCCATGGATGGTGCCAGGACCGGCAGCAACAGAGCCCCGGAGGGCACAGTCAGCGTGTTCCCACACCGTGTGCATCAACACTCGGAGTTAAGGCAGCCCCAGCAGGGGCCCTGTGCCACATGGAGAGAAAGGATACTCAAACTCAGCAGCCCCTCCAGGGAGAAAACTGGAGGCAGAGGGTTTAGCTCTGCCTCTTCATGGAGGAAAGGATGTGGCCACAGACCACTATCTCTGCCCGTATCCCCATCCCCAGCAGCTGCTGCTCATCTCCTGAGCACAACAGGCTCCTCCACCTCGGTCAGGGTCTGTCTGAGGATTGCAGACAGGGCTAGACCTCGCAGCAAGCAACACAGGTTGAAGCACTGCCTTTCAAAGCAAAAACCTGATCTCATAACAGAGCTTTCCATGGGACAAAATCTTTCTTTAACACTCTCTGGATCCTCTCAGGATAGCAGAAGGTCCAAGCAACACCATTATTCCCCACTTCCAGCCACAGCAAGATACCATTCCTCTTTGAGGAGCTATAAATTCCAAAACCTAGTGCTTGCATTCACAGGATAACAACTTTACTGTCAGATGTTCTAGCACAAGCTGTGTTTGTCCTCTGTAGCTGCAGTACAGCTGTGGTGGGGTTACCAAGCCCTGAGCAGGTAGAGGCTGGCTGGTCACAGGGAGCTTTCACACTCATTTCCACCTGCTCCATCCCAGAGCCATGCATGTCTCATGAATCTGCCAGCATAGTTTATAGTGGTCCTGTGGCCACACTCTGCCTTGTCACTTTGTCACAAACCCTTGAGGTCTGCTGTTTCTACAAATGCCCCTTCTGCTTGTTCCAGGGTTAATTCTCATGCCAGAGCTGACCCTAGCTCCACCATAGCAAACAAAGGACAGAGACTGCAGACTGTCCTAGGAAACTAGATTGGCTGCCCAAACACGGCAGAAGGGTATTGCATCTGCAGCAAAAGGAAGAAAGAACACATTCCTCCCCCTTCACCACCCACAACCTCAGAGGTCCAATCCCTTGACTGTAAAAGTCTTTGCAGAGACTCCATCTCCCAGACATTTCTCTTTCCCTTTAGATTCATAAGGGTGTATGGTTGTTAAAAAAAAAGAAATTCAACAGAAAAGCCATTGAAAAGAAAAATCCACAACCCCAAAATATGCACAATCAAAACCAGCTCTGTCTTACTGCCAGAATACATCCCTCTGTTTTTATTTGAGCATGACATCCTGCACACATATATGCAGCCACACACCCTTTGTGTCCATGGGTGTTCATGACCTCCCTCAAAAGAAAATGGTGCCATTTCAGAGTCCACATCTCACATAAAGTTCAGGTACCTAATGCTCCAAGTGGGTATAGAAGACAGGTGGTAAAGATGGGTTTGGGGCTGGATATGTTGAATCTCATCTGCTGAGAAAACCACAAAAAAGTAAAAAGACTTGAGGAGTCTCACAAGGAAGAAAGCCAGAAGGAAAAAGATTGCTGCCTCTCTAAGACAGCCTCAGTACTTCCACAAAGACAGTTTAAAAGCAGAAGTTATTAATAAGAAATGTCGTGTGGGAAAACAGCCGAACGGTTCCTTTGACCAAGCTCTACTTTATGATTAAGCTAGATAAAGCCATGGAGAAAATATTGAACGAAGTAGCACTGCCTTTGAAAAAAAAAAAAAAAGAGAAGCAGACATAGGACAGATACATCCCTGAATCTACCATGTGATACACTGAGAGGTAAAAACTGGGGAGTTTCCTGGCAGGTTAACATGCATTCCAGTACTCAAGCCCTGTCTGCCATCTCCCCCAGGTTCTTGTCTCTCTCTGTGATCTGTCCAAGTAGCAGTTCCCCACGGCTGCAGGACAGGAGTTCTGGGGCAGAAAGTCTGCTGAATAAACATGCAAAACACCCCAATTAAGTACAGATAAGACACTTAGCCTTTTATCAGTTTACCTGATAAAGCATTTCAGATTTTCTCTTGATGACAGAAATTCTCCCTTAATTCTCTTTAGCAGCCAAAAGTAGAACCTGGGATTTTTTGTTCAATTCTAGCCAGCAATTGCCCCATCACCAGTAATTAAAACCTAGTTGTCAAACCGTGGTTGTAATACAAAGGCAGCAACCGATACAACCCTCCTCTGCCACTTACACAGCGTTTAAAGGATTTACTTTATCCCAGAAAGCAGCAGCTAACCAGAAAAACAGGGGGGAAAAAAAAAAAATCTTGAACACTTGCAGCTCAGCTTGGAAGAAGAAGAAATCACACCTACCTGAGCGGCTCAGACACAGCGCAAAGAGCACTAGGCAAAGCATGGGCACCACTGTGGCTTTTCCTTTAAATCTGATCTTCTGTTTCCATTAGCAAATGGGTCTCATCTTCGCAGGGGACCAAAACAATCTAGTTAAAAATCTAAGCAGGCAGTTGAGTCTGTAAGGCAAGGCAGCACTTTTCTAGCCTTATCCTGCCCTCATTGTGACGCTTGGTAAATCACACTTCATTGATTTTCAGTCAGCTGTCACATCCCATAAGCCTTAAACAGGGCTCTGGGTCCTAAACCCTGACTGATCTCTTTGTGGCAGTATTTACACGGCTATAAGCGCTGCGGTCTAGGAGTATGCGAGAGGAAAGTCTTTTTAAGGAGGAGAAATATCTTTTATTAGCTACTGCTAATTACAGCTGGGAAGAAAAAAAAAACAGGCTGCAGTTCAGACCCAAAGATAAATCAGATGCCGTAAAGATTATCTGTTTGTTCCAGCGTATCAGCTGTAGGGACAGACCTGACTTAGCTTATTCCATGCAACACTTGCTGTTCTGGAGCTATAAAATGGATCTGGAAAAAAACAAAAACAAAAACAAAAACAAAAAACCAAAAACAAACACAAAACACCAAAAAAAAAAAAAACAAAAAACCCCCCAAAAAAACAAAAAACACCAGTAAGAAGTAAGTGGGAAAACGATGCTGATTTCTAAATTTATATCTCATACACAAAACATCACAGGCAGCAGCACGGAAGTCCTTGCACTGTACAATCCACTGGCACATCTTAACAGAAAATGTTGCCCCAGGATCTTGTGTTTAGCAATGGGAGTGAGGATTATTTAGCCAGTTTCTCTGTAGTCAGACCTCTGTCAGTTCTCCCCAGTGACACCTCACACAAGGCTCCTTTCAGAAACAGCAGAAACTGGTGGTGTCACCAGAAACTGCTGATAATCAAAAGAGATGCAGGTTCCTCCTTTCCCATCCCCCTGACACTCATCTGCTGAAGGATTATCAAGATATTCTGTTTTCTTCTCAAATGAGAGTTACTTTGGCATATCTCTCCAAAGAGGAGGTTTTCTCCTGAGCTTCCCAGGTTTAAGGAAGAAGCTTGCAAAATTCTTTTAGTTTGTCCTCAAACCCAAAACTCCTCCTGCTTTGATTATTTCTTGCTGGCTATTCAATAGCTTGCTGACTTTTATATGGGAAGCCTGGGTTTTTTCAGCAACACTGCGAACACTTCTTGCAGTGGCCCAGCTTTTGGTACAATCACAAGTTTTGTGATTCACATTTGCCTTATCTAAGGTCCTCACAGATGTCTGATAACTGGCAGCTGTAACCTTACCAGATTATTCATCTTTCTGCAATGAAAATATTGCCATGTAAGTGTGGTTCAAAGTCACATTGCTGCTGCAGGGAACATTCTTGTAGCGTCCTATTAACTTATTTATGCTTCTGTGGCCTTGCAGCCTACCACATCCCCAGCTCTCAGGCAGGCCACTGCCAGCAACTCAGAGAGTTTGCTTTTTCCACTACTGTACTACACACAAGGAATCTGCAAGGGCCCTTCCTAGCTCCTCAGTTCTGCCCCTGGTCTAGAGGACTAGAGGGAGCAGGACTAGAGGAGCAGCTGGCTTCTTCTGCACCTTTCCTCATCTCAGACACAGAAAGCCATGCACAAACAAGAGTGCTACCAAAAGACCATCTTCAATGAAATGTACTTTCAACACCAGCGGCTGTAACTTCTCAGTTGCCCTACTACATCAACACCAGGCACAAGCACTCAACTTCTTGAGGTGCACAGGAAAGCTCCTTTTTTTAAGCTGTCTTCAAGAGAACAGCAGTCATTTGTCTAGAGTGGTGGTGACAGCCAGCACCACAGTCTGCCACAAAACTGAGTGGGGACTTAGCACAATCATTCTGCAACAAGGTTACCCCTTTAAAATGCTCTCTGCAGATTGCTGGAATTTGTGGTATTGATGATTTTGAGATTGTAGGAAGTCTTTGTCTTTCTGCCTCGTTGTTAAAGAAGAAGTTATAATTTGTCTATGCTGGTTTTTAAGGTTGTTTATTTTTGCTTATCTATATGTTTTGTTGCCTTGCCACAGGTTTGTTTTGCAGGGCAGTGTGTGGGGCTCTGCCCTTTAGTGGGATGTTATAAACATTATATATTAGCAATTACGTGTGCTATATTTATAATAATGTGCTAATATTTATCATCTATGTTGAACAGTGTGTTCTTAGCCTAAACTAATAGAAAAATGTTAACACTACAGTGAAATATGGAGGGCATGAAGAAGAAGAAAAAGGACAAGACATACCTAATTTCTTCTATTTTGTCTCTTTTGAACCTCTAATCTAGAATCCTAAAATTTTACTTTTGCACCATGCTACACTTAATTATTACTTATATCAAACACTCAGAGCTGGTAATTCATCCTGTGAGATTGAAAACTCTTTTCCATGGACAGAGATCACAGACAGTGTCTCTGGGGGCTCTGTCCAGGAGGGTTCCTGACCCCTGCCAGGATCCCAGGCCCTCCAGGGCAGACAGAGGGATGCCCTGGACTCCCACAGCAGATTACCCCATACTTTCCATCATGTTTGTGGTCCTGTACAGGACTCAGCACCCTCAGATCATCCATCCTTTAGTTTCATGACTGAAGCCCCAGCCTTTGCCCATTGACACCTCTGACTGTAGTTACTGCCCAAGACTGCATTCAGGCATTGCTCTGTTAGGCAATACGAGAGACACTTACTTCTCACAGGACTTTAACTTGCTGCCTTGCAGCAATGGAGTTAATTTATTGCTTGCCTATAGGAGTAAGCTTTTTGCTACTACATGATGGTTGATTAGAGAGAAGTATGAAGTATGTTGCGTTACCACTGCCTCCACACACTGCCTAGGCTGTGACAAGAGGTAAGGACCAGGTTTGCCTGGTCGTTGGCTTCCAGGATTACCAGACTGCCAGAGGAGAGTATTAGAGACAGAAATTCTGTTTGCCTGTTGTTTTCTGTTCACAAATCTTTATGTAGCCATGCACTCCAACATTTTGGAAAGGAAGGTATGCATGAATATTCCATTTTGCCAGACAGGCCATGAAGCATGAGGTGCATCCACCCTGAGATAGCAAATTAATTCTTGGGCAGAACTCTGTTTGTGGCAGTACCTGAGTGACTATTCTCTGTTGAGAAAATGTCATTGCTCCTCCACAGTTTTCATGGGATTTGTAACTAATATGAGGCTGCAATTCCAGGCTGCAAAGAGCCAGGTACTGCTTAGATATAAGCAACACTGGAGCTGAGCCTCACCCTCTAGGCAGCAAAAATGCCAAGAGAAAGAAAATGAGAAGTCAAAAAATGAGGCACAAATCCATCCATTTGAGCACACATGGTTAATAGTAGCAGCAACTGAAAACTCAGGGTTACGATGGACAGTCCTAAGCCATGTTACCTGATGGTACCATGTAGTCAAGCATGGAAAACACAGATTCCAGGGGAAGGTGACAGTGCTGGCTGGAAATCAGAGGGTGGGAAACCTGGACTAAAGTGAAAAGGATGGTGAAGAGGAAGGACATAGATGGGAGATGCTCTGAACCAGAACTGTGAGGCTTTGTTTCAAGAACCCAGAGCCAAAGTAGAGTTTGCTGCACCCCTAGGTTTGTCAGCTCCAGGAAGGAAAAAAGATAAATAAGGCAGCACTACGGAACAAGAGACGCTTTTCAGGTAGACGTGTCTTCTCCCTCCCAAACCCATCTCAGCTTCCCTGGTCCCTGTGGGTGACATGCCAGAAGCCAGTGCAGGCCCACCTGGAATGCCAGGACTTGCGATGGAGCCAGGATCCCTGGAGCTCCCAAGGGAGGACTGAATCCATCTTGTACCATTTGGCATGACACAGGAAGCCAGCAGAGGAACACCTGCCCCTAGAAGGTGTGATAAATGAATATGATTCGTGCTATCAATTGTAACTATATCGATATTTTAGAAAATATTTGTTTAAAAGTAATAGAGGAAAAGGATATGTAAAAACGTGTCACAAAACAGATGCTGTCAGATGTTCATGAGAGAATAAGATACAGCATGTATTTTGAGATAAGTAAAATCCTGAAACATAAGAGGCTTCGGGATAATTAAGAATCAGCCTTGCAATGGACAAAATTGGGATGATTCCAGGTATCTATGAAATAATAAGGCTTCTTTTTGGACTATAATGCTGGCTTCTATAACACAAGCCTTGGGGCACATGTGCAACCTACAGGGTTGTTCAAAGGACAGCGAAGATGATGAGAAGCCTTCGTCAGAAGCTACCACTGAAAACCCAAGAAGATCCCTTGGCAGCAAGTGGAGCATATGCTATGCTATATAGTGACATAGATTTCAAGAATTGAAAATAAGAGATTTACGGAAAATGTTGATGAATATGTATTAGCATACCGTATATAAGTTGTGTTTGGATTCCTTTGCCTTTTGTATATGAGGCAGGGCGAGAAACCCTCCCCGTATCCCAGTCGGTTTTGCTTATGCCTTATCAAAACCTTAGTCACACTTAATTAATCACTGCCAAATTTACTTTGTACATGCTTACTTGATTGTATTCATTTTATATAAAATTGCTGCTCAATTAAAATTGCTGCTAAGTACTAATTTTGTGGTTTATTAAATTAGGCATATAGGGCTTCATTCATAACAAAGGTGAGGGTCAGTTTCTGGAGCAAAAACAGGGTGAGAAAGAGCAGAATTCCTGGAATCTCATCTTTGCCCTGACACTTCTCAGGTTCTTTCTGATCTCAGTTCTGGCCGGCAGCAGACACATCTCCTCACCTAGCAGCTTCTCAAAACGTGTGTTTTCACAGGGCAAGAACAGAGCTGTTTTTAGCCAGCTCACCAGCAATTTTTCCAGCACCAGACATTTCCATGTGCCAGATGGAACAGTTTGCAGCCAACAGCCCACCTGTCCATACATCCTGTCTACTCTCCTCCAGCCTCCTGTCCCCCTAAACACCCTCCTTATTTCTCTTGGCTGGCTTACTGGTCCCACCAAGCAAACCCCATTCAGTCTCTCCCTGCTACCCTTTTCCCTTCTGTGAAAAATGCATATTTTATGATTGGCTTTTCTCAAATGTTACAATGAATATTATGTGTAATGTTAGAAAGTTATGCTGTATTAATTCTCTTAAATTTATTTTATTTTATATTTTATTATATGTTATATATTATGTATTATATATAATATATGATATATTATATATTATATAATATATAATATATATTATATATTATATATTATATATTATATATTATATATTATATATTATATATTATATATTATATATTATATATTATATATATATTATTCTAAAAGTTTTATAAAAACATTAAAAAGTGTGTTAAACATAGTTTTAGGTTACAACATAATGTTGAAATAGAAACTCTGTGATGTAGGATATTTTTACTAGCTCAAGCAAGAGATGAGATAATCAAGAAACTCTTCACACAGAGATGTCAGTGAAGGGGGCCCATAAAGAGTTACAGCCTTGTTATCAGAAAAGACAAACATTCTTCCACCTTCTCTCCCTCTTTATGGAACCACCAGGATTAAGGGGAAAAAGTTTACAAAAGCCAGAAAAGTTCTTAATTTGCAAGGAAGTTATGCATCATGTATGAGATATATGAATATGCAACAGGTTATTGCTTTTAAGGTTATTGCTTTGTTCACAAGGTATGCTTTTCATGACTTAATGTCCGAGAGCATCCGGACATCCGTAATTCTTTGCTTTCTATTGTCTTGTAATTGTCCTAACTCTAAATTTTATTACTCTAATTGTATTATTATTTTTATAACCATTTTATTATTAAACTATAAAATTTTTAAAAACCAAGCAACTGGCTTTTTTCACACCCTCTCTAATCCATCCCTCCTCCTCCACACACCCTGTTCCAGCAGGAGCTGCCCCACATCCCACTGCCCTCATCTCTAACTCACCCCCCCCATCACAGTCGCGGCTTTGCTTCGCACGTACAGGGACAAGGTTTTGAAGAACAAGAGTTGTTTCAGTCCTTGGTTTCCTTGGCACCTTCCTACCATGAGGAAAGCCCTCCTGGCCTGAAACAGAGATTTTCGGAATTCACTTAAGTTAACAGAATGAATTAAGCATTTATATTTTAGCTTGCAGAATTATGTGTTGAATTTTAACCTTTTACTGAAGAAACCTCTGCCAAGGTACAAAAGGGCATAAGAAAATGCCAATTACTGAAGTTTCTTACATAAAAAACAATACCAAGGAATGCAAAGAACCCATACAAAGAAGCCCCTCCGTCTCCAAACTTATCAAGACTGATACACAGATTCAGATAAGCACCAAAGGACCAAAAGCGCATGCGCAAAGGAGAAAAGTTCAAAAGTTCAACCATGAGGAAGACCACAATCTTCAGCCTCAGAGACTACCGGGGGCCTCTGTGCAACCACCACAGCAAACTATGTGTGCCCAGAGGGGTGTGGACCTATTCAGCATGAGAGGTGAGGACAGGCGGGGCCAGGGGTTGAATATGCATGGAAAGTTGTGCAATGTATTGCATATGGAACACCTTTGGGAATAAAGGTTTGGGTCAGATTAAGGCTCAGTGCACAAGTCTTGGAGAGATATCTCACTTGTGCCGGGCGCTGACAATCCATACCCGCTTCATAGCTACCCCAGGTTGTGTAGTCTATTTATTTATTCCGTGTATTGCTTCAGGCCCTCCTCCCATTTCTACTGCATCCATGTGAATGCAGACTTGAGGCAGAGCTGAGTCTCTCTGCCTTCTGGCAGTGCAGAGTCTGCACAACTGCCTGCTGCACATCTCCCTGTAAAAATCTCCCAGTTCTTCACTGGGAGTGGGACATGGCTCTTTGGGAGGCGCAGAGGCTCTTCATCTCTGCATGCATGTCACAGGGACATTTCTCCCTCTCTCTCTCAGGATTTTTCATAGAGGTGCACAGAGAGAGAGAAAGAGAAAACAATTTCTATTTCTGCTCCTTGTTTTCCCATGTGGAATGTGTTTGGAGAATTGTTTTCCTGGGGTGATTGCTTGGTTGGATTCTGGTGAGGACTTTTTGAGCCTTATGGCAAATCCAACCCACTTGCGTCTGGACTCTCACGAACAGGGTCACGAGTTGTGAGTTAGATATGGTAGTTAAAGAAAGTAGGCTTGTAGTTTTAGTATCTTCCTTTATATAGTATATTAATGTATTATGGCATAGTTATAATAAAGAAATCATTCGGCCTTCTGAATTGGAGTTGGACATTATTTCTTCCCATTGGGTTAACCTGGATTTACAATACATGCACATTAATATTTCTAATAGGTGGTGTATTGCCTTCTGCATTAGAATAATTGTTTTCTTTTTCAGTTCTAACTTCACTGTGAGATCTTATTTAGGAGTGTCTTGCAGCTCTGTGGTCACTTCCTGCATTTTGGTGACACTGCCTAGCTTTGAATATGATAATTTTCAAATCTACTTGTTCTGAGTTAATGATTGTAAACAAATGTCTGGCTAAGCTCTGCCATTTTCTCAGCTTTTCTTTCCATTTCATCAAGCTCATCTCTGCTTTCATAAATGCCCCTCACAGTTCAAATTTTATCTGCAGCATGATGGACTTTCTGTTCAGATGTCAATGCTTGGAAGATTTCAGGGGTAAGCAAACAACTAGCAAGGATCAAGAGTTTGCAAGATGTCAGAGAAAAAACTCTGCTTTGATGACAACTGCTTCAGGAACGACAGAGGAACTTGGTTCATGCCTAACTGCATGAGCCTCTCAGCATCTCATTTTCATGGTTACACCTGTTCTCTAGGAGCTTTTATCCCAACACATGCACTGCTGTATGACAAAAGGTTCTTCTTTCTCACTCTGATCGAATACAGGCTTTTTATCCCCAAGATAATCATAAAATTTAAAGGGCAATTCCTGCCACATCCCATGGCCTCAATAAGTTTCATGACTTCTTGCACAGCTTTGTCCATTTCATACACTTCTCTTTGGATGAGACAGCTCCGACACACAGCCAGAACGACGGTAGCTGACAAATTTTCTTTTTGGAGCTGCTCTATCTGACATGGGAGGATGAGGGGCTCCCTTGAAGATATCACAAAATTAAATGATTTGTCAGAAACTGGATGAACTCTACAAGTTCCGTTCCTGCCTGCATTTGAGGGCATTTTCTCTTTATGATCTTTTTCTGAGTCAACAGAGATGGTTGTCCTGTGGGTCCACATAGTCCATGCAATCCAAGTAAGGGAGATTTTTTTAGCTTTAGAAATGTATCTTGACAGAGGTAGTCATTCTGGACTGTCTAAAAGATGAAAGCAATTTTCACATTTCATTAGAAATGTTTGGAAGCCAATACTTTTTGGTGTCTTTCTTAATTATATGCTATTGTAAGCTACAACAGCTACTATGCTGTTGTAAGCTACTATTTTTACAGAAAATGCAGCAGCACTAATTGTCTCAGTCATATTCAGTCTCACAAAACTCAGGGTCCTATGATGTGCATGCATTTTACTTCAGATCATCCCTGCCTCAAAAAAGTAGAAACTGCTCTGGCAGCAGGCCAGTCAACAGACCAGACCTCACCTCTGTCAAAATATCACAAAATCACCTTCTCCATAGGAAAACAGTGTGAGAGATTTTGCAGAGGGTTACTTATGTAATACCACCTGCCAACTCCTACCTGTCCTTCTCTAGGATGTCACAGTAGGGCTCAAGTCAGCCCTCTGCTGTTCTGAAAACTCCTGCCTGAGATTTTGAACTGGGATGCCAGCCTTCTATCCACAGATGCCTGCTTGCCATGCTGAGTCTTATATTGATGGAATTGTTGCCAAATACTTCATAAAGAAAAATATTTATTCCTTCTAAAGGTTTCTTAAGATTAGATATAAATGTTTACGGGAAGGAATAAAAGACAGTATATGCAGGACCATAATTTTGAACATCAGTGACATTTTGGGCTTCTGTTTTCACTGATTCATAAACAAAGATAGTACACTTAAATGTAGAACTAGAAACTAACTTTCACATAACTTCCAGAATATTTCATCTATAATGACTTATTGTATGAAACATTATAGTCCTCTTGAATGTCTACCCATATGCTTAAAATTCCATATTGTCTACCTCAAGGTACTTGCTTGCTATGTTAGAGTTTACAAAGCCCTGCTCATGATTATGTACAAAAAAAACCCCGTTCAGACTTCATGCCTGAGAATACTGAGTATAGAAGAAATAAAGGCATTTACCATGCATGCATAATAGCCTATATCCTCAACAGAACAGTTCTGAGTAATATCAACTAGCCTTGATAAAAATTTTTATAGATTTTTATATTTTATAAAAGTTTTATAAAAGTTTTAACATCAAAAATTGATGTTAAACATGAGCGTAAACATAGCATAGCATAACAGATGTTCTCACAGTTTCTGAATGAAGTCAGAGTATTAATTTGCAAAAAATTAACCTTTGGGCAATATATAATCATAACAAAAGTGATGTGAAAGTAATGTTAGGTAGTAGAATGTCCTGTAATTATTTGGTAATAATGGTTTTGTAATTATTTGATATATTTTTGTAATTATTTTCTATAACCCATTAGATGGAAATATATCTTAGAACTGTGTAAGTTCATCAAATTGTTTGAAGTTATGAAACACCAAACTGGAACATTTTGATGCCTAAACAGCTGTCTCTCCTGGATGACATGTTTGATATTGGTCATTTATCTTGCTTCTTACAAGCCAGAGAAGCTGAATACAAAACCAAATGTTTACATCTTCACCTCACTAGAAAGCATAACTGATATTACCTACAAAATATGCAAAAACTAGTTTTGCCTTTTCTATCATGTCAGAATATCCTATTTCCTCTAACTTTTAATGGCCTGCCTGTGTCTAGTCAGAAGAATTAACCTAAAGGTATTTAGGTAACTTCACCTATTAGTAAACTGATTCTGGCTTGGAATAACTCCCTGACCTGGGAACAGAGTCTGACAATTTGTATATATTATGAGGAAGAGGAACTTATGGGATAACAGCCAAAATGCTCTGCAGACTCCTTCCATGGTGCAGGAAAATTGGGCTGGGATGATGTCCAGTTCTCCAACAGAAGCCCAGTGTAGGGCCAGTCCCTGGCAAGATGATGGGGCAGAGTGCCAGGAGACAAGTTGGCACAGCCCTGATAGAGTTTACAGAACAAATGCCACCTCTACTATATTTCACAAAGGCCCAAACCCACCTTTTAACTGCCTCAGACCATTATCATCCTTGTATGTACTGGGGCAACTCCTCACATTCACTTTCCATGCAAGTCAGCAAATAGACCTGATTTCATATGGTTTGTAATGTTTTGAGGCTTTCAGTAAGCCCAGAGAGCTTGATGCATTAACACCAGGTGCAAACAATACAATAATCAGTGAAAACAAAAGGAGCAATAAAAAGACTGCAGGGTTTACTTCAGAGTTTAATTCCTCTATGAGTAATGGGGATGACTTTTTGCAGAGGAATGTTATCAGGCACCTTACTTAGTCAGGTAAACAGCCATTTATCATTGCAGCTGGGTTTTACCTTACCATGATCTGACAGCAGCACAGCATGTGAGCTCATCTCCTGTTGTGACATCATGAGCAAGCACTTGGCATCTGAAGCTACATATGACTTCATGACTTTGTTCCAAAAGAACCACGCTGTTTAGTCTTGTCTGAGACAAAGAGGCTGCCACAGAAACTTTCTTCTGCATGAAGCTGAGAAAAATCCATGGTGGACTTCCTTTTCAGAAATTCAAAGAAATTATGGGGAATCAAATAAATTTCATGGGATTCAGCAAAGCTCTGCCCAAAATGTTCAGTTAGGCTTTTTAACATTTCAGCACTAGCAGGTCTTCTACAGGGTTTTTTTGGTTGGTTTTTTTTTTGGTTTTTTTTTTTTTTTTTTTTTTTTGGTTTTTTTTTTTTTGAGGGTTGGAGGGGGAAAGCTACATCAGTGGTGAGGACATTGCTCAGAAAGCTCTCCCATCCCATGGGAATTGCTAAGCTCCCTTTTATATCTCTTATATATAGGAATCAAGAGGCAAGCAGAATAAAAGCAAAACTCAGCTTGAAAGCACATAGTGAAATCCATTGAAATATTAAGCAAGCTCCTCTTTCCTCAGGTCAAACTCATCCATTAACCCGACGCAGTCTTCAGAGACATGCTTTTCATTCCAATGCTGTTTCCAACTGCCTTTTCCATTTTCATCTCTCTGGTACACTTTATAGTATGAAATAGCAAAAAGTTACCAGTCCTTAAGAAAAGGTTACTGCCTCACCTTCTGAAATAAATTTCCTGTTCAATTGCTGACAAGCACTGTAACTGAGTAGGTCAGTGTCTCATTATCATGTACAAAAGATCAGAAAATGTGTTGGGAAATACAGATGTTTAAATTCTGATAGTAATAGTAGAAAAAAGTAGATGAATCTTTTTTAAGAGAGAAGAGTGATGCTGTAGATGAGCAAGGCGAGGCACACAGGGAACAGTCAGAGAAAATTATATACTATTCAATAGTGTAAAAGATTTCTAGCAGGGAGAATAGTCTTACTTCTATACTCATATCTCATCATAGACATGATGGATTTACCAGGCAGCAAGATTTTGTGGCAATCCTACTGTGAAAAACAAGCAAGGACAATGCCATCTCCTGTGTGTGTAAACTTCTGATTTCTTCTGTCTGAAGAAGTAAAAGGTGTTGAAGGATGCTGGGCTGTTATTTGGTGTAGGAATCCACGCAGCACTGTGAACAACACAAGAAAGCACCATTTTCAGATATTTATTCCATTTCATTACATCTTGTCACTGAAGTCATATAGATGTCAATTACCTGGTGGCTATTATATGAATCAAAAAGTCCAAGTTCTAGCAACTATAGTAGACAGGTCAAGAGGCAAATATCAATATTAATGGAAGGATGGTTGTCACCATAGTGATACTATTAGGTTAAGTAATGTTATGATAAACTTGCCTGAACATGTGAATGTAAAATTTATTACATATGCATTTACAATTTTTTTCAGTTATATGAAGATTTACCATGAAGAAGTCTTGAGTTTGTCAGCTGATGACAGTATCAAAGAAAGGTAACTCCATTGATCCTGTAACTGTAGTTTATGGATGCCTATATTTTACATGGATAATTTCTAAACAAGCTGAGTTCTTTAAGCTGAAACAGCTACAGGAGCATTCACTTGGGGAAATAGATGTTTCCTATTATACACAACCAAGAGATTTCCATGCTGTATTATCTGTACTAAAGAACCTGCCCAGTTCCTCACCATGCTGAAGACATAAAGAAACTCTGACCAATTGTCATGAAAAAAAAAAAAAACAGTAAAAATATTTTCCTGTTTGAACTTAGAAAGAAAAAAAAAAAATAAAGAACTGAAAGCATATACATACAACAGGATTTGAGGTTATTGTTAAATAAATTCTTTTTCAGTCCCTGAACATAATAGTACAAATATTCTGACATCAACTCCTAGAAAGCCTCAGATTAAAACCACCACCACAAAATCATTTGATATAACAATGTGTCAGCTCAGGACACCTATGAGACAAGCCTGCATGATCAAGCTTAAAATAATTAGAATGAAACATTTATCAGTGAGGCCATCCTCTATGGCCTGAGCTCTTACAGCTCTGTAAGACTCCACCTTGCTGGTTTACAACCAGTTTGGCCATAACTCTTCCCTTAGATTTTCTTTACATGTAGGCAGTATTCTCCTGGACCTGAAAGCATCAGCATCACTGCAGTGATAAATGAAGAGTCTGATCCTATCAATACAAAATAAAGAAGAAGGAAAAAAACCAAACCACGCCAAAAAAGGGCAAGGAATTTGGACTGCACTGTAAAAGTAGACATCCAAAGCTTCCTTTTTTCACAGTGAGCAGCTGTGGTTATTACCACAAACCTATAAGTACAGGTGGAAGTCTAGGGATTTCTTAAGCCTTCCTCTTAATATAGTAAAAGTATCACCCCTGAAAATTTCTTCCTTTCTGAAGACAAAAAAATTAACTTTTTCTGCAAAATACATGTGTGAGATTCCTGAAAAGTATGAGAATGGGTGACTGACCTCTGCAATGGAGGATGTCCAGAGGAGATGGGCAAGAATAATGGGCTGAGGAAGAATGTAAGGAAAAACAATGAATTGTCATAAAGAAATTATCTCAGCACAAGAGGGACTGGATAGAAAATATTGCTTTAGGAATACAACTACACGATTCAGTCCCAAGATAAATGAACAGCCTTCCCCGAAATAATTAGCCGAGAGTAATGTTTTCCTAAGCTAACCTGGCCAGCGTGGGAGGGTAGTGTTTATGTGACTCAGCCCAATATAAAGTAGAGAAAATAGGTAACTCAAAAAATCAGCTTGGAAAACAGTACCAATACAGGCTTGAGCTGGCTGTGACCTGCATGTTTCTTCCCAGTAACTGTGAGGACACAGTGTCATGACACCAAGCATTTAGAGACCAGTAATGGGAATTTGGACAGTATATTTGAATTGTGATTCCACTGATATGCAGCTGCTGTATTGTGATTATGCTGCAATTCCAGTATATTGCTGTAACATTCTGCTACATCGAAGTCCTGGATATATCCATAAGAACTTGGTTAGAGAATATTGGACTATGGCTGCAGGCTACTAAATGAGCCCAACACAAAAGAAGACACAACTACTGGAGGCAAGACTTCTTCCTTTTTCTGGATTACCTGTCCTAGGTCATTGAATTCAAGAGCATCCAGCAGAAAGTCACACATCTTTCATAGCCTCAAGTTCTGGAGCATCGGCTCTATAAAGATGACTAGTACAGCCTCAGACTCTGCATCTTTAATGGTCACATCCAATGAAATACAGCCAATGAAAGGAAGTGGGAAGCCTGTCTGATTTCCTCAAGTTCTCCATGAATTTGAAAAAATCAAACCAAACCAAACCAACAAACAAAACAAACGACAACAAAGAAAAAAACACCACAACAACAACAACCATCAAACCAAACAAACAAACAGTCCAATGACTGGTCTGATTGCATTCTCCATACTCATCCCTAATTAAAAGACACCTGGAACCAATTAAGAGGCGGAGGACAATCTTTTCACAAGTTCCTAAATGTGTGAGCCCAGGCTGTAGAATCTATTTGCCCTTAATAGGAGGAGGCAGCTACAGGATGATCAATGGCTCATTTTGCACAACAAAAAGCCTGATATTCAATGTTAAATGAATTAATAGTGGCAAGACTGTGGACAGACTTAATTAATAATTTAATTATGATATGTAATGTAACTATTCTCAAGAGAGATAGTTGAACCTTTCCTTCTCAGTAGTTTATTTAAATGGTTTCTTTAACTTAGGAATATTTAAGATTAATTTCTTTGGCAACTTTCAAGTGAGTCATAATGAATTAAACAGCAACTTTGCAACACATTTTTTTGCTCACTTTTAAACTCTTTCAGCCTATATAACACAGTAAAGTCTTCTGCCAATTTTGTGCAATAAAATGATAACATGCTGCAATTCTATCAAAGATCTCTGTAGAAGATAAAATTTGCGTTGAACAAGCGCAAAGGGAAATCTCTAAGAGCAATTGCTGTAGTATTCTTGAGTCACGTATCCTCTTTTTCATTTATAAACAAATCATTATTGTGGCAGAGTATAGTAAATAAACTGCTGTGCTTAAAACAGCAGGAGTTACATACCTGAACTTGCAGTCATCAACATGCTTCAGCAGATTGTGTTTTGATGATTAAAATTAGACTATAGCTCACCCCACTCCACCCTGCCAAAGCCACCTGATGAAGGTGTAAGCTGTCAAGAAACAGAAAAGGCTACAGACTAAAACCTAAAACTCATCTCATGAAAGAAAGACAGCAAGAAAGCAAAAGAGCAACTAGAAATAACTGCCTGGGTCCAGAAAAATAAGTAACAGGAGGAGTCCTTTGGAAAGCATTCAGAAGCTGTTGAGATTTTAGTTTTACCCAATCAACTATCTTCCTTTCCTTCTTCCTACATTCAGAGTGGGTTTTGCTTTGCACTTTTTTCAGCTGCAAGAGAACTCCACAGGAAATTCACACAGGACAGCAAGGCCTTAAATTCTAACAGAGCTGAAGGAAAATCTAATGTCAGCAAGACAGAAGATTTTTTTGACATCTTGATTTCCTTAATTTGCTGCCATAGTTTTAAGACCACAACAGTAACAACATAGGCAAGATGGTAACTGGAAACGCAGGAGTAAACAGAGTGGTGACAAAGAACTCCCTCAGCATGACAAGAAGTAATTTGAGTAATTAGCTATTTTTTTTCCCTATAAAACATACCTTTTGAGCTTGAAAAGTCCCAGTTAGACAGGGAAATCTAATACTTTGCAGAGGTGTAAGAAGAAAAAAAGCAAACACTACACATAGCTCAGATACCCCGCTGCAGCAAAAGTGGAATTGGGGCAACAGGAAGAGGTAAACAAAGTGACATAGTGGCAGCAAGGGAGTACCCTAGATTTTTACTCAATCTGTAGTAGCTGTATTTTCATAAGCATGTTCTTGTTTCAGATATAACTGACTTCTGTAAAGTCTCTCCTCTTTATCTCATATTCTTCCCTTCTCTTCCCACCACTTTTCTTTCAATACAACTGCTGCGCAGCAACACAACTTCTGTTTAGAAGTGGATCCAATTCCTATCTGTTGAAGCATCTGCCCATATCAAAATAAATATTTATATAATGATGGAAATGTTTTGCCAATTTTGCTATTCTCTAACTTGCTTGAATTATTCGGTTTATAAAATAGGCTCCAGTGAAGTGCATTTAAACAAATGTCAGCTACTTCATGTACACTTGAACAACCACATGCCATCCTACAATTACAACCTCTGCTTTTTAACTCCCAATCACATCTTTCCAGACATGTTTAAGAAATTAGTGCTAATGCAGGTGTGAGTTGTGGCCAATGCAAACAGTAACTGTTGCAGACCTCTTAACAGATGATTGCATGGATGTACCAGATCCCAAAAGGAGAGGAAATTTTAACATATGCTAGTGGAACATATTGTGCTTATTAGGTAGAATTCTTTTCCTAGCCTCACCACTAGCAGAGAGCCTTCACCTTTTCTTTCTATACTGCTCTTCTTCTGCTACTACAGAAGAGAGATTGTAAAGAGGAATGAAGTATAGTGCATAAAAAAGTCAACTGCTAAAAGACAGTTGTTTCTGTACCAGTCTTTCCTCCCCACTTCAAAGTTCTGTGGTACTGAGAACCCCCATGTCTACTGAAGTCCACACTTAGCACAGACATGACTATATCAGGAGTTAACAAGACTTTTTTTTCTGAAAGATAAAAAAAATAGCTGCTGCAGGAGAAATTCAAGCCTGTTGTCACAATAGGCTGCATCTCTTCTTAATAAAATCATCTGGTAAAAGCAAAGGAAGACAACTGAGCAGCAGTCCCCTCTTCAGCATATTACTTCTGAAACTGTCCAGACAAGGAACAATCAAACCCCTCAACAGAAGAAAAATTTATGAGTCAGCTGTTAAATAAACTTCACCAATGCAAACAGCTTAAAGACACAATGACTCCACACACCAACCATATATCGGCCATCTACCAGTGTATCTAAAATTTAACTTGCAGACTTAGTTTTGTTCAGCTGCTTTCCTGAAGGGTTATGAAGTTAAAACACCCAAAGGAAGAGCCCAACAAGCACAGCAGCCAGAGCATAACGTGGGGAAACAGGGAAGCATGGCCCAGGTGGAAGGAAATGGTGCTGAAATTCAGAGTAGGAAGCTACCCGTGTATTTTCAGAAGAAGCTGACATAATGCTCATTGCATCCAGAGGAGAGGATTTATTTCTTCTCATGCCCCACTTTTGGCCCTGTCTTTAACTTTTATCAGGTGTGGTGCTGCTGGCTCTCTGCTACCTTTCTACTACAAGCCAAACCTGCTGCTTCAGTGAGCTGAAGTGCCCCACAGCAGGGTGCAGCCAGCACCTCAGTCACCTCCTGAGAACTGGAGGACATAAGAAGGGTAGGAGCAGGAGTACAAAACCAACTGTTGGGGTGCAGAGGCAGGTGGCAAGGAGTGTGGCATTGCAGTAATCCCCTGTGCCTCAGGAAGTCACACTTGAAATTCCTGCAGAGTAAGGAAGAGAGGGTTTTCTGCAGAGAAAACAGACACAATCTGCTATCTGGCATACGTGCCAACAGCATAGCAACAGTTTTTTAAACATCTTTTCTTTGTCACATTTGAATTTCACCAATTTTAAACACTAAGTGTAACAGCAACAAGGATTGGGAACCCAACCTCGAAACAAGAAAACTAGTAGAAAATAAAAATGTAAAATGTCAAGACAATTTTGGCAAAATCCTGGGAAAAGAGAAGAGAGAGTAATTAAAAATCTAACACATCATTTGCTTTTCAAATTTTTAATCAGATATAATGAATGTACACAAAAGGAAGCATTGGCGTTTTTGTTCATTTTAAGTGTATGAAATGGTAGGGAAAATAGACACATGGCATGAGTGAGGTCAGAAGTATCAAGACTGGTTTGAAATATTTCAAAATGTCATGGTAAGAGGATATTAAGAGAAGCTTTTAAAGCCATCATGAACAAGGCTTGTTTAACATCAGAGCTAGAACCCACATCGCACACAAGTTTGATATAGACTGAGAAATCCAATTTTCCTCATGTCTCATATATCCAGGAATTTCAGCTGTGAAGCCCACATTAGGGTTAGTCATTTGCTCTCATTTTGAATTAGTTCGTTGACTAAATAAATTTTTAGAAAGTAAGTGCAAACTGCTGCACTACTTTGTCATGCTAAATCTATTACTAGAAAGAGTTTTAATAAGGCTGAAGAAGAGGCAGCAGCATTTGAGATATTATAAACCAGTCTAGCACCAAGCAACTCCAAAGTCTAGTTCCCTATCTGCCCTTTGGTGGATGCCCTTTGGGGAGTGAAAAAATGAAAGAAATAAAACTGCAAAGGCATAAATGTCTGACTCCTTGGATGAAGAACAAACTTACTTCATTTCCTGAAACTACACATGGTTGACATGTGAGTTAATGTCAAAACCAAGAACAACACTCTACCAGTTACAGTGTTTATGGGAAGACGACCCTACAACACACTGGGACTGTGTATTTTGTAAGCAGTCACTGTAAACAGTACAGTGACTTAATGTCTTAAATTGTCTTAATGATCCTGCCAACAGTGTAGTAACGTACATGTTCAGGTCAGCTCTGCACTTCTGGATTATTTTTAAGTGCACTCAAAACAAAAGCTGCTTCTACAGCTCTCGTTAGCTATGCTAATGAATTCTCCTCATCGCCCTCAAAACACTCACGTGGTGAACAGTTACTTCATTTACATACCTCACCCAAAGGCATCCAGGAATTACTTTTTCCAGTGCTTCAAATGCATAGCAAACTGAAGTTGGAAGTTTTCCCAGACTGAAATGTGCATCTTATCTATCTTTCTGCACCACTTGCAGATGTTAGCTGACCTAATTTTGTTTTTTTCTAAAATCAGTAAAAACTACTTACTGGGGATTACCAAAGCCAACATTAGAAGTCTTGACAAAGCACTAGGTGTACAACCACCTAAACTTCACTCTCACCCAGATTCAGTTACTAGCCCCTGTAAGCATAGGACAGACTTTGTAAAAAAAGTAAATTCCCTGTGTGTCTTCAATCTTGCATCCTTTCCTTCAGGAAGCAATGAATATTTTTTAAATTCATTGCATATTCTGATTCTTGGATACTTGCATCTTCAAAAAAATTAAAAGTATATCAAACTGAAATGACAATGAAGAAAAAATATTATCCTATTTGTATGACTGCTTAATTACTGTTTTAGAATTCTGGAAAGTCTTACATACAGAATTAGAAAGAATTAAATTTTTAAACCAAATTTCTTGGCCTACCAAAGTGAAAGCTGATGTTTGTGACTCCTAGGCAGGTACTTCTACGACTTCAAAATAGTCATTAGGCAGAATCACATAGCCTTTTCCTGCCAATATGTCTTTTTCTTTCTGAAACTGAACAATTTCTCTTAGTTTCTCAATCTGTCTTTCCTGACGCCGGCACCGCTGTTGTGCTGTCTTGAGCTTCTTCCGCAGTTTTTCAACCTGCTCCTCCAGCTGTTGAATTCTTTTTCGCTGATGGACTGTATCCTCTACGGTGTAGTTATGATCGCAAAAAACAGCAAGATTGCTGGGGGTCTGGAGAGGGGGCATTAATAATCCAATACTGGGATCTACAAATCTGGCATCTATTTGAGGCAAATGAAAAGAAGGAGTTGATGGAGACTGTGGTAGCACTGGAGCTGCTGCTGGTGGTGGTGGCGGTGGAGGTGGAGGCGGTGGCGGCGGTGGAGGAGGTGGCAGTGGATCTTCTGGCTGCTCTGCAAATTCTTCAGACTAGAAAGAACAAGGAAAAAAAAAGTACATTTTCATGCTTAACATTGTTTACAACACAACTCCCCTTATTACAGCGCCAGAATAATTCGAACCACCAGGATTTAAACTAATAAAATAAATTTCAAAGACACAATTTTCAAAACTGGCAAACGTTTCTTGGCCTGCTTTGTCCAACTTCCCGACTGGACATATTTTTAACCAGCTTCATTTTAAGGGCTCTTTGAAACTCAAGCACTTATGTCTAAATAGGTTTTTTGAATTACCTAAGAAGCAAGAATACAGACTGCAGTTGCATAAAATGGAGTTCAAAGGACCTAGCAACTCATTGCTGACATCCCATTCCCCTTTGTCCCTCCTCCTTTCTGCTGCATCATACCACTACGTAACTGAACCTACCAGCTAACTTAATCAAAAACACAACAGAAGCAGACAATCTTCTGCTGAGGTAGAATGAGGGTTAACTACTGAGCGGGCAGATAGGCTGGCAGAGCAGAGAGACAGACACAGTCTTCTCAACAACTGGGAGGGACTCTGTCACTGGCTTTGGGCTGCAGCATAAGGGTTTGGTTAAAAGAGACATCATGAATCAAAATAAACAGTTCTTCAACAGCAAAGCAGCCTTCTCATCTTTGGTATTTACTCTTTGCTCAAACATAATTGCTAAAATGACAGAAAGCTATTTGATCTCCCACTATCACTGCATAAATGTTCTGCCCATTATTATATGTCAAAGCAATGCAACAAAAGGTATGACACACACCTGCCCTGATAATTGGAAAAAGTGAGAATCATACATTTATAGAATGGTTTAAGTTGAAAGGGACCCTAAAGATCATCCAATGTTAACACCCCTCTGCCATGGGCAGGGATACCTTTCACTAGACCACACTGCTCAGAGTCCCATCCAACCCTTGAACGCTTCTGGGGATGGAGCATTCACAGCTTCTCTGGGCAGCCTGTTCCAGTGCCTCACCATGGAGAATTTTTACCTAGTATCTAAGCTAAACCTGCCCTCCTGCAGCTTAAGGCCATACCCTCTTGTCCTGTCACTACCTGCCCTCATCTCAAATAGTCCCTTTCAGCCTTCTTGTAGGCCACCTTTAAATGCTGGAAAGTTGCTATGAGGTCTCCACACCACTTTCTCTTCTCCAGGCTGAACATTCCCAACTTTATCAGCCTGTGTCTCAGACGGGAGCTCCATCCCACTGGTCATTTTCCTGGCCTCCTCTGGATTCACTTCAGCAGTTCCATGACCTCCCTGTGCTGGGAGCCCACAGCTGGATGCAGGGTTCCAGGTGGGCTCTCACCAGAGCAGAGCAGAGGCGCAGAATCCCCTCCCTTTATCACATTGTTTTATCACATTGCTCTCGACAGGTCCACTTGTACAGGTCAGGACAATGCAGATTCCAAGCTATTTGAGTACAGACCAGAGCAGAGAATCAGATTCTTTCTTCCCCAAAGGAATCCAGTAGAATTCAGAAATGCTTCTGTGCACATGCTGATTGAAAAAGCACTGCTGAAACCAAAGAACTTGCATATTGCCTATTGAAAAGAAAGCTTAAAGCAGTCTCAGTAAAAGAGGCACTGAAAAAAATTTCTACCTACCCACCTGTTGCCAATACTATTAGTACAAAGAAAAACATAAGGACAGGGAAAACACTGATCTTAAAAACAGCCCAGAGTCCTCACCTCAAAATATCAAGCTCATCAGACCTGAAGGTTGTATCACTGACTTCCTTGATTTAACATACAAGCAAAGATAGATGTGTGGGTGTCTACCTGTCCACCATACAAACTACAACACTTGGCAGACAGTAACTGAAAATGCAATTTGGTGACTGGTATTGAAGGAAAGTGGTGATTGGCATTAAAGGTAAGTTTAATATGCACTCGAATATAACTGATCCCATGAAAGTACAAAATCAGCCAACTACCAGTCCTATTTCTCAGTTATAAAGAACTGCTGCTGTTAGCCTACCTAATTCACATATCAATATTTTTAAAGAGCTTGACCCTATCAGCAGTCACTATCAAATTTTTCTACTAAAAAAACCCTGCAAGGCAAAGGTAGAGCTAGCAAAAATAAATTCATTCTTGCTAGAAACAAAAGCAAAAATCAGATCACTGCCGGACTGCTGAATTCACAGAGACTTCTATTTGAAGCTATAGAGTATATGCTACCTCTATATACAAATTATTATTGTCACATCGTATCACAGAGAACAGAGATCTTTGGTAACTCTGTGACATCAGCAGTGACTTCTAATTATTTCTTCTCCTAAGGCATAAGTAAAGAAAAACAAAGTATACCAAATTACATTGAGTGACTGTATTTCAAAATCCATGTAACTCCAAAACAACCACAATTAATCTTTGCTATTACAATGTTACTTGAAGATATGTGGCAGTTTGTTCAAAAGTGCCATGAGACAAATAAAAATAGAAATAAATCCTTCAGAATTAAAAGGCACTCATCCTTCTGTGTTTTTGTAGATCCAGGTACGACAGCAAAATTGGAAATGTGGCTCACTACTAATCCTGCTGCACCAACAGTGCTTTTGCAGACTGCCCTATACACCCATTCAGCTTTCAGACTGTAAAAAAAATTGCAAGTATTTTACACACAACAAAGAAAATGTGTATTTCACAGATAAGCAAGGAAGTGCAATCAAACAAAAAACACAACTGTATTTTCCTGTAAGTTGTCTGTCTCCTTGTTTACATTCTGCTTATATTCTCTTATCTATTATTAGCCACTTTTCATTTTTCAAATGTGTAGCCTTTTTATTTCTGCAGCACTCCAATATTGTATATAAGGAGAAAAATTGAACAAGAAAAATCTGAGTTTTCTTCTGTGCACTTCATCCCATTTAAGTCTTTTGCTCCCCAAACCTACTCTATCTATCACTGTCTCCTTTGCCACTTTCTCTACAGCAGAGCAGAAAGATGTCAAATGTTTTATATCCTTTCAAGGAGTTAAAAATCAGTCTTTTCCATTCTTGTCTTGAAGTTATTACATCAAGAAGAACTCATAAGTGATCAGCCAGGGAAAGAGAGTAAGTGCCATTTGCAAGCATTAATGATGGCTCTCACACCCTGAATATGCAGGAATTTCTGTGGCATAGTTTAACTACAGGGCAACACCTTCTTACTTTGCTGCCATTCCATTTAATTCAGCACATGGATGCTGAATAAATGGACACACGAGCAGGTCAGAGCCAGTGTCTGCCTGTACAACACTTTGTGACCCAAAGCCTCAGAGAGTCTCAGAGAAAACAAGCACGCTACTGGAGGTGTTTCCAGTCACCACAGCCCTCCTGGTGACCCCAGGCCCAGCATCTTGCCAGCTTCCATCCTTCCCAGCCTGCATCCTCTCCCTGCTCTGCCACACTGGAGCCAGTGACACACAAAACATGTCCTGCCACCTGCAGCCATGGGTCCTTTGGGTTTACCTTTTTGTGGGATTCTTTAAAGTCAGAGGGTTTTAGGCACGTTGTAAAAGGTAGATAAAAAGAGACAGCAGGATAGTGATTTAGAGTTAAGCAGCAGCTATAAGATTTGTCAGCAGAAAAATTATACAAGAAGTAGAAAGAAAGGACAAATAGAACTATGGTCTGTGTATTAACACTTGGGTAGAATAACTCCTTACGTTGTAGAAAAGTATATCCGGTGAGATATTAGGAAGTTGTAAGCTTAATAATGGAGCTCTGTGTGTTGTATCCCATTGTCAAAAACATGTAATGAGACTGATATGAAAAAATAAACAGCTCGAGACACGTTCCTCAGCGGTCCCATCCCGTCCGTGATTTGTACATAGCCCCCCAGCCAGCGATACCTTTTCACCGGGTTCAGTGTAACAGAATATTGTGGGCACTGCATTCTCTTTTAGGAGCTTGTTATTGCATTCCCTCTTAAAGCAATCGGGGGTAAAGTGTTCTGAGCAAATGCTGCTGTACTTGGTCGGCTTGAAGTTTTTCCTCTTAACAGCAGCTTCCCACTTCTTGCAAAGATCGGGTCTCGTAAGAGGAAACCTGCAAGCAAGAGGCACTTTCAGCTTTTCTGGAAAGCTTTACAAACGGAGCCAAAAATCTTCCTGCCCCTCATCGGGGTGAGGAGGGAACGAGGTTTCATTGCCCGCACGCTCTGCAACAGGCGGCTCCGAGGGTCCCGTCCCTCCGTCTTTCCCCAGGGGAGATTCCGGGGCGGGGGGAACGGGGAAGGCACCCCGGCCTCAGGGGCAGCGAAGGACACGTCCCGCTGTCTGTCTGTCCCTCGGTCTGTCCCTCGGTCCGTCCCTCAGTGTGACCGTGGATTCCCTCCCGCCCGCCCGCCCGCGCGCGCTCCCTCGCGCTCCCTCACGGCTCCCGCCGCCCTCGCGCGCGCGGTCCCGCGCTGGCCCCGCCCCCCCCCCCCCCCGCGCGACCCCGCCCCGGCGCCGCGCGCGCTCACTTGTGGAAGGAGATGGGCTTCTCTTTGTCGTATCGGTTCCGGCAGCGGTAGGCGGAACAGGACTGCACCATCCCGCCCAACCCCGCGCCCTCCGCGGCGCGGCCCCTCCGCGGGGATGGGCGAGCCGGCGGGGCGCTGCGAACTCACCGCAGGGCGCCCATGCTCCCCCCGCCTCCCGCGGGCCCCCCCCCCCCCCACGTCCGTGGCCCTCCGGAGAGGGACGGGAACGGGACGCGCGGCCTCTCCCAACTCCAAGATGGCGGCGCCAGCTTCAACGGAACCTCTCGCGGTAGCCGCGCGCGCCGCGCTCCGCCCATTGGACGCGGGGTGGGGCTGGGGCCTCGCTCGGCGGGCTCGCCAATCCGGCCGCCTCCTCAGCTCCGCTCCGCCCCCTTCTCCGGCCGCGCTCCGCCCACGCCCCGCACCCGCAGCTGGGCAGCAGCCTCCGCTCCACACCCACAGCAAAGCACCGCCGCTCCGCTCCACACCCGCAGCTGGGCAGGGCCCGCCGCTCTACACACACCCACAGCTGGGCAGGGCCCTCCGCTCCACACACACCCACAGCAGAGCACCGCCGCTCCGCTCCACACCCGCAGCTGGGCAGGGCCCTCCGCTCCACACACACCCACAGCTGGGCAGGGCCCTCCGCTCCACACACACCCACAGCAGAGCACCGCCGCTCCACACACACCCACAGCTGGGCAGGGCCCTCCGCTCCACACACACCCACAGCTGGGCAGGGCCCGCCGCTCCACACACACAGCTGGGCAGGGCCCTCCGCTCCACACACACCCACAGCAGAGCAGGACCCTCCGCTCCACACACACACACAGCAGAGCACGGCCCTCCGCTCCACACACTCCCACAGCTGGGCAGCGTCGCTCCGCTCCACACACTCCCACAGCTGGGCAGCGTCGCTCCGCTCCACACACAGAGCGAAGCACCGCCGCTCCGCTCCACACCCGCCCTCCGCTCCACACCCACAGCTCAGCAGTGCCCTCCGCTCCACACACACCCACAGCAGAGCAGGGCCCTCCGCTCCACACCCACAGCAAAGCACAGCCGCTCCGCTCCACAAGCTGGGCAGCGCTCTCCGCTCCACACCCGCAGCTGGGCACGGCCCTCCGCTCCACACCCACAGCTGAGCAGGACCCTCTGCTCCACACCCACAGCTGAGCAGTGCCCTCCGCTCCACACCCGCAGCTGGGCACGGCCCTCCGCTCCACAGGCGGAGCAGCGCCCTCCGCTCCACACCCACAGCTGGGCAGTGCCACCCACACCCCGCACCCACAGCTGGGCAGCGCCGTCCGCCCCATCCGGCACAATCTGGGCCGTTCCTTCCCCGAGGGGAGCCCTCAGGGCCGCTCCGGCCGTTCCTTCCCCGAGGGGAGCCCTCAGGGCCGCGCCGGGCCCGCAGCCGGGCCGGGGACGGCTGCCCCAGCGGCAGGCAGGGCTGCGGGCGGGTGTGCACAAGGCGCTGCCGCACGGACTGTGAGCCCCGCGGGAGTTTCTGGCTTCCTTGGGGGAGAAGAATAAAAAATTTTAAAAAAGGAGGGGCGGGGGAAAGGCAAAAGAAAACAACGGGAAGACCACGTTGCCATAACACACAGTTGCATTAAGGTCGTGTAAAACAACTCGGTATCACTCACCTAAACGTAGTGTGCAGGTGCATCAGCAGACAGTAGATAGATCTCTCAACAAATCTATTTGTTGTTACAAATAGGTTTCTTTTGAACAGTTTCGACATGTTCCCATTCTGTGGGCTCACTTTTGAACTCTGCATTCGATCAACAACTAAAACTGTCCTACATAAGTGACAGTTTTTGTATAGGAATGACAAAGGAACCCACCTTTAGGATCACCCCAGTCAAGTGTAACGGTATATCTAGAAATTCACTGACAATGACCCCAGACCCAAATGGACCTCCATGGCTTTTTCTCTGACCACACTCAGATAACTATTTTCTCCTCAGCCTACTTTCCCCATCTACACTTGCTTTGTAAGGGAAAGAAAAGAAGGTTTATTTGCCTTGGCTTGGAGGCTGTGGCTTCTCTGCCTAGACAATTCTCTTTGCCCAGCTGATGGAAGGTACCAGTCACTGCCATTTGCTTGCCCAGGAATATGACAGAAAAGCCTGTACAGCAGCTTAATCTATACTTCCACAAAGCCACTCACATGAGATGTTTTCAGTATTCAGTGTTGGCTGAGCACTGTTAGCTCTGCTGCCTCTCTTGCTAGGTCAGCCAAGAGACAAGGAAACCAAAACAAGCTCTTTCTAGCACTACCTTCCTCACCAAGAAAAACATGCTTACTCCTCCCCTATCCATGTGAATGCCTCTGTCCCTGGCCTTTGCCTGATGGCTTTCTTCTCCCTCCTGCTGCCAGTTTTCTGGGCAGCAATTCTGCCACAGCCTCAAGAACTAGAAGAGCTGGGCTGTCCGACGGCAAAATGAGCTAGGGGTGACCAGAGCCAGGCTCACCAGCCTGGGCAGAGTCCTGCAGCACAAGAGCAGAGCAGGCACGAATGGACACACCCACACACAGTGAGGTGATGAACCAGGTCCACCCAGGTAATTCAGGTAGGAGCAGCAGGAGATGGTACCAGGAACAGAACTGGAAACACAGGTCCAAGGTTCACCCAGGAGATGGAGCAGAAGAGGGTGACACCTGTGACACAGCCAGGCAGGGACTGAAGGTGCTGGACTGTGTTGAAAAGGAGCTCTTGCACCCATACGTAAGAACTGGCAGCCCCAAAGTACTTGAGTCAAGGTCATCAAGGCCTCAGTGCATCCTAGACTCCAGTTCTCTGGACTTGAAGAGGGATTATGAGTCAAAGTCCTGGACTTGATACCACTGTCCATGTCCTCCTCCACTGCTGGTTTTGGAATGAACCTAGGAACATACAGCATGGCCATACAGATTGTGCTAAGAGCAGAACTCAGCAACTTCCCTAGACACTGTGAGAAGAGGCACATGGTCTTGATACGCAGGAAGGAAATGCCTGGGGAGAAAGCATGAAAGCGTGAGTAGGTTGCAGAAGGTGACACCTAACTGAGGGGGTCCATCACAGATGAGAAGATCTGGTGAATGTGTAGATAAGCCACTGAGACCATCAGTCACCAAGCTGATTTTAAAGACTTAAAGCAGAGCTTTCAGCAGCTCTGTCAGGATCACACTGGTGTCCTGAAGCAAAAGGGATTTAGGAAAGACTGGGTAGAAAGAAATTTCCTTATCCCATAAGAATTTGAAAAACTTGGGGAAAGGCAGAGGCAGTTGTCTTGACTAAAGATAACAAATAAATACAACCCCCAAACTGAAAAATGCTATTCACATTTCAGTAATTTTGAAAATGTTGGAAATATGTCTAGGATGTTTCAAATTCTTTTTCTTAGCTTTTTTTTTTTTTTTCCAGGAAAAAAAGGCCACGTCAAATTCATGGTTATCTTCTGAGTGACTTTTAGTTTGACTAGTTGGAGTGTTTCATGATGGCCAAGCACTTCCCGTCAGACTTCCCAGCACTGTGTTGTTGAGAATCATTAGTCCTAGACACCTGCACTATCCTGTGCCCATCCATCACAGACGGAACGCACCGGCACCTGCCCCAGCAGCCGCCACGCGATGCCCTTGCTCGCTTTCCTCCTGAGAATTCCCTGTCCTCGGGCCGGACTGATGGCCCCGAGAAAACTCCCCCGTTCCCGGAGGAAGGCCCCAGCACTGCCTCCTTTCCCGCACCGCAGTCGCGGGGCGAGTTTCCGAGGGGGAGGAGCAGCGCGGCTCCCCACGGACACCCACCGGGAAGCCGTTCCGCGCAAGCCCGGCGGGCGGGGGAAGGAGCGGGCGGGGGGGACCGGCGGCAGCAGCAGCAGGGAGGCGGCTCCGGCGGGGCGGGCAGCGGGCCCGGGGCGTGGCGCGGTCCGGCGGCGCCGGGAGGCGGCTCAGTCCCCGCTGCCAGCCGAGGGCGGCCGGCCCCGCGGAGCAGCCGCCCAGCCCGGCCCGCCCCGCGCCGGAGCCGCCGCCGGCCGGCGAGGGCGGCAGCATGAGCGGCGGGCGTAGCGGGCGATCCGCCGTGAAGATGGAGGCGCCGTTTTACCCCGAGGAAGGACTGGAGCTGCTGCCCGACTTCGTGCCGCTGCCGGGTTTCGGTACCGCCGGCGGACCCGGAGCCGATGCGGCGGCGGGGCAGAAGCTGCTGCTGGGCGCCGGCAAGAAGCGGGACCTGCCGGCTGCCGCCCCCGCGCCGCTGCCGGGGCCCTTCGCCCTTCGCCCGCCTGCCGGCGCCCGCGGCAGCGCGGCGGCCCTGCGCTTGCTGCCGCCGCCGCCCGCCGCCGCCGCCGCCCCGCCGCCGACCGCGGGCTCCGCGGAGACCGGCAGCGGCGGCGGCGCGGCGGCGGCCCGGGGCGGCCCGGAGGCCGCGCTGGGGTCGGCTGCGGAGCTGCCGCTGCTGAAGCTGCCGCCGGCCGCCGACCTGGAGCAGCTGCTGATCCAGGGGGGTGCGGGGCTGGGCGCGGGCAGCCCAGGGCCGACGGCACCCGGGGCGGGGAGCGGCGGGGCGGCGGCGCCGGGGCCGTTCCTCTACCGGCAGCCGGTGACGCAGGAACAGGAGGGTTTCGCCGACGGCTTCGTCAAGGCCCTGGCCGACCTGCACAAGCAGAACCAGCTCCTGGCGGCGCCACCGCCGCTCTCCGCGCCGGGACCCTGCTGCACCGCCCGCCCGGGGCCACCGGGAGCCCCCGCCGCTGCCGCCGCCGACCCTCCGGCCGTCTACACCAACCTGAGCGGCTTCAACCCCGCGGGGCCGCTGAGCCCCTCGGGCAGCGCCTACCCCTCCGCCTCCGCCCCGCCGCCGCCGCCGGGCCTGGCCTTCGGGGCGGCGGGTCTGGGGAGCGCCCGGCTGCCGCCGGCGCGGTCCCTGGAGGAGCCGCAGACGGTGCCCGAGGTGCCGCCGTCGGCGGGCGGGGAGGGCGGCAGCACCGCGCCGACGCCGCCGTCGCTGTCGCCGCTGGACGCGGAGAGCCAGGAGCGGCTGAAAGCCGAGCGCAAGCGGCTGCGAAACCGCATCGCCGCCTCCAAGTGCCGCCGGCGGAAGCTGGAGCGCATCGCCCGGCTGGAGGAGAAGGTGAAGGCGCTCAAGGGGCAGAACGCCGAGCTGGCCGCCACCGCCAACCTCCTCCGCGCCCAGGTCACTCAGCTGCAGGGTCGCGTCCGCAGCCACCTCTCCTCCGGCTGCCACATCAACGCCGCCGGGCATCCTCCTCCTCCTCACGCCGCCGCCCAGCCGCGGGAGACTCCCCCCGAGGCGGCCGCCGCGCCGGAGACCAGCGCCTGCTGAGGAGGGACACCCCGCCGGCCCCGGCCCACCCACCCGGGGGCACCGCGGGTCAAGGTGCGCGCCTGTGCCGCCCTTCTGCTATTATTATTATTTTTATTATTAATAATTATTATTATTATTTATTTGCGCCCGGAGAAGGCGTGTTTTTTTGGTTGTTTTTTTTTTTTTTTTTTTGCGGGAGCCAGGTGTTGCTAAGTGTTTCCCGAGTTCTGTCGATGTCGCATTCAGCAGCGAGGGTCTCCGTGGGTGGTTCTGGGGCAGGTGGTTGTTAATTTTTCAGTGAAGTACTTAAGGTCTGTAGAGATTTCTGAAAATAAGAAAATTACTGTTTACAGAAAGATTCAACTTTATTTTCATGGGGGATATAAAACGTGTGTTTCCTAATACACCTTACTGAACTGTATAGCAATGGATAAGCTTTTCAAACTTAAAAAAAAAATAGCCAGAATCATACCTTTTGAAAATATGTGCGTGTATATATATATTTAAAACATAATATGACTATGTATATTTTCTTGGTATTGATAAAGAACCTTTTCTAAAATACTGTCTTTCTCTAGAGCTTTAATTTGCCATTGAGAGTTAAGACAGCTGTGTGGGTGCTCTTGCACTTACATGGCTTTGATTTTCAAATCAAATCCTGGAGGGAAATGATTTTTGTTGTAAATCTTAAAGCAGATTGAAATGAATTGCTGACTCAGTCATAGGAAAATAGTTTTCTAAACCTGTATGCTCCATATTTCTTGTGCCAGTGCAAACTTGGGGCATTGATAGTTATTTATTGAAACTTGAACACTTTTTGGACGTTGCCTAGACCTTATTTTTCTAGATAACACGTTAGTAGAGAAAATGGTTACTTTGGCAAAAAGAGCTTTACTTTTTTTTCCTTCACTGTGTACATTCCAGTAGTGCGTGCTCTTTCCATAGTATAGTAACAATTCAGTGCTATACAGAAAAGGGCTCAGATTTGGGGTGGGTTAGCTGTAAAGGTGATAATTCCATTGTATTCTGTTTGAATAAATCACAGAAATATTATGGAGAACTAGATTTATTTTTCAGTAGAAATCTGTGTATCTTGCTTCTTGGTCTACTTTGTTCTAAAGAAACTTTCTGCAATACTCTAGAGACAGTCAATGCTAGAATGTGAAGTGTTTTTCTGGTTGGGAAGATTCGGTGTGATTTATTTCTTTGTCGAGAATTTACTAGTAGAAGAGTATAGCAAAGGAACTATTTCTTCTGATTAGACATAATCCTCAATAAGTTTTTGAAAGCTTTAGGTCCCTTGCTCGGTGCCACTGCCTTCCATGCTTCTGCTGCAGCTGTGTTTTTTGGGCACAACCGCGAGCCCTGTGGCGGTGGTGCGGTGGGAAGGGTCTGTCGGAGTGTGGTGGTCACCTCACCAGAACCCCTCCGTGCGCTGGGGGAAGGCAGGGCTTCTCCTGAGCAGATCCAGCTCCAGTGTGGGCCCCTCTTCCCTCGCTGAAACTGTGCTAAAATTTCTCTGCTTGAACTCAGAGGCAAATCTTTCATGGGGATACGTGTCTGTGCCAGCTGGTGAAAAGGGGTAATCTGAGGAGCCAAGAGGGCATAGACATCTCTGTGTATACAGCAATTGTTAAAGCCACTCAGGAGCTGGTAAACATCCCTTACCTCTTCTGAAGGCTACAGCTGATGATTTGAAATCCAGTAAGAATGGGATAGACTCACAGTTTTTCATGCTTTTATTGGGGATATGTGAGTGCTATCTGTTCAGAAAGTTGAGCTGCAGCAATCAAGTGTAGGAGCTTTTCCTTTTAGTGCAGTCGTTCCTGGCACATGTATGAAGTTATATGAGAATGGGTAGTTACTGTTACTGTAGCTGAGATGGCTCTGAGGATATTTCTTTTCTTAATGCATATGCAAATTAGGTAGAAGCCATATTAATCATTGTATAACTGTTTGATCATGTCACCAGAGCCTTTTTTGGTGGTTGAAATGATTGCCTGTAACAGTACATTCTGCTACTAGAATTACAAATGAGCAGATTAAAAAAATATTTTGATCTTAACACAGGTTTAAAGACTTCTTAGGGGCATTCTGAACCCTACTACATACAATCTGTAGCACTGCCTGTTATATAATAACTGGGTGAAAGATACGGTGTTTTTCTTTGGTAGTCATCATCCATGTGCAAAAATGCTGCAAGTCTGGAGAAACTGATAAAAAACTGCTTTCCCCCACACTTAACACTTTTCCCTAGTGAAAGAGGTAAAGCTGTCTGGTAGATGTGAGATACTTTACTGCATATGTAATGAGGTGGGGTTTTTTTAAGGAATCCTGGAAAAAAATCTTAAGAAATTGCATGGGTGAGCACCTCTGCTTTGGTCCTTGTCTTTGTAAATGAGGGTAAAAATCTGGTGGTAGAACATAGGACAATGGTAAATGCATCTGTGCAATACTTCTTTACTTACTTCATAATTTTTGCTCATAAAAAGTTAGCAATATCCAAGCAACATGGGGGATCCATGAGGCACAGGAAATCGCTGCAGTTCCCCTTCCCAGACACGGCCAAGGCTCTAGTGGGCTATAGTCTAGCAGGGTTGTAATGACCTCCCCCTTTCCAGTATGGTGATATTAAAGCTGAAAACCACCCCACATTACCTCACTTGAGTTTAAACTTTCTGCAAGAGCAGTCTCACACCCAGCACCTCAAAGACCTCATGTGGTAACTTCTTTGACAGCCTGCTTTCTGTTCTAGCTGACATCTGTTCAGTGGTAGAAGTGGTGACAGGCCAGCTCTCTTACCCTGATGACTGATGAGAGATTACTAGTGAGGCTGGCAGCTCCAGCTCCCTGCCAGAGGCTACTGTTCTGGTAGTGGAGTCGTCCAAAAGAGATGAGTTTTCTGTAGAGTGATTGGTTACCTTCATAAATGCTTTTTCATCTGGCATTTAGGCTGAGAAACAGGATCTAACAGTGACATGACCAAAATTTGAGAATAGTGTTGGGGTGGTTGGATTTTTTTTTCCTGTTTGGACTGGTTCTGCTAGAGGTTGCTGCATTTTTTTTTTTTTCCAGATATTTGAGTGCAAAGGCCAAGCACCTAACACTTTAAACCAATATAAGATGACTCAGGAGTACTTACCTGCTGCAGCTGTCAGACTTGATTGTTCCTGTCTTCTAAAACGTATCAATACTCTGACTTTTAGCCCTGCAGTGTTCCTAAACCTTTAAATATGGCTTCTCTATTTTGTCTGCCTTTTTTCTTCAGTTTATTGTTAAACATATGTGTCTTTTAGGCTTTTTGGTTTTCTGCCAAAAACTTTGGTCACTGTGAGATATTAAAGGATAGATACTGGGTAAAAACATTTCAGACTGTTTGTATGATTTGCATCCATGTAGCTCCTTTTCAGTAATTCAAAGCAAGTTGGCTGTGTGTTACTGTAAGGGAAAAAAATCCTACCAAAACCCCTCAAAAACAAAACCCAAAAAAAGCAAACAAAAAAATTAAAATCCCAAAATAAAATAGTTATGTTCACTGTTAGCTCAGTGCTTTTTATCATCTTTCTTAATTCTTCAAAGCTACCATGCTTTGTTATACTTGTGCACACTATTTTCTATTGCAAAGACTCAACGCTGTGTGACTTGATTTGCTGGCTACCCTCATGTCCTTCCAATCTGGTTTTCAGTCTAGATGTGAACCCATGACAAACATCCCTCTTTGTTTCTTTGCCCCAGGTGTAATCTGCTCTGGAGACTAAATAGTCTCCTCCTTTGTCTGTTTTGGTTGCTGGATGCTTGCTTCTGTACATATCGTTTTTTGCCCAGCAATTTCTGAATGTGCTTGAACCAATATCTTGGTTTTAGATGTGAAGTGCCTTCTTATTTAGGTGCTACAGCAAAAGAGTTTGATTCATATATGACTTTGATTTATTTGACTTGTTATCAGATCTTTTCTGTCTTGGGAAGTAGGAGGGGGAATGTTTCCAGTAAGGGAAGACTTGTTCACTCCTTCCTTAGGCAGAGGGTGGAGCCCCCATCAGATCTGGCCCTGCTTGATGTGAGTGCAAGGAAGCCACTCTGATAACGCTGACTCAAATGATGCCATTGCCAAGAAAGTTCATTGGTTTGGTCTCCAGTGTAGTAAAGTCTGTTGGAATCACAAGGTCTCCAGACAGGTCCAAGTAGCTGGTGAGTTGTTCTTAAATTTTTTAATATGATTCCAGGTTGAGCCCACTTTGTATGCTTAGAGAGCCTTTCCAAAAGCAAATACTTTGCATACTTTGAGAATCATAGGTGTTTGGACATGCTAAGTCCTGATCAGGGTGAGGAGTGATTCTGGTGCTGATGGTCATGTTTTCTGTTATAAGACTCTGATGGTTTCCCAAAAGGTAAATATCTCAACACATCTGGACTCTTCACTGTGTGTCAGTAGTCACTACTGACTATCATCCTCTGTTTGAGATCAAGGGTGGCTCTATGACAGTTCTATGTTATCTTGGTTTGTATTTGTATCTGTACAGAAGAAAGAGTCAGGAGGCATCCTTCATTCCTTTAAATATCTGATTGACTCTCTCTCACCTTTGACAAAGGAGTGACCTCCACACGTTAAGCCCTGAGGCATTCTGCAGTTTGCAGCTGTTAAAGTGGAAATTGATTTGGCAACTTAATTTTTAATCAGTTGTATAAGTAATTGATGCTTCCCAAAATACTGAATAGTATTGTTTGATAGTGTCTGTAGCACAGGTGCATCCCAGGTCTGAATTACTAGTTGTGCTGAAAATAACATCTTGGCTGCCATAACTGGAGTCTTAACTATTTGAATCCAGCAGCTTCTTACAGAAAAGTTTTCTATATCTGAGATTAATATGCAAGAGGAAAAGATGTTACATTTGCTTGTAACATAGGTCATTCTTTGATGCATTTTATGTGTCCTGCTTCTGGAGCACAAGTTAAAAAAGGAAAAGCAATTAGTAACATTTGAGTTTATTCATATGTGCAGCTGTAACTGCTGCTGGATAATTTTGCTCTTTCCTTACTTGATTCTCCAAGTTTCTATGTTTAGCAAGTAGACAAATTGGAGTATGACATATCTGTGTACATATTTGATTTGTACAAAATCACTTCCATTTTTCCAGTATTTTGTTCGAAGTTTTACTGTAAGAATGAGTGTTGAAGAGTTCTTATCCTATTTTGATGCTTGTTGGTCACTTCTTTTTATCAGTAGTGACTGCTGTAGTGACTCTGTAGTCATTGCTCATCTTCCAGCAGAGGTGGACAGTAAAGTCTGTCAGGGATTCATCTCTTTCAGTATTTGGCAAGACCTGTATCAGCAGAAAAAATCTTGGACAGAAACCTTTCACAGCACATAATAATCCTGCAAATGTTAACTCGTTCTTCTCATACCACAGTCACTTGTTGTGGAATTGCATCAGGGTTTAGTGTATCTGATGA
The DNA here is from genome assembly GCF_048771995.1 of Taeniopygia guttata. Lineage (NCBI taxonomy): Eukaryota > Metazoa > Chordata > Aves > Passeriformes > Estrildidae > Taeniopygia > Taeniopygia guttata. Next base: position 7,957,505 of record NC_133063.1, on the reverse strand, counting down.
AGAATAATAAATGTTCCTGTGACAAAGTGCAGAATCTGAAGTTTGTAAGAACCTTGTTAATCTTGCCACACATGGTGCAACTTCACTATGAAGATGTTGAATTAAATCTGAATATATGGAGACTCAGGCCTTTATGGTAACTTACGGGGGCCAAGAGGTTTTAGTAATTCATGATTACTCCTCTTCCGTGTTTCAGAGATCTGTCTCTTTTTATCCTTTTTCAGAGATCTGTCTCTTTTTATCCTATGAAGTGTCTTGCAGCTGTTTGTGCTGTGAAACTTCTCTCTTCATAATGACACAGTAGCTTGGAGGCGGGACAGAAGCAACTTCTCCATGAACTGGTCATGTGTGACAAGCTAAATGTAGGTTTCTGAGAAACACTGCAACAGTGAGCGCACAGCGGAGAACCTGCTGTTGTTTGTGTGTCCAGAAATGTATTCACATAAATCATAACGAGAGTAGCTTTCCGAGGCACCATCCTGTTGCCTTGCCACGAGCATTGATCCTTGCTGTTTGCCTTAGTCTGGGGGCACTTTTTCCTAAGCTGTTTCATACCTTACTTTCTCCATCAGTGTCACAAACCATATCTCTGCTTGGATGTTGCAACAGTTGGCTTCAAAGGGGTCAGTCAGAATGCCTCGCTCTAGTTGTCTTTGAAGGGTCCCACTGGGGAAGCAGTGGTGAGGAGGAAGGAAACCGATCTAGGATCTGTATCTTCACACCAGTGCTGTGCATTGAAATGCAACTTTCAGTTGAGTAGTCTTGACAAAAGTGTGTTGCTGATGTAAAAACTCTGAATCTTGATCTTGTGTCTGCAGGGGACATGAGTTCTTGCGCTGGAGTCCTGCTTGGGCGTTACCCTCTCAAGTCAGTGAAGAAACAGCAAATCCAGCCTGCTGGATTCCAACTAATTCTTCTGAAGCACAGATACCTCAAAACACATGTCGAGGTGTTGTGTGTAGACACCAGCGTGCATAGAGAAGGGGATGGCCAAAGGAAGGAACTGGGATTTTCTTAGCTGCAACAGTACACAATGGGGTTTTTCATATGCTTTTGTTGTGGTCAAATTCTTCCAGAAGAAGATTAAACTGCATTTCTGTGTGTGATCACAAGCTGATTGTTTAGATTTCCAGTCAAATTGAAGGACTGTCAAGCCTTGCATTGCTAAATTTACACAAAAGGAGAACTTACTTTGAAGTCACATTTAGCCTTAATGTTATCTGAAATGCTGCAGTCGATGTGTAGTAGTTTACTACAAGGTGAAATTATGATTATCATAAATAATGTTTTAAAGTAGGCACCCTAAATGATTACCTATGTGGTGTTTGCTTTATTGTCTGCTGTCAAAAAATCTCTATCCATAACATAACTAGCTGTAAATTGAGCTTTGCTCTCAATTTCCAGTACTAGTAACAAAGAGGGTCTCGATAGTTTCAGGAGTAAATGTTCTAGCTAAAGAATGACCATTTCTGTAGGAATGCTTTGAAGTGATGGTTGGGTTTGAAGCCTTGCTGACATGGAGGTAATAGATATGACCAGTTCACTGTGCACTAATACACTGCTAGATTCTGATATTTAGCACACTGCTGATGAGATTTACTACTACTGTTACTTACTGGTTAAGAACCAAGTATAGGTGGAATTGTAAGTCACCTAAATAGGGTCCATCAAGCCTTGGAGAGCTGTCTTGCTGGAGATCAGACTCCCATCCCATACAAAGGGGAGGAGGAAAATCACTGGTTACAGTCTCTGTTTTGGTTTTGCAGTTCAATTACTTTTTTAGGTCGAGTCCTGTTTTATTCTTATTTCAATTTTTTTTTTAAATAAATTTGAAAACCTTTCTAATAAGTACCTTGAAGCATGTCTTGCAGCTGTTCAGTTTCAGTCAGTGGTTGTCCAATTGTGGTATTACTTCTGTCATAGATGAAGAAAGCTGAAGCTGTTAAGAGTCAGGCTTCTCACTGTATCCCCATTCTTAAACAATGCTCTGAACAGGTGAAAAATCATGACCAATAGCTTGAACTCTGAGGAGTTGTTTGTCAGAGAGCTTCCTAAGGGATGTCTCCATCCTGCCTCATACAGAAAATTGACCTTTAAGAACTAACTGTTTTAAACTAACTAACTAACTAACTAACTGACTAACTAACTAACTAACTAACTAACTAACTAACTAATTAACTAACTAAAGATAGCCTTCTGCTACATGCTGAATAATATGAAGGTTAACATACTGAACTTGACCATCTTTCCCACACCTCTGTTTCATAAATCTTCAGATTTTCTTGTAAAGCAGGATACAAGCAATGGAGTAGTGTCAAATAAAGTGTCCTGTTCCAGAGAATGTATTTTGGATAGTCTCCTTCTTTTTCCCTAGTAACAGCTATGGAGAGAGAGCAGTAGAAGATACTGATACATAACTTGCTGTTCTTCACAAGTAGAGATAGAGTTTGAATTCTCGGATTTTTCCAACTTTTACCATTCTGTCTTTTAACATTCTTCATGAGAAGGTGACAAAATAGTGAGGAAATATTATTAGGGAGTTAAATGTTCTTGTTATATCTAATATGACATAAGTTATGGCCGTAAGTAGCTAGGACAACTGTTTATGGTCTGCAAGATGACACCTTCAGAATAGGGATTCCTAAAATGCTGCCAAAATGTTTTTATCAATCCAAAACATTTTGTGCCCATTACTAAAATGATATTGTAAATCCTTGTGATTTTTGACAGTCTTTGTGGATGCCCTATAAGTGAAATTGCCACACAAGCTGATATGTTCACATGGTATGACACCAGTTTCCCAACAGGCCAGAAGTGTCTAATAAAGTTTTCTTCTTTATTCCTTTCCCCACTGGTAGTAGTTAGAGATGATGGTCAAAGTTATCAGCACCAGGAAGGAGAAAAAACAAATTGAATCCAAGGAAAAAATAGTACTTATCTCTGAAATAGTATTTAATGGTAGTATTTGTTGTATGTTTAAGTAGCAGATAATTAGGACTGCTCTTCAGAATGCTTTTTAACTTACTTTGTTTTCTCATTACTGCATAAGTGTCTTCTAAATGTTTCTTCTATAGAAACTGTGCCCCTGCCTGTTTGGCCTGAGGACTAGTGATTTCACACTAACCCTTATTTATTTGAAGCCATGGCCACCCTACTGAATGTCATCAAGTAAAGCTCAGGTCTGCATGCTGACTGGTGATGCAAAGGTCTACTCTCTAATAAAATGCAGCCCATGAAGGACGAGCTCCAAAAGGCAGCTACGCCCTGTCTTCAAGCATTTGCTCTAATTTCAAGGCTTTGCCATGTGGTGTTGCTCAATGTGCAGTAAAACAAGTTCTTGCGAGCCCCTTGAGCATTCCTCCACGTGTAGCAGATTAAATATTCAGGCTTTGTTAACTCTCCCACTATCCCCCAAGAAAAAAAAGAAAAAAAGAAAAAAGAAAAATAAAATACCAAGCCAAGACAATCAAACCCAAACCCGAAACAAAATGCCCGACATAAGTATATATTGGAGAATTGTTTTGCTTCGTTGCAAGGTGCTGTTAATTACAGAGACACTTAGTGCAGTTCTGGCATGTGAGCCGTCAATCTAAACACTCCCAGCAGTGATTTTGCTTTGGTTGTGCTTTACTGCTTTGTACAGGACAAAGGGAAGGGAGTAAGTGTTGCAATATAGTATTGTGCAATTCCTGACTTTTAAATAGAAAATGATAGGCAAGTCTGCATAGTCTTGCACACCAAAATATAGCCACTGATTTTTGCCACTCCCACTCTTCCTTACCAGGAAGGGGTATACTGGCTTCTGAAGGTCAAAAAGAGTGAAGGGGGAGAAGGGTAGAGAGATTAAGAGGTGTCAGTACCAGGGATATTCTGCTGTGAAGGGCCTTGGGCCGCCTTGGCCTTAAAAGTCAGTCTGTGAGGTTGCCTCTAGTTTATAATGTCTAAAGGTAGTTCTTATACTCCCAGTGCAGCATCTTACCAGGAAAGGCAGCTGGGTCTGTGTTGCTGAATAAGTCTTTTGGTGAAGTAGCTCTTCAGCTCTCTGTGCTTTTCCATTTGTGAACTTGTAGCACATTCTTCCAGGGCAGTTTCTCTTTCTTGTAGTGTCTCATCTAAAGTTGGCTTTTTGTTCCTGCAGTTTCTGCATGCACTAAAAAATCTTTCTGAGGTTTGGGGGACCACAAATGCACCCTCACTGTGTGATGTTTGTGATGGCTAATCTTGTGTGACTCAAAAGAGATCCCCTTAGAAAGGAGTAGCTCCAGTTTGGTGCAGACCGGGAAAGATTAAATTTATCATTCTTTGTGCAGTATGTCTTTTAGTCAGTTCAACAGAGGAACTAACTCTTATCAGATAAAGGAGAGCTCTTGGGCAATAGGACCCAGCTTTGAAAACCCCTGGTGGTTTCTGGTTCTTGCTGAGCTGCTGTGATGCAGAAAACACTTAATGATCTGCATTACTATAATTACAATACCTTGCAATGTCATGGGCTGGGCTGCTGGTAGTATCACAAAAATTCTGTGGTCCTTCCTGGGATTCATGCCACATGCAGATTACAGAATCTGGGATTTCGTGTAAAGGGCAAGAATCCCCCCTGTGCTGTGTCACCACCAGCGTTTCCAAGCTCTCTTTTTGTCCAAAAGAGGTGTGAGCAAACTGCTGCTTCCTACAGTTCTTCAGTCCAAGCTGATTCTTCACAGGCCTTCAGGCATGGCACTGAAACTTTCTGCATCAGGGTAGCTCTTCACAAGGAAAGGTGGAAGCAGAGCAGTTCAAACTGGGCTTTGCTCTCCCAGCAGCTGACATGCAACTAGTTGGTGGGTGGGTGTCTGTCTACATCCTTTCTTGGGTTTTTTTAAAGTTGGGTTTATCTGTACCTTCTTACTCTGCCTTACTAAATTAGCTGGCATAGAGGAAGCCTCTGAGAAATAGATTAAAAAACCCCAATGAAACAAAATAGATTAAAAAACCCCAATGAAACAAAAAACCCAATGAAATAAAAAAAAAAAAAAAAAAAAAAGAAACACAAGAGCAACCCAAAACAGACACTAAAACAAGTAACTCTATATGGATATCATGGACCTTTTTAAACCTGATTGATTTTTTTTTTTAAGTTTTCAAACAGGTATGCTGGCAAGGGTGTTGCACACAGATGGAGATAATAGTGAAATGAAATTGAGTAGCTACTCATTTGCTGGATTTGGTCAGGAGAGATTTTAAAGGACACTTCTGAGACCTTTTTTCTGATGTGGTGATTTTTTAAAATGTAAACAAGCTGCAGGGCTTAACAACTGAGGATTATGTCCGTTGTAATTTTTTTACATTACTTTTACTAACTGTATTATATTCAAAATACTTATTTCTGAGACAAAGTGGACAATACTAGTGGGCATCTTGCACTTGATTAAATGTAAAACATTTTCTTAATTTAGTGATGTGTTTAGGAGAATACTGTAACTTACTGAATATACAACAGTGATAACTGTGTTTACAATAATTTAAAAATTCCTACTGTTCAGTGGTAGCCAACTTGTTTGAGGATTGAAAGTAAGGCATACTGCAATTTGCAATCTTGGAAAAATTAACTTAATGCTGCTACCACTAAATACTGTGGGATGGATACCGTGGGTTTAAATGGCAGCAGGATTGTATTCCAAGCCTCTGTCTTAAGTACTTATGACTAAAAGGCGACTTGCCTTGTGCTCATTTATGTATCCCTGTGTGTAGTACATCAGTTAGAAATCTGTTAATGATTGATTTGTAACATTAGGACCTTTATGGAGATCACAGTGGGGTTTTTGTTTGTTTTTGTTTGTGAGCAGACACTTAGACATTTTGGAATGTATTACATTGATCCTTGTGCTGGAATTGTTTACATGCAAAAATGTATTTATGATTTTTTGCAAACTGCAATGTGCAATTTTGTACATGTGTTTTAAACTACAGAGTTTATAAGAAAGATATTGTATGTACAATACTTGGACATGAGTATTATTTCTTTGATATAAATATCTAGAGGAAAATTAAAATTGCTTTATATTCATATTTTTGGCTGTGTTTTTTATTATTTCAGAAAGAAATTTTAAAGTCGACTTTGGGCATGGTGATTTGGGCTTTTAAAAAAGTACTTTTAAAGCGTGCTTGATACATTGTGCCAACATACTGAAGTGCAAGGAGAGATTAATTTCTTCTTGTAAAAATGTTGCTATATAACTTCAGTATATATTCCATATATGTATGAGTGTAGCTGCAACTCAGAAATTAAACTTTTATAAAGAGCAAAAGAGGAGAAGAGATAGCCCAGCTCTGATGATATCAGATTTCATGCCCTTGCTAAGAAAAGCTGCCTGGAGTCATCAGCGCTGTGGGATGGGTCTCCAGTTACCCATGTCTTGACTTCTGTGCTTCTACAGAACGGGTGGCACTAAAAAGATTTTGCAGATGTCACCGTTCTGAACCACATCTGGAGTAAATCTATTGAAACGAGGCGTTTTTTCCTTCCTATGATCGGTGCTCTTATTATTTTCCTTCCTATGATCGGTGCCCGCAGGTGCTGGGAGCGCTTCAGAATTCCCAGCCCAAAGCTCTGGGAAGGCAGAGCTCTCCCTGCCTCCCGGGTACATCCTTTCGAGCCGGTGATGCTCGCAGGGTGATGCCAAGCCCCACCAAGGATGCTCCGAGGGTGCCAAATTGAGGTGGGAGCTGAGGAGCTTCGCCAGCTCGCACAGCTGGACCCTGTCTTTTCTCTGGAGTGCGTGGGTTCCAGGTCTGGCACTGAAGGAACAGCAGAGGGAACGGGTTTTTTTCTGTTTTAAGATAAATGCTAGGATTTCAGAGGCACAACAAAGCTGGGGGAGGGGAGGGGAAGGAAGCTGTGAGCACACTGTCTTTGGTGCTGTTGTATGTTGGCACTTAGGTTTATGACCACATAATCAGTTTGGTGTAGGATTACTGTGACTTCTAGATGTGAACCGTGCCTCCTTCATGCTCTGGGAGTTGTTTAATGCTTTTTAATCTCCGTGTTGTGCATGGCTTCAGGCTGTGTTTCACACATGCTAATCAGACCATTCCTTGAAGATTTCCACTAAAGACAGATTTCTTCGGGGGGAAAAAAGCACTGTAGCACTGTTGCAATAATCTTCATACTTTCCAAATTAATTGTGATGGGGAAGTAGAACAACAAAATGGTGTGTGCATTAGCGACTTGATAGATGTTTGAGGGTATTGTTAATTTTCGATGTCAATTTGAACTTTAAGAGCATAAGAAAAGTGTTTTGAATATGTAGTATACAAGTCTACTTGTTCTCGTTAAGCTTCGGGTTCCTCTAGCTCTGAGTGCCTCAGAATGATGCCTTCAGAAGTGCTCAGGAAGGAGATAGTTGAGACTGATTGTACTTTATTAACCAGAGGGTGTGGAATAAAAATGGGTGCTTTGCACTGGTTGAATAACCTGCAGGATTGTGTTCAGGTTTTCTTTTTCTTCTGAGAATGTCCCTTTCTTCTCCCTCTTTGTCTTGGGGTTCCTTGCAAGAGTGAAACCGATATGGCTCTTGCACAAAACCACAGTTCTAACATAGAACCGGAACTCAAAATTCATTCCTGGGCCCTGCACATTTTCCAGACTAAGGGAGGCAAAGGCCCATGGGCTCTTGCAGCCTATTGTTTCTTTTCCTTCGGGCTGGGTGACTGAGGTTCTGGCACAGGCCATTCAGGAAGATCTGATAGCTTCATCGGTTGCCTGAAGTCAAATAGTAGGTGACACAAAAAAGCTGCGAACTTCCCTCACTTGTCCTGATGTGAGCTGGTTACTTTCTGTTTCGTCTGTAGCTGACTGCATTAAAGTAATTTCTGTTTTCCCTTTCTCTGGTGTGACATAGTAAAGTGGAAGATATGACATGCAAGTTGCACTGGGTTTCCCCCCACCAACTGTAAATTAGGTCATGAAGTGTAAATTACAAGATTTGGGCAGATGTTTCTGAGCCATTCTGCCAAATCTGAAATTCATGCTGTCATCATTCTTGCTACAACCCTCAAATGTCAGCCCCAGAAAAACCCAGCTGCAGGGCAGGCAGGGAGTTAGTGACTGTAACTGGTGGATTCATCAGTTCGAGGAGGAGGTTGGATGGATGTCAGCCTGTGGCCAGCAGGTTGGGCAGGGCTGGAGGCCCGATTCCTGAGACTCCAGCTTGCAAAGGGCAGTCACAAGATTCTTGGATACATGTAATGCCCCATGATATGACTGCTATGTGTAATGCACTGTAATGGTTGGATTCTGGAGGCTGTCTCAAAGCTCATTCTTCAGGTATCCAGTTACCCAGACCAGGAGATGCAGGAGAAGACAAATAGGACAGCCAGAGCATATAATTTCTGACCATCACCTTGTAGCTTTTATGAGGGCACCTGGAGTCAGCCATTCCCTGAGCCATACTTCTGAGTTAAAAGGGCTTCTGCTCTCCTCTGACCTGGCAGCACCTGTAACCTCCAACACAGTAGCAGCTCTGAACACCACACTACCTGAGGTAGATATGACTGGGGTCAAATGTTCATCCTTTGTTTATTTTCTTGGTCATTTTTTTGTGCGTTTGTTTCCTTTAATCAAACAAGTTTTTTCCTTTGGACCTGATAGAATAGGTCCAGTTTCCATAGGGAGCAGGACATCAAACAGCTCAGTCATCCTGAGCTACAGGGCGCACCTGAAAGGAATATGAAATGGGTTTTTGGCTGCAACCATTACATCTGTTTGTTGTAATAGAGAGGCCTTAAGCAGATCTACCCCAGGAAGAGGTTTCCAGCTACCCATGGCCTGTGCTCCACAGTGGAGTAGCCATGCCCCCGTGTTACTCTATTCCTCATCAATCAGCCGGACCTCTCGGTGGGTTGGCCCTGATTAGATGCCAGACACCCACCAAAGCTGCTCCATCACTTCCACCCACAAATGGACAGGGGAGAGAAAACATAAGGAAAGGTTCAGAAGCTGAGATAACAAAAGAGAGAGATCACTCACTGCTCACCATCACAGGAAAAACATCACTTGGGTTGAATTTACTAGCAGTCAAAATCAGGGCAAGATAATATGTAAAACAAATCCTAAAAACACTTTCTCCCTACCCTTCCTACCTTCCCAGGCTAAACTTTATTCCCAGTTCTCTACCTCCTCCCACAAGTGGTGCAGGGAGATGGGGAGCTAGGGTTAATGGTGAGTTCATGAGACATTATTTCTGGTGCTGCTTTCTCCTCATGGAGAGGAGTCCTTCTCCAGCTCCACCGTGGGTCCCCCACAGGGTCACAAATTCTACTAGAAACCTGCTTCAGTATGGTGTCTTCTCCCCATGGGTCTGCAGGGTCACAGGGTCACAGCCTCCTCTCGGGCACCCACTTATTCCAGCGTGGGGAATCTCAGTCCTGGCACCTGGAGCACCTCCTCCCTCACCTTCTCTTGATGTCTGCATAGTTGTTCCTCTCATGTATTCTCACTCGACTCTTCTCTGGCCACAGTTAATGCTTTGCAATAACTTTTTTCCTGTTTCAAGATATTATCACAGTCATTACTACCATTTCTGAGTGGCTTGGCCTTGGCCAGCAGTGGGTCCATCCTGGAGCCATCTGGCATTGGCTCTGTTGGATGTGGGAGAGGCTTCTGGTAGCTCCTCACAGAAGCAATCTCTGTAGTGCCTCCTTTACCTGACCCTTCACCATGTAAACCAAACACAACCCCCTCCCCCAACAACCCTCTGGGGTTCCTGATGCTTATAGACAGCTGCAAAGAGAACTTTTTCTTCCTTTGCACCCTGTTGCCACCCTTTCTCTGTGTCTGAGCTCTCCTTTGGTGCCTCCCACTCACTTGCACTTCTCTAACCCTGACAGTGTGTCTCCATCTGCTCCCTCAGGCTGCAGCTGGCAGCCTTCCCAGCTCCCCTCCCTCTCCCTTTGCCTTCCCTGCCCAGGTGTGTGTAGGCACTTTGCTGTGCAGCAAGCTCTCCTGAAGAGAGGACAGAAGGAATGCATGCCGTGTTATCCTCCATCGTTTCCCCTGTCAGTGTACAAAAGCAGAAAATCTCAGTACAGTGACTAATAAACTGGCCAACAACCGCAGCAGTAGAAGGGAGGGAGCCTTTGCCTAAGGTGAGTGTCATGAGCCTGCAGGTTCAGCACAGCCTTGCTTCCCTGGGCTGGGCAGGGCTAGGGTAAAGCCACAGCAAGAATGTGGCCTTAAAACTGTGTAGGCTTTGTGGATTTGCCCCTTGGTTCTAAGGAGTTCTTGGATCTCCTTTCTTTTTCGGTTCTGTGTTTAGCAGGCTTAAATAGGGGAGAAAATGAAGGAAAATCTCAGACAGAAAATGACACAAAATTGAGTCTAATATAAATACTTTGGGGTAAAACACCAGCATGGGGAGACTTGTTACTATCCTCCAAAACACACTTTGGGAAATCCAAAACTTGAAGGTAGTTAAGAAAGCGCAGCAGAGGTGCCAGATTACCTCTGCTGTTTTGCCACAGGTCAAGGCTCTCCATCATCTGCAGTTCAGATTAAGTAAAACCTGACTGGGAAGGAATGTATTCCAGTATCTTTCTCTCATCCCTGTAACCTTTTGGGGAGCAGCGGAGATTTAACTCCACGTGCTGGCCAGCTTGGTGGATCTCAGGAAATTAACAACCCTCCCTTCTCACCTATAATGTCTCTGTTACAATATTGCTGTGGGTGTTGGACAAAATGATCTCTTAATAACTATTCTGAAGCCTGTTTCCAGGCCACCTGAGAGCGCACACTGTGAGTAAAGACAAACCCAGCCAAAAACAGCTGTACAATTGACTGGACATCTCATTATGCTACTGAACACCTTGAACCCTCAATATCCCCCTTGGATCACCTATTGCCTTTCTGAAGGTGCAGGAATCTCACTGGTTGCAGATTCTGGAGTTTTTAAGGGACATTTTTGCCCATGGGCAGCAGTTTGGGAGCAGCCATGGAGGTTTTCCTGTGCCTGTGCAGCTGTGGCTCTGACAGCATGACTCACAGCAAGCTTTTCCCAGTGCCTTACCAGTTAATTCTTTCAGTTTCTTTAAATGAGACACGGGGCAAATGTGACTCATTGTCATTTCTGGAAATGACAGACTTGCAAAGTGGGGCCCAGGGGAGTGTCTGCCTTGTGCCATGCAGCTGGGATCAATGGGCAGTTGCCTCCTGACCTCACTCCCTTTCCCTTCTTCTTTCAAAATTAGCATTCCTACTTGAGTTTTGACAGCCAATACCAGGAAACACTTTCTGTTTTTCTCTGTTGACTTTGTGTGAAGTGAATGTTCTTCGTAGAAAGAAAGACAAATTGCTTGAACAGAAGAACTTGTCAAATTTTATGCTGGTGTTTCTTTATTAAAACCACATACTTTGATTCCTCTCTGCACACACCAGCCTTGCAAGGAGCTCCAGGAAGGCAAATCCCTTCTTGGGTAGATCCATGGCTGTCAAAGCTGGTCACTGTGGTGCTGGCAGCTGGGCTAATGCACCAAATGTACAGTTTTGTACTGTTTCTAACCACTCCATGCCGGTGCAGCAGCATCTCCCTGGAGCAGGCATCCCACAGCAGAATGTGTCCATTTGGATTGCAACTTGTACAACAGCTGCATCCTGACCTTTTGGTGTGTGGCTTTTCCCTGGTGCCTCCCAAATTAAAACCATGCGGGCCTTCTATAAAGCTGCTGCTTCACCCTAACAGTCTTTATGATCTATATTAGCACTGGTGCTGGTCCTGCCTAAACTTCTCCAGGTGCAGAGCTGGCCATCTTTGCTATCGGGACGCATAGAGAGCACTTCAGGGGTCTTTACCCAACTGCTGTGTAACATAAAGGGTTTGGCAGCACTTTTGAGCTTTTTGGGCTCTGAGCTTAGGAGAGGTGAACAAAAAAAGTAAAGAGAACAGAACACAAGAGAGAAAACTTCATTTTATTCTTGCTCCTTAAGGTCTAAGTCAGGCCTTGCCTGGGTATGTGGTACCCGGGCACACCACTGAGAGAATCACCAGGAGGGTGAACCTGCATCTGCCTTAACTGGACAATTTTGCCCAGACAAGGAGACCTAGGTGGCTTTCCAGGCTATTTCATGCACAGCACTCCCCATGGCCACAGCTGGCTTGCATGTTCTTACAGGAACACAACCCGATGGAAAAAACTACACACATAATTAAATGTAGCCCTCCCAAGTGACTGCTCTGCTTGCAAGGCATCTGCAGGTGGGTGAAAACCATGAAACTTCAAGCCTCCACACATCTGGGCTTGTAGCAGACTGTAGTCACTGCAAACTTAGACACAGGAGTTTAGCATTTACAGAGGTTCATGGAAAGCAGGCATGGTATCTGCCCCCTCTCTTCACCTCCTGGTGCTCACTGGTGGGCTGGGCATGGCTGGTACACCCACCAGCAAGGAGCAGCTTTGTAAAGACTGCAGGTGGGTTTGGCAGCCTGGACATCCCTGACCTGCATGCTTGCCCATGCCAGGGATGGAGTACACAAAGGACAGCAGTGCACACAAAGCCGTGTCCTTGCGACTTGGCCGTTCCAGGGTGTGGGTGGACCAAGCACAATGTTCGAGGCACTGAAGTGAGAACCTCAGCAAACAGGAGTGAGGTAGTGTCTGAGACCACAGAGCAAATATTTGCCTGCAGTGCACTAAAGGCAGATAACTGAAAGGCAGCCAACAAAGGGTGGAGGAGTCTGGTGGAGACAAGGCCCTGCTTGTTTGCTCAGCAGTGCAAAGGACATAAATGCAAAATCGGGGCTATTTGGGCCTCTCAAGAAGCTGTAAAAGGTGAAAAACAGGAGGGGGCCTGTTACAGCCAGTCTGCACGTGCCTGAATGCCCTCTGAGCACTGGTAGCTCATCTGCTGGCTTGCACCTCTGAGAAGCAGCTTTCCAGGCAGGGACACAGAGGTCCAAGGCTTTCCTGTGCTGTCTCTCTTGCTCCTCCCCTGCAGAAGGAGCTGAGCTTTGGCTGGGGAGATTGGGGTGGGGGGCGAACACAGCTGGTACCAGCTCCCGATCCCATCTTGAACTTCCAAACCTCACAGTTTGCATGGACAAACTGCATTTACCTCCTGCTGGATCTGTGGCATTAGGCTTTTCATGATCCGCTCAGTTGGGAACCTTTGTTACCTGATAAGCATGCAAGAGCAGGATGCAAGAGCAGATCATGCCCTTCCCACCAAAGGCAGAATTAGAGCCCCTTATGTTCAAGGAACCAGATTTTAAAAGGCAGAAAATGTTTTTTTGTGATGCTTTATTCTGAGCAGTAGCAAAACTCAGGATTTGCCTGGACCAGACAGATGTTTGGGTTGGTGCCAAGTTGGTGCCATCATTTTTTTTGTACCTGGTTTTGCTGCTCACAAAACCCATGAGTATCCTGCTTTCTCAGACAGATTTGGTAGCACAGGGAAGGCTTCATCCCGGTGGTGACAGCTGCCTTGGCCCCAGAAATGGGTGTTTTGATGTAACTGTGTCTTCCCCAGCATCACTGGAGCAAGAAGTCCTGGCTCCTGGCAAGGCAGAGATCACAAGGGCATCCCCTTTCACCCCACCACCCCTCTCCCAGAGCACTGTGGATGGTTTCTCTTCAGGTTTTTTCTGCTTATCTTTTTGCTATGAAAATCCTTCTTGAGTCAGACACCACCTTCATGTTCAGAGGTGAAAAACTGCTCATGTACTGCTCTACCCTTCAAATGAAGCCTCCCGTCCTCTTTGGAAATGAAGAGGTGGTGGATAATAAACTCCAACACCTGAAAAGGAAGAGGAATGATCAATTATGTCCCTGAGGAATGTTCACCTTCCATCCCTGGACCGGATAACGTTTCCTCCCTTCAGTAACTGTTGTGGGGAGGGGGAGACCACAGGGTAGGTAGCCCTGGTGAAGGGGCCAGCCACCAGGACCTGCCCTGCTCTCTGTGTTGTTGCCTTTCTCCCCATCTCTGGGCTTCATGTAGGGGCTGTGCCCCCAGGGGAAAAGCCTGCCCTTCAAAGGCATCTACCTCACACCCATCCAAGAGAAACCTGGGAAAGATGGGCTGATGGTACTGTGGGAATGAAGATTGTTTTCACAACAGATCAGTGCTTCCTACAGAGTTGTTTTGCACTCTCCTTTTGTCCAAAAACTGTTGCAAGCTGGAAACACGGTACCAGGTTCTGCAAAGCTTCTTGTTCAAGGACAGTGAGCCTGTAGAGCCATTTGATACAGCTCCCTGGCTGACAGCAGTAGACACCTTGGGAAAGAGTATGGCACAATAAAAGACCTTCCTCCATCTACTGCTGGCAAACATTTGGGGACTTTTGGAGGTAAAGGTTTTTCCAGGGCTTCCATGTTTATCAGTTTGCATGGAACTAGTGCCACAGGTTTGTTTAGAAGAAACGTTGGGGAACTTCACAAACTCTTAACATCACCAGTTCTGTCAGCAGAGGGTAACTGCGCATCTTGTGGAGCAGCTCATCCTTTTGTTGAATTTAGAAACTGTTCTCTGCTAACTCCCTGTGGTGTCACCCACACCTGGTGGCATCAGAAGAGGTGAAGAGTGGTTCTCCTGTTTCATCTCCCATCAGAGTCCTGTTTTTTAAGATCTCTGCTGTACCTTCTCTGTTTAGCAGCTTAGGATCCTAGTACCTTTGCTGTGTCCAGGCAGAGAACTATGCTCTACTTCCAGCTTCCCTGAGTCTTCCCTGTCCTGTCACTGCACCATCTTGAGATGGGGAGACCAGAACTAAGTGGAGGGCTCACAGTGAAGAAAAGTGAGAATTCTTTGGTCACATGCATCGGAGGATTAAATTACCTTTATTACCTCTCTCATAGCTCTCAACATTTTATTTCCTTTTCTAACCACTGCTGAGCACAACAAAACATTCATTGCAGCTCTTGGGTCTCTTTCTGAGTGGCAACAACTGACATGGAGTTCATCAGTCAGCACCCATGGAAAGGATTGCTTTTGCCCCATGCCCACTCCTTCGTGTTCATCAGAGCTGCATTTCATCTGCTAATTTATTGCCCAATTATTGTGACATTGTGGGCACATTCTGATGTTGTTAAGTAGAGAGACACAGTTTGTTAAACTCCTGTCTGCCAGGTAAACCTTGGGAATATGAGTAAGGAGAGCAGGATCCCTGAGCTTGCAAAGTGACAGAAATAAGAGTGTAAAGGTATAACTTACCCTCAATTAAGCCACTATTGTTACTTGTCAGAAAAACAGAGAGCAAAGATTGATACACAGAGATCTACCAATCCACTCTTGTTGGAGTTGTTTTTCTTTTGGGTCAGCCTTTGGATCTGGTTGTGTCTTTGGAAAACCTAAGGCTGCTCCAAATGCTGGATTGCACTTCAGCACCCGGTGTTGTTGCTGGGGAGCGGTGACTCTCCCCACAGCAGATGGAGCACTCATGTGACACTTCGTACACTATGTATCATCTATTTACATCTTTTTTTTACATTAGCAACAGATGGCTTGGCATAATTATATTTTTTAAATTAGGGGGAATATGTATCTAAAACTTCACACATTTTCTAGAGCGTATTTTACTATTCCTTTTCACTTTTGCAGCACCAGTGCTGAGGTCTTAAGTGGAAGGAGCTCCTTTATCCTTCCATTGCCTTCTGTGAAGAGGTGCCACACGAAACATGCAGGTAGCAGTATAGCTACATACATAAACATACAGTATAGCAGTAAACAAGCAGAAATTCCCCCAGTCATGCAAAGGGAGAGGAAAAGGCAGCTTGGAAGGAAGCAAGACAAAAGGGAGAAGAAACAGACTTATGGGCAGTAGTAGGAGGGAAGGGGAAAAAGACAAGCACCAGGGCTGACAAACCATATCTTCAAGAGCTAATTGAACTCAAGTCCTACAAAAGCATAACTTTGCTTCAGAAATATAAAATCTATCAAAACATGAGTTCAGCAGTTGCTTTCTTCATGTTCCTTTTTTTTTGGCATATAAGGCTGTAAGCATGGGATCCTTGATGCTGAATTTTACTCAGGAAAAATATGAGACTTGTTCTGAAGAAGGCTTAATGTAAACCAGGACTTTTCCATGCTCATGTGACTCCCAAAGCTGGGGCTGTAAGCAGGGTGCCATGCTGGCTTGATTTAGCACTGCTGATGCTGTTAGAAGAAAAGAAGAGGCACTTGTTAAGACTATAGGAAGTGATACAGGATAGACCACAAACAGGCAAGATACTGAAATCTCTTTATCAGACTACATTTGCCTGGAAAGATAAAGGTCCTTGAACAACAAGGAATGAAATACATCCTCAAAATTGCCATATGAATCATCATCCTTGTGCACAGTCAAACCTTGAACACTGGCAATGTCCAAACTGCTGCCTTTTGTTGGGAAGGGACTGGGGCTTAGTAGGAGTGGGCCTTCATAGAAGAGGAGGAGAATGCATTAGGGACACAGGGCATTTAATATGCATTCCTCACTGCAAAGGGCTGTATCAGAGGGAAAGGAAACATCCACGGGGGAGCACAACTGTCCAAAACCTCATCATTGCCATAGTACTGTCCATAGGCAAGTACATGATCTTGCTTTGGCTGGAAAATATTTTTGATTGCATCTGTCTCTGTGAAACATCTCTCAGGAAATGGCCCACGATGTGCTGACAGAGCTCTGGGCTGTGGTACCCCTTGGTGGCCAATGACCAGTGGGCTCTGTGTTTGTAAGTAGGTCTTTTCCAGCTCAGGCACATACACCTGCTGAGATGTCATTCTTTTCCTAGATTATTTTGACCCGTGGACCCTTGCCACGGTGTATCAGATGATGTGCCTACTGGTTTTTGCCTGGTGTTTCTCAGCAAGCAAACATGGTATGGTGGGTGGATGCAAAGCTAGTTTACATTTTTACACTACTTTTACTCCTCTGTAAATCCTACTCAGTAATGACTAATCCCCAAGCTGATTCCCCTTTCCCATTCTGATTATTTTATTTTCACTAAATTTTGGTACTTGATAAAATTTAACCCCTTAGAGTCCTTCTTGTTGTGATTTTTCACATGCTATATGGAGATGTGGCTCACTCTGAGGCAGTACCCCAATGGAGATTAAAGGACACATCCCTTCCAAGAAACCATAAGTATTTAATGAAAATGTACAGAAAGTGCAGACTGAAAAAGAAACTATGGCAGATACCTACAAGGAGTCAGGTGAGACATCTGGGTATAGATGAGGAGCCCACCTGTCCTGTGTCTGTTCCTGCCAGGGCTGGGGCAGTGTGGCTAATTCTGCTGCTGCTCTAACATCTGTAAAAAATTATTACCAATAACCTGTTTCTTCCAAGGTGAATCAAAAGTGAAAATCTGAATCCAGGGAAGGGTTTGCCCAGCAGCTCAGAATGGGAAATCCATGGGATTTCCAGAGAATCAGCTTTTTTGGCACCAATTTGCCAGTCCTTGTGGTTTTAATCAAGTATCTTACACGGTTGGTTTCTTTCCTAGGGCTCTTGCAGTTGCAATATGATTACTGAGTTTTCTCTTCTTCTTTTCATACTGAGGCAATCTTTACTTGTGGGAGCTGTGAAAGAAACCATGAGAACAAGAACCCCAGGGGCTCAAAATACCTATATGTAAATAAATGTTAACACCACAGAGATTATTTTCAAAGCAATGCTTTGTTTTTCATCAAGAAAAGACTTGTACCTGACAACCTCAATGACAGAGAAAACCAGTCTCTCCAGATGTGACTGAAACTGAATGCAACAGCTCCTTAGTATGTGGGCTCTTCTCCAGCCTCCAGCCTGCTTAAACAGGAGGCCTGTGTGATGCCTTGCTTCTTGTGGTGCTTCAGTCTCCGCTTGCAGCTACCAAACCAGGAGGAAATACTAAGGGAAGTTATAGGTGTAAGGAAAAAGTCTGCTGGACTTCAGATCCCGTGCCCTTTTTTGGAAAAGGCACCAGACACAGGATGCCTAGCTGCTTGTGTGCACAGGAGGCAGAACCACGGAGCTGTATTAAACTGTCTTCTTCAGGTTGCTGAATGAGTTTAGCCCTTCAGTGACAGACACATCTAGCTTCCTTCCTGATGCATGGCCTGTGAGATGCAAAAGCATTAAGGGGTTGGCTGGAAGGGATATTCAGGGGTAAGGTGTGAACTGTTGTGTGGCAGTATATAAGCAAGTGATTAATCAGAATTTGTTTTACGATTTTCATTTTGGTCCTTACAGAGAATGTAAGAAAGTAAAAGGGGAATGAACAAAACAGCCAAATCCTGCAAGGAAAAGAGAAATGAAACTAGAGCAGCTTCAGGTCAGGTTGGTTGGATGCTGAAGACCATAGATGGGGTGAAAGCATAAATTGTCACAAGCTAGCAAACTGATGAGGTATATTTTGGGTCAATCTGCATTAAACTGAAAACCACGACCCTCCTTAGTATCCACACACAATAGCAATCACATCAGACAGCACCAAGGCCTTGCAACTAGTTGGTGAAGAAGGCAGGAAGAGAAAAATGTGACCTGCTCTGGAGAGTAAGAACAAATCCCATGGAATGATGGGAAGCCTACCCCTGAAAAAGGTGGTTTACTAAGTAGTACATGACTGCCCTGTATAAAGTGTGGATTATTTTCAGGTTTTGCTTTATCCCCATCTTGGTAAAAGAAAAAATTAGTTTCCAGAATGCAGGCAAAAGAGGAAAGGAGTAGAAAACAATTATTGACTGTGAAGCACAGCATATGCTAGTGTGAAGCTGAACAGCTTTCCATGAAACATATCCTAGCCAAGCTATTACTAACACCTGATACACCCATGGTCACCCCTTAGTTGCCTGCCAGCCGTGAGCAATGGGCCCAATATTATCAATTATGTTCCTTTCTCCTCTCCTTCTCTCCCACCAATTAATCATCTGTTAATCATGAGAAACAGTCCTCTACTTGGAAAATATCGGACAAACAAGGAGTTTTGCCAATAAAATGAAATATTATAGTAAATAATCTTAAAGGTGTCCTGAAATAAGATGTAGCCATATTGCTACGCCACAGATTTTAAACACTGCTATTTAGCAAAATTCCTGGGGAAAGGTAAGCTGGTCAGGTCTGCCAGCTGATGCATACAGGTTATGTGTGTCAGAAACACCATGAGCAATACAAGACTTGGTCAGATCAAGCTCCTTTGGTCCCACATCTATTAAGGTGCAGATGAGCTGCCTTGAAAGCAGCCACCTTTTCAGCGTCCTGCCCTTTCCCCAGGCAGGACTAGCAGTGCAAAAAACAGGCCCTAAAGGGGTCAGCCTGCCTTCAGTGGCCTCCCAGGAGAGGTTCCACAACACAAGATCTCCTCCCCATTCACTTTGCCAAATTTCTTCTAGTCAAAGTCTCATTTGCTATCACTCAAACTCCAGCCATATATATTTCTCCAGTCCTACCTAATACAGAAAATACAATCCTGTTTTAACATAAAGACTCATATCTTCCTCAGTCTATCCAGTAGTCAAAATGCCAGTTTCTCCAACCTTTATTTCTGGATTTATTTTGTAGTCTTGTCATAATTCTTGCACCTTCCATCTAGCATTAGCATAAACAAAGAGAGACAGGATATTCAGATGTCCTCATATGAGGACATACAGTACCAATGAGAGTCTATTAAACAGTTAGAAATTTACTTTAGGAGGACCCTTTATTTTAGGAGGACCCCCCCAACCTGCCACACCCTTTGATTTCACCTGTTCAATACAGCAGCCCTAACATTTGACATGAAGGTTGCAATAGAAATCCTCATGGCAAGATCTGAGATTATTTATATCAAACAAAATGTATCTATGACAGACTTTTATGTGGATGCCGAGATGACAAACAGATAAGGGAGCATGGTACAGAGCATACCAAGAGGCTGAATCCAAGCTGTAGAATATGAAATGCAGCTCTAAACTCCTGCGCTTTTCCCCTGGTTTTGCAGTATTAATTATTTATTATTTGGATAGGCTTCTCAAGGCCTGAATTTAAAAAATTCTTAACTTAGAGAAAGCACCTCTACTTACCACAGTGTCCAATGATGTGCTGTCCATATGGGAGCAGGACCTCAAGACCTATGACTGCTCTAATCTTCTATAGGTCCCTAAGTTGAGCAAATCATAGGCTGAAATTCAGCAGCTTCTTCCCCAGTTTAAAAATACAGTACACCCAACAGGGAAGAAGGCAACCTACTAGGACACACCATCTCAAAGAAATAGGGATAGCAGGACTTACTGCTCTGTCTCCATGGAACAAATGCCCATGTAGCTTTCAGTATGGGTGACTAACAGGCAGTCTTCTGTTTGGCTGACAGCTAGAAGCAGAAAATCTACCCAAAACTGCAACAGTACAACAGACCTCCTAAAAACTCCAAGTTGTTTGGCAGCCTTGGCTGAGGAACTTTCAAGTGTTTAGCTGAGCTTTTGAAAGCACATGGGCATCAGGTGTCAAGACAAGTGTAGTATATACTCATCAAACTTTCAAGCTGATTTAACAGCATCTTATCAATTATGCAATTACACATTTTTCTGTAAACACTGGAATGGTGTACTAAAGCAGGCTACAAAGTTAACAAAAGACTTGGCCCAACTTGGCACTGGACTTCCCAGCTATGATTTGTTAGGCATTTCTTAGCAGAATGGATCATGTCTTCTTGATGCCCGGGGCCCTTTCAGGACATGAATTAAGAAAAGCTCAGGACTGCAGCACAGAGAAGTCATATCCAGTGCTTCCAAGCCAAATCTTCATCCTTCCTGTAAACTTACAGAGAATATTTTCTGTTTGCTTACATTCTCATACACCTGGCTTTATGCTTTTGTTTGCTTGAGGATTGTTATGGGAAGGTGTTAACTGATCATTTGTACTGGTTTATCAGCCTGACAGCTTAGTGCTCATGGATCTGATGGAACAGGTTAGACTTCTAGGCAAGGACATCTGATGTACAATACACTTTTGGGACTAAGGTCTTAGAAATTTTGTAATCTTTATTATGGCAGTCATAGAGATGAAAAGCACTGAGTTATCTCTAAACATACTGACCATGGACATGACGACAAAAATAAATCACAACTGCAGAAAAGTTACTGCCTGTAGAATCCTAGGAGACAAAAGGGCTAATGTGTATGTGTCAAACACTGATAGCCAGATGGAGCCAGCCATGGATTGTTGGTGAGAACAGCCAAGAACTGTTGGTAATAATATTGAGAAAGAACAGGATGTGGTTGGAGAAGAGGCCATCAGGAGGTAGGGCAGCACTTTCCTGGGACAAACATCCTTGTTCTGGCTCCTGGAGATGAGCAGAACACAGCACAAGTGCAGGGATGAGGCTGAGAAGTGGGCATGGATTGTGAGAGGGGATTGAGACCACCAAAAATCCCCAAAACCTTCCGACCCATTTCCAGAAGAGTCTAGAGGAATGGACTGCACGGGATCACTAATTTGCACAGAAAGGAAGAAACTTACCAACAAGATGTGGAGATTTATTTATACAAAGTATTCCAACCAAGCCCACATGCGTGGACATGCCCAGGACACCCCAGAGGATCCATGCTGGAGCTAGGACTGGTGATCTCTCTTTCCCTCTCTCCTTTCTTCTCTTCCCCCTCTTTAATTAATTTCTGTCTTTCTTTCTTTCTCCCCTTTCACCTTACCCCTCTGTTCAAAACCCACTGCCATGTGTTCATAGAGGGGATAAGGTCCTAACTTAGACCAATTTCCATGCCAAGTATGTCATTTACTAATAGAACTTTGTGAGTTTTTGTGGACCCTCTGACTCTTGTAATTCCTTTTGACCATGGGCACCTACAAATCCTGAGTACTCCCTCCCCCTCAAGGGTGGGACGCCACACTTACAACTTTAATGCATGGAAGTGGAAAAAGGGGAAATAAAACAATATTGCATCCAGATAGTCAATAAAATAATTCAAGAGAATCTCTTTAACAGCAATTTATTATAATTAAAAGTAACAAGTAGTTTTAAATTCTTTTGTCTTAAAAATCTAGTGTAACATACTGCTACAGTTTTATGAAACTCACGGCAAAATTGTATCCCCAAACCACACTGTTGTGCCTGGTCCTCACAGACATCAGTGGTGTGGCACACAAATAGCACAGAAATGGATCGCTCTATACAGCGATGATCATTAGGCCTCAAGATGCTACAAGTTATTTTGTAAGAGCTATTAAGTATAATTTCTGTTTTTCTCTTTGTTAATATTGCTAGAACAATCAAATATTTCACATAGCTTTTGGTGCCCATGTGATCTTTTAAGAACTCTGTTTTATCCCCGTACATCTTCCTGCTATAGTTTTCAGTTTTTAAATTTTCCCCCCTTGGTGACACGCCTGCCCCATCTTAGGAGATAAAACCATAGTGATGTTTGCAGTCACTCTGCACACATTCTGAAGCCAGTGTTCAGCCCTAACCCTTACCTTTCACACTGCTGACAAAACAACTTGGCAGCACACAGTTCACGAATACTACATGCTCATGTTTTAATCTCCAGCTTCTTGGGAGCTCTAGAGTTTACGTTAAGCTCAAGCTAAGTACCCAAGATATCTAACTTATAGCTATTCCTGATTTGTGGAAAGGAACAGTGGCCAGACATTGCAGGACAGATGCATCTTTGCATTGCACAAAAAGGCCTGAACAAGTCATAATACTGTTTATCATTGGCTTGCAGGACCAAAAAAGAATATCCACAGGCAAGCACGCATATTGATGAAAAGAACAGTTCTAATTCTGTCAAGCATTTAATGTGCTGAATTTAAGATTACAGGTTACTCAATACTCAAAAGTAAGCAGACGCCTCTGAGTGAAACCCTTCTGGCTATCAGAAATGTACTGAAGAAAAAGAACATGGGAAACTTCATATAGTCTTTCAGATGTGGTTTGTGTATGATTTCAGATATTCAAGATCCCCTCAGAAGGGATAGGGAATTTCCACATGAACTTCACAGTAGTGCATGGAATTGGGAAATTCAAAGAAAACCAATCAGTAAGCAGATTCATGTACACCTATATCCACTCTGGATTTAGAGTCATGGGAAAATTATAATCATAGGGTAAAAGTATGGATGAAGTACCAGATCAACAAATTCCATTAACGAATTCTAATTTCTCTACGAGAGCAGTTCACACTTTTCTTAGCAGACCTACAAATTAAACTCCAGCAGAGAAGAGGCTGTTAAATTTACTCAATCAAAAAAGAATTTTTGGGGTTTGTTTTCAGCTAGATTTCTTGGGAAAGATAACCCCAAAACCAAAAACAATACTTACAGCAAAACTGTGAAACCCTGTCTTACATAATATCCTAAACTACTATCTCGCTTTGTGAATGCACCTAACAGCTTATGAATATCTCACCCTTACTCAATAACACCTTAAAGAGTTTTAACTGAGGTAGCCACTAAAACATCACCATACATTAGCAATGCCAACACAAGGTGAAAAGCTCAACCAAGATGCTCAAGAAAAATTAGCTAGCATTTGCTTCCAAAAATGTAATTTACTCTCTCGCTCTTTTCCTCCAAACCTTGCTTCACTTCCCTTTTCTCTTCTTGCCCAGCTCTAACAAACAGCCACTAAAGAAAAGTTTAGCTTTCCAGTTCATTTGTAAAATGTCCTTGGATTTCCAAAACTAAATTTTCAAATGAAGAATTGGTGAATTTAGTTTTAAATGAATGCCATTTTGAACACTGACACTGAATGACAATCTGCACCCTCAATGACTGACACCTGAGGTTTCAGCTCCATCATCTTTCTGCATATACCTAAGTGCTAGAAGCTATGGAAAGACACCTGCAAGGGGAAAACACAGAAGCGGTGAAAAGGTCCCTTTCATTTTAAGTCTCACCTATATATGTAAACACACAAAGAATCACCTATTAATTCACTGTCTTTCAAGTATCAGGAAGCTAAATTGCAATTATCATTCCTCTAGCTAAAAAGTACAATGATCTCTCATATCCCGGACCTTTATAGGCGCAATCATTGCACAAAATGAGAGCATTTTCAAATTACTTGTATAGCTATGATAGCCTAGGCTCAAATTCAACATGAAAAAAAAAAATCAGCTTTAAGGATAATTAATACCCTGGTATTTTTGAAAACATTTTCAAGATTTTTTTGCGGTCCTTTATCACAGACTATTTTTCAAGGTAATTTAGAACCTCTTCTATCGACATCCAAATCAAACAACCAACCAAACAAGAGAACTCTAACTGAAAATCACCCCAATATCTGTTGTTTAGTACACATATATGGCAGAATGGACATTTGGGTAAACATCTACACTGTACACATACATGTACATGTACTGTAAACATCCAGTTCTGACTTCCTTTTTTCAACCACTACTTGGAATTTGAGTGTCCTCTCCAATTGGCCGAATGTTTTAATGCATATACAGAAATGCAAAGTTGCATTTCAGACATACTGTATTGACCCAAAGCAGCACAAAACCTCTGCTTCTAAGATACATACTTACCAAATAAAAAAGTCTGAAGAGAAAAACCATGCTCTCACTTAAAAAAATAGAGCACTAACAAGTGTGACGTGCATAATACTGGTTTCTCAATGTAGAGCAGATACTGTGTATATATTCCCAAATATAAAAATAAAATGGTACAAATTGCATGCAATACAATTGCATGGTACAAAGTGCAGTTCAAGCAATACCAAGGTATTATCCTTATTTTTCTGAAGCATGTGGACAACAGCAAACTGCAGAGTGGTAACTGTAATGCAGTCCATGGGTTTCTTCTTCCACAGAAACAAACAAAGCAATTTTTATTTCAAAAAACTCTAGCCCACAACAGGGAGACATCAAACAATTTAGTCATGATAACAGTACTGTGAAGAATTTCTGAATTTTCTTACACATCTAGATTATGCAAAGGGCTTATTGTTTGAAGTACTTTGCTAGAACTCCTTTTTCACAAACCACAACACACCAAAGAAAGCGTTTCCTGCTTTCATTTACACACAGTTATTCATCAGGTGGAAGTAGATGAAGGTGGTTTATTATAACATTATAAAACTAACCTCATTCTTATGAAGCATATGTAATGCACAAATTAAAGATTCCAGTTAAGCATCACCATACACTAACCCTTTATGTTTTATAACAAAACCAGCTAAGAAATTGTTACTACTGAAATCATACACAGGCACCTCGCTATATCATACTTACGTTATAGTTTTCTTTTTAAAACATTCCACAACTGACTCTGCTTTTAGGTCACTTTTGTCCATTTCATCTATTTAGACGCTGTGTTACCACTTCTCTGTACATGATAGAGATATATATCAGCAGCAGAAAAATGACAAAGAAATCATCCAAGAACCCCAGAATTCCAAACAGAGCTTCAGGAAGAAAATCCAGAGGTGAAGCCAGGTACAACAAGGCTCCAATCAAGCAGAGGAATATTCTGATGCGAAACATCCAGAAGAGGCCACCTACAGAAAACATCTCCCTGAAAGCATGTCGCAATAAAGTGGGGAGATCCATAATTCTTTCCATAATCTATAAAGAAAGAATTTATAAGTTAGTATTTTGCTTTAGCAACTCATCCATGTTAAACTTAAGTTTCTACTACTACATTACATCTTAGATTCTGTTAGTTTATAGGAATAAAAACAAAATCTGGGAAGATTTTATGAGTTTAGTTTTACTGGGTAGAAAGTCATTAGAATATATTTTCTATATATTTTAACTGTTTTCAAGAAACAGTTAAACTGTGTTATTCTACAGTGAAAAGCATACATGTAATAACATCACGAGAAAATATACTGGTGTCTATTATGAAGGAAAAGCAATGAATACTAGAGGAAAACAAATGACTGGGAAAGTGAGAAACAGCAAACAGCTTAACTGGAGTGAAATATTGATCAGAATGCAAGACAAACCAGGACTGCAAGAAAAAATCTAATAGGTAAAGTAGAATAGGTTACAGTTTTTCAGAAACACAATACCCCCCTCCTGGTGGTATACCAGTGATTCACAGAAGTTTCCAAAGGATGGATGAAGCTTCAAAGTAAAGTAAAGAACCTTTAAATGAATCCACTCCTGGCTCCCTTCCATTTTGCTACTACGATTCTGCAAGCTTAGCAAGAGACTGCTCAACAGAAAATATTCAGGTTTTTGTTGTGATGAGTAGGGAGGGGTGAACTTTAAAACTTTTTTTATATTGGTTCCCTTCTGTGGTACAAAGTTTCTACATAGAGCTGTTAAACTCCATTAAAATGACTTATTGCCATAGCTGAAAATATTTTTGAGACTGAAATTTTTTATGTGGTAACACTGCATATAAATCAAGGACAATTTATCTAGTCCAATTAGGGCTTTAGTGTAGCTTTCTGGCATGCCCTCAGACAGGTTACTGGGGACTAGACACAGCTCGCAGAGAGGTCTAATGGAGCCTGAAAGGTAGTTTCAACCTCTTCTGGACAAAACCCATACATTTTGTGGTTTAGAAAAATACTCCTCCCTCTTCTGTCTCTTTGTACTGTGCATTTTTCTTGCTATATCCAAATCCCATTACAAATGAAGACAAGCAGGGAGGTTACTAGCATGCATGTGTGTGCATTTCAGCTTGCGAAACGGGACACGCACATAGGAGATGGGGTCACAAGGCTGACTTTCTAACATTTGTAGAACTTCGACCACCCCTCTTAGCTATTTACAGGAAAAAAAAAAATCTTTTTTCTTCACTCAGAGGTGAGAATAAAGACTGTAATATAACCTAGGGGAAAAACTAAAAAATCAAGACAATGTACAGCTGTCTGAAGAGAAAGGCACAGAGTAGAACTTCACATTCTTCTAATCAGTGTAAGAAGACCAATTAAGTGAATATTCTTCTTTGCAGGTAATTTATTTCATTAAGTAGTTTTACTGACTAATTATTGATCCTTTCAAAATAATGACTCATATCTAAAAAACAACTTACACATGACCACTTGAGAAAACTCAAGACTTATTAGATTCTCACTCACAAAAAACCCCTAAGTTTCCATACATTGTCATAAATGACAAATAAATAATTTTGGGTTTGATCCAACCATTTCAACATGAATTTCCTAAAGAAAAGTTGCCTAGGCCCTAAGAATCAGGAAGAGAAAATCCATATCCCAGGGGAAAAAAAAAAAAAAAAAAGGAGGAAGAAAAACCAAAACTACAAAAAAATTGCTCTCGAACTTTTCTGACACCACTGACTTCCAAATTTACCCAAAACGTACCGATCTGGGCTGTCCTGAAAATCTTCGATTGTAATCATTAACATCTTGAAACACTTGGGCTGCACCCTGCTGATCTTCACCAAAGAGTGGTAAGAATAGTGTCACCTAGGCACAGCAGGGAGATTTTGTTATACATGCAACTGTAAAACAGTCATCTTTAGTTAACTATATAGAAAAAAACTTTGGTTTAGTTGAATAGTTAATAGGAAAATAAACTGAAAATTACTAGCATGGATACTGCTATTAAATTTTAACTAATTAATTGCATACAGCTCCCTACAGAATATTAATTTTTAAAGAGATTGTTAAAAAAAGCATAAAATAACCTTCCTTTTAAGAGAGGCTTCTTAATACTGAAATGCTTTATGTTTCATGAGTGGGACAGATGATTTGGAGAACAAAGTTAATTTACAAAATTAATCTAATTTTCTTTTCTAAATTGAAAATCAAATAAAGCAATCAATGAGGCCTTTGTTTTTCCATATTTTAGGATTGCCTTCCATGACAACAAGCACACAGCAAAACTCATGGTTTTGCATATGGATCTTCATACCAAGATGAATTAAGAAAAAGATATTAACCTTCAACTGTTTTGTACAGACAGAGAATTTTGCTCTGTTCTTGGGTTAACTGTCATGCAAACCTAGAGAAATAAGATATATGTGAATATGGCCTTATGTATGTTATCTTTCTGCATAGGAGCTGCTGAAAACTTAAGACTTTGGAAGCAATGGACAGGTATAAAATGCAGATTATCATGGGAAGCAGGGAAGGCATAGCACTTCAAATTATTACAGTCTTCAGAAGCTTCCTCTGTACCTGGTGACTAAATACAAATCTGTGTGGCAGTCACATTCAGAAACGAGAGCATGAGCAGAACTGCATTCAACTTCTGGTCCTGCCACAAACCTCTTGTATGACTCATGTTCATGTATACATCTTTCCCTTCCCCATTTATAAACTAGGGTTAGAAAGAATACATAACCATGAAAACAGTGCCACCTAATATTCCTGTAACTCAGAGGAATGTAAATGAAAATATATATAAGGAAAGACAATTTTAAAAAATCACTTATTTTCCCCTTTTCCACCTTCCCCACCTATTATTTGTGCCTTTTTCTTCACTGGCTACACTCTAAACCTACTAATTCTTCTTCCAGCCATATTTATTTTTCTTTCCTTCAACTGTCTTCTTACAGTCATTTGTCCTGCTGATACACACAAAGTAGGATATTATGGAGGAGCAAGGGCATGAGTTACACAATTCATTAGAAGTTACTAGCTCTGTGTTTGTGCACTGTTAAAATAAAGATGTACTTTTGTTAAAACATACACTATCATACTCAGAGATCCTAAGCCTTAATGAGTTGCAGGAACATGTTTCAAACTGACAATGTAAGTAAGTTGCGTAGGAAGTAAGTTAATGCTTGCTCTACAGAGATTAAATTGATGATACATACAAGTTAAAAATAGGACCAAAATAAGAAATTGACATGAACAGGTCTTTTGGTAGGGACAGAGGGAAGGGAGAAGGTATTTCTCAGGAACCAGTAGTGTGCTGATACTGGCCGTCCATCACAACAGTCAAGCCTTTCAGATACAAATTCTGGTAAAAGAAGTTAATAACATCCTGAACAGAAAGCATGAAAGGATCATAGTTAAAATCTCACAATTTTCTGTTTTCACATACTCTTTACAGAAAAACATCTGAGTTATCAGCACAATTCACTTATGTTTGAGTGGCAGGAACAATCTGGAGCCATTTGTCAAAGCAAGAAGTTTGGAGAAACTGAATGTCCACCATTCCTGGCTCACATAACCCTCTGTGTTTTTTCAGTTTCTCAGACTTCTTTATCTGCCAGCCTCACTACTGCAGCTCACATGTAAGTGCCTTGTGGCAGGCTATCCTAGACAGCCAAACTGACAGGTCCATGATGATTTAAAATATTACCGTCTGTCTGCAGATCGGACAGCGGATGGCACCCAGCCACGAGCCATACCTCCAGTAGGCAATAATGCAGGAACCTGGTGAAGGCAAGGTACACACATTTAAACTGCTGAGATGAAAAATGCATCACCTGAAATAATATGTTACATGGCAAGGGAAACAGAAAGTGTATATAAGCAGTTAGGTTAAATCTACAGTTTCCTGATGTAATTTTGTGTACAGCATTGGCTGAAGATTCACCAAGAACTAATGCCTTCAAATTCAATATTATTAATGAGAAAAATCCTGAATAGGTTCAAATGAATCAGTAATTTTAAGGCATCAAAACTGAAAACACAGCGAATTTTTAATCTTTAAATGAAGAAGCAGATACTAAAATTTCTAACAGTTTAAAAACTAGAAGTCACTAAAATGTCAGGAGATGTAAAATTTATACTAAAAATTTGGCTTTATCATCACCAGTTTCAACAGATGGAGACAAATATAAAAATGTAAGTATTTTATCTGTTCTCCAAACTTGCTTGTTTTTCCATTTAAACAACTGGGCATGGTGTACACTATATACTTCAAAAAACTAGATGAATGTAGTGAAAGAATTCTACTGAGAACCTGAAGGACAGGAAGCAAAATCTTACATATAAACAGAGCTTCAAAAAAACCCACAAAACCAAGCACTTTAATCAACTGTGCACTTAGTCATAATACTGCAGAACTTCCATGAAAAAATGTTCTGTGAGATAAATAATATTTTATTCTTACTAAAACATTTTTTAAACAGTGCATTCCCAAATGTTCTTCAACCTCTTCACTTTATTAGCAAACTGGAAACAAATTATACTCTTTGACATTTTAAAATTAAACATTTTCATTCCTGACAGCATAGAAAACAGTGCAGCACACTCTTAAAGTGACTGTTTATTCATAAATGTGTTTTCTCTACTATTTATATAAAATTCTTTATTTCGCAGATGCAATGACAGTTAAAAGCAAACAAAGCTTTGAACCAGGATGCCTGAGCTACTGCCAAAAGTTCTGGTTCTAACTCTGGGACTAGGAGCTTTTCTTGCTTACCACAGAAGAGATGTCCACAGTTGGTTTCTATAGGAAATGTAGCCTGTTGCAAACAGACTGGACACGACATATCTGTATAGAAGCGATGCCGATCACTAGCAGAAGCATCCTGTTGGAACAGCAAGAAAAGACAAAGTGTTGGAGATACTATTTTATATAAGCCTACTGAATTCTAAATAATAATAATAAATTGGTATTCACTCACTATAAGTCAAACTGTCAAACTTATCTGTTAAACAAGCGTGTGTTTCAAACCAGTTAAAGACCACAAAGAAAGAACTTCCTTGGTTCTTCACACTGAGTCAGGTTAGACACACTGGAACATGAATAACAAACTTAGATCTATATTGTTACTTCATTATCCTGAGTAGTTCTGTCCAGAGACAGGTAACTGAACTGTGTTGCTTACCAGTTACAGCCTTTAGTGTTTCCAAGCCCAAACACAGCTTGTGCATGTCACTGTCATGAAACATCTTTTCCCCCCATTTTGCCATATTTGTCTTCCACATAAATATGCACTGTCATTATTTCAAGAAGTATCATGATGAAAGACTGTTT
The DNA here is from genome assembly GCF_048771995.1 of Taeniopygia guttata. Taxonomy (NCBI): domain Eukaryota; kingdom Metazoa; phylum Chordata; class Aves; order Passeriformes; family Estrildidae; genus Taeniopygia; species Taeniopygia guttata. Next base: position 7,926,733 of record NC_133063.1, on the reverse strand, counting down.
TCAGTATTCTCCAAAAGTATGGCCTAGACTCTACCTGTTCAAACTGGATGCAGTCATAGAATCATTGAATGGTCTGAACTGGAAGGGCCTTTAAAGTTCAGTAAGTTTCAACTGTCCTACTATAGGTAGGGATGCTTTCCACTAAATTAGGCTGCTCAGAGCCCCATTCAACCCTGCCTTGAACATTTCCAGGGATGAGGCATCCACAACTTCTCTGGGCAGCCTGTTCCCAGTGCCTCACCACCCTCACAGAAAATAATTTCTTCCTTACATCCCTTCACAATCTAGCTTCTTTCAGTTTAAAACCACCACTCTCTGTCCTGTGATTAAAGTCTTTGCTAGAAAGTTCCTCTCTGTCTCTCACTGGTTCTTGTTGCTGTGCCATTGTTACTACACACTGCTTATCAGTCTAAACATCTACCCCTGTCCTGTCTCAGCAAACTGTACTCCAGATTTCCTTTCTTTTACCCTAAAGTTCCCAGGAACATTCCAGGAAGCATGCAGCATAATCTAACATGCTCCACCTTGTGGCAAAAACTTACTTGAAAAAAGAACCAGCCAAAATTTAGTTTTAATTACTTAATGCATCCATTTAAAAAGGCTACATTATCCCATAACTTGATGGATTTCAAGAATGCCTCTGTACAGTAAGTAAGCTCCCATAACTTTCAAGGTCATCTTCTTCCAGAACCTCAGAGAGGCCTGCAGCACCCCACATCAGAGAGCTGAATGTTGCCAACACTCGCTACAGCACCTGATCAGTTTGAAGCTGCTGACGAAGAGCTCGCACTAGCTCTTGATTTTCTGGATGTATGTTCTGATGTTCATTTCTGTGAAAGGAAATACAAGCAATAAAAAGCCCTGTGATCCAACACTGAAAAATAACTCACTGAAACAAATATGAAACTTGAACAAAGGACAAAACATCAGTATTTCCTGCTATAAAGGATTTTAAAGGAAGTACATAAATAATTAAGGAAGCAGGAATTTATTCTGGATCCTAAAGTTACTTTGGACACTTAAAGCTGTACAGCAACAAGATTTTTCAGAGACTCCACAACCAATCATTAAATCATGTTAAAACTGGATTTTAATCTGAGAAAAAATTAAGCCTTGAACCTACAAAAAATGAAGTTGCTTGAAAGTTTTTCAATTAAACATACAGAAATATTTTTCATTTTTTCTCCATTGCTAGTTTCTTATTTGTTGGTCTACTCATAAATTATTAGTTTCTCACTCACTGCCTAAGTCATAGAGTTGGAACCTCCTAATTACTTCAATTTTATCTGCTACATGACATTTGCATAAGAAAGGGTAGACAAATTTACATTTAGAATATTGAATTTATGTAACTATCAGCAGACTGTATATAAAAAGAAACCACTCTTTTAAAATCACTCTTTTTAAAAAAAGAAATACAGGTTAGATATGCCTTGAGGAATCATTGGGAAGGGCCACACTGAAGAAAGAAGGATGGATATATTACAAATTCAAAAGCATAGTGGGACAGAATTGAAATTAAAAATGTGCTGACAACAATTACAGGTGATGAGTTACAATAAATATGAATCAACAGTAAAAAATGTGAATTTTTATGCTTTATTAATTCACATGGATTTCAATGATGATACATTCTGCTCAGCACTCTTGAGGTCTCAGCTGGATTCTGTTCTCCATTTTGGGCTAAATGCATAGAAACATATAGAGAAGTTGGAGAAAGTTCAGAAGATAATAAGAACTACTGCCCACATTTTTTATACATTAGAGAAAGACTTAAGAAATGTCAGTTTATATGAAAAGGGGACAGGATAACTCTTTCATTCTATAAATATGAGCAATTATTTCCCACAGTTATCTAAGGCTTGTGGAAACACATTTCTAATTATGTAATGTAAAAAATCAGAGAAGATTACCTCAGGCTATTTTGATCCATCCCTGACTAAAAGTTAAATCAAAAAACAGGTTGCAATGCTTGCAGGGATATTGAGGTAAGGTGATCCTCTATCAGAGATGAGGGCTGGACTGGTTGAGCTTTCATGACATTTTCTGGTTGCAGTTATATTATATAATTTCTTCAATGGCTCTCCAAGATTCCCCAATAATTTCCTTCAGTTAATGTTGGCAATCATAATATTGCATTATTGCTCAACTGTTTATTGCACTATTGCTAAAATGTTTAACATTTTGTCTGTTTCATTCTTTTTTCAAAGAGAGTCACATATTTTTCATGCTAATATTTACATGGCTATCTGTAAAAAGAAAATATATTTAATACTAACATGGGTGACATATGAAAGTTATATGATAGAAAGTCTATATTCTTCTTACGCACCTTTGGTCTCCATGAATCAGATTTGGTGGATGTTGTCTATCATACATGTTATATGTATAGAAGTATTTTTCTGTTTAGATGCTACAAAATGAACATATTTCACATATTCAGTTTGCCAGAATGCTTGATATATATTGAAATCCAATTTGATTCATACACAAGCGGAAGGTGTGAATTGTAAGACAGTTTATTCTGATTTCTCCATAACAACTAAATTAGCAGTAGCAAATTTGCTACTGGAAGTGTTCATTTATATGACCTTACCCTGGTATCACATACTAGGCTGAAATCATGAGAGCATTTGCAGAGCTGCAGAGGTACAGCATGTACTGTCACTTATGCATAAGATGGTGATGTAGCTGACAACCATGCAATGTTCAGGAAGAAACAGGCAGAACTCAAGACATGTCAAAGGCAACACTTCCGTCATTCAATTAGCATAAGAAGATAACTGAAATATATGAAAACTAATATTGTGCCATGTCATTAGAGGCATTATCAAACACAAGCCAGAAAGAAATAAAAGTTAGATGCAAAGGCCTTTTATTTCCCCATTTCTGACTGCTAGCAAGCCAAAACTTGGGGAGAAAGATCCTATGATGTGGAAAGATTATATTTTGTACCACAGAGGGCCCTGCCAAACTCTTATTATTGGAAGGAAGATGACTGCCTGCTCATGCAGTGTGCAGTCTCACACAAGGAAAGAGAGGGACAGTGCTTAAGGGGACTGGTGCATCACTGTGCAGTGAGGGACACTGCTAAATTTCAAGGACTAAGATCTCACTTCTGCTGAAAATAGTGACTTGATCTTATAATCAAACCATATGATGGATAGAAAAATTAGATTTAAAAATCTCAACCTGTAGACCCATAAACATGGAACAGTTCAGTCATCTAGGACAAATCCTTTGTAGGGAATTAAAGGATCAGGCTTCCTTTAATTTGCTGAATACACTGAATTTTCACAATCTCATTTGTAATGTCACAACCTACTCACCAGTTGAAAAGATGACGGAAAAAGTCTGGCTTAATTTTATCAAAATTTATAACTCAAAAGCATACAGGCTTCAGAGAACTATCATATAGTGCCTGAAGGATACATCTGCAACTTGTTACATATGTTAAATATGGCTTGTAAGTTACTCTGCCAGAAGTATGAATGAAGCCTCCATGTGATGCTTCACTGAGTTCTTTCACCTTGAAACAAGTACAACAATTATATCCCTTAACAGTTCTCTCCATATTCTTCTTCTGCCCCCTAAAATCTACTCCAACACTTACTCCTTACTGCTCATTTCCCTTTTGATTCAGCTCCTGTGACTATTCATCACCTTGTAAGCTTTCTTTCCTATATATTTACCCGTGACCTGCTCCTACCCAACTTAAGTATTTAGGTTCTATTGATGCAGAAGCACGAAAGGCAAAGAAAAAACCTGGGGTAATGAACACTAACTATATAAGCAACACAAAGACCAGTGCACTGTCTAAGGTAACTGGAGAAGAAAAACAAAAGACCCTTTCTCCCTCACTTCCCCCTCAGTGCTAAGTAAATCAAAGTTTTTGCACTGTACAGATTTTCTAGGATACTATGCAGATTTTGATGGCAACAATACAAAGGAGATCGATGAAGAGTGCTGCTGAATACAGATAATTTCAAAAGATACCAGAAGGCAGAGCAGGGAGCTAAAAGGATACTGGTAGGACTTTCAGTTGTCAGTCATAGAATCACAGTTACAGAATATACGGAGTTAGAACGGACCCATCAGGATCATTGAGTTCAGCTCCTGGCCCTACATGGACACCTCAAGATACATATGCCTGGAAAGTATTGCCCAAACACATCTTCAACTCCCTCAGGCTGGTGCTATGACTTCCCTGGGGAGCCTGCTCAGCCACCCTCTGGGTGAAAAACTTTTTTCTGGTATCTTAACCTAAATCTCCTCTGACTCAGCTTCATGTGTTTCTTCAAGTCCTGCCACTGGCCACAAATCATACAATGCAGACCTCCAAAGTCTGGAAGATTTGTGTTTTCAGTTTCTTTGCCCCTGCAGAAAATAAACCATCAAGGCATGTAATAGGATTCACAGTCAAACTTTTTACCTACCTCTTACTACACTGCAGAGGCAGTCAATAATTAGCCTTATCGTCCTTCCTAAGTAACTCTTCATAACTGATGCAACATTTCCCTGAACTTAATTCTGACTGAACTCCTGCTACTCTTGTCAACTGCTGACTCTTGTTCCACTCACTTTTTAAAAAATATTTCTTACTTGCCTTTCTAGAGTTCAAAAATAAAGTGTTAACTTTTAAACTAAACACTTGAAATTCAAGTCACAACTGCCAAAAATGTCAAGATGAAGGGTAGAAAAATCATAACAGAGCAGATGAAAAAGAGGCATTATTAAAGCAAACTGAGTAACTGAAACAACTTCGGGGGAAAAAAAAGCAAGGTGAAGTGAATGCCTTTCTTAAGATTCCTTTGTGATCTCCTGGTCCTGAAAAGCAGCACTGCCTTGCAGTCCAACCAAGTTTTTCCACCTATAGCTTATTTAGTAGCTTATTCTCAAGTTACTCTACCTCAGCAATATTTTTCATGTGGATATACCCTCTTCAAGTTCCATGATGCCACTGTTTCACCAAAACTGAGCTCCCTTGGTTTTGAAAACTGTTCTGTGTTCAGAAGTTTACAAATATCAATAAAATAACATAAAGTAACACAAAATAACAATTAAAATAAAATAAAATAAGCCAATCTGAAGCGCAGACTCATTTTCCTCAAACATATAGGCTAAGATGTTTGTTAGGATGCAAATAAAAACTCTGAAATAAAAATAAGCTTTGATCATTACAGTTAGTGAATTCTGAACTTGACACTTTCCTGTATGGAATGCATATTGCAGTCCACTGTTTTAGAGCATATTCATTGGAAAAAAAAATCAGTCAATTTATTTGGATTTGGGTTGTTGTTTGCTTGTTTTCTTGTAAGGAGACTGCAGCTAGAACATACATTGGAGAATATATCCAATTTTAATCTTGGAGTTGTTGACAAATCTGTACTTTTTAACCAAATACAACACAGCAGCCATATAGACTGTGAATTTAACCATTTTCAGTCTTAAGGAGTGACGAACACTACTCAGTTTGATTATCTGAAGATAAGGAAGAGTTAAACTCGAGTTTTGATTCTAGCTGTGCCAAGCAATTAGTTAAACACAGTAAACAATCAAAACAACCACTGCCTTACTGTCACAAATACACAGTTTTTATGTACCAATGCACAAAATTGTCAAGGAAGTTAGTATTTTTATAAGAAATTAATAATTCCTCTCAACACATTCTCACCTTAAAAGCGTATATACCAGAGCAGCAATGAAAGTGAAACTGAGCACAACTGCCACCAGTACCTGGTCACTTACTCCTTCTATAACTGAATCATTATCTAGCTTCAAACTCTGAACTTCTGCTTGATGACTGGCCATCACAGCTCTAAAATGCAAGAAGAAATATATACATATACATATACATATATTAAAACATATGTGCACAGACATTTTAAACACAGTTACAAACAATATGTAAACAGAATAGTCATTGCTGGGAGAAAAGAGTGCTACAAAAAGAAGGAATGTATCCATTTTTACCAAACACTGAGTTTGTTGTAGAAGTCTTATGCAGTAGTAAACAAATCTTAAATGACTGTGTTATGATTTAAAGATAAAAAAAAATTTAGTCAGATAGTTTACTTTGAAATCTTTATAAGATAAATTGCACAGGAATAGGTCATTACTGAGCTGGCCATATTCTAAGGACAGTCTACTGAAAAAAAAATTTAAATTAGTCGGCATTATAAAAAGTTTTAGCTATTACACACCACAGCATTCCTGGTAAGCTAAGCCAACAGAAAAACTTAACTTCCACCACTCACATGAATGAAGAAACAAGGACATTTTGGTTTCAGTGTTAAATGCTCATTTGGATACATAGGAATCACCCAATACATTTTAAACTTCATTTTCTTTTTCTGTGCATTACCAAACTTTAGCTGGAGACATGGGGAAAACTTGAAAGAAAAACAGTATTATCAGGCTCCCTGAGTTAGACTAATTTTATACTTGTTTCACATTTTTAGCCATCAGTGGCTAAGGCTAACATTTATTAACCTACAGTACTAACCTACAGCTGGAGACATGCAAAATAAAATAGCTTCCAACCCACTGCTGAATTATTGCTGTTGCAATCAGGAAGTGAAATGAACTATGGCTATGAATATTATGAAATCAGAATGGTGAAGCTAACTCTGTCAAATGACATGAAAAGTCATACTGTGGCTCTGAACATACACAACTGAAGTATTTTCCATGAAGCTGACATAAAATCCCGGTATTGGTTTCTGAAGGCAGGTAAGACTGGTATCTTTTTCTCTGTTTCCTAGCCCAGCTTCCAAGCTTTCATCAGTGTTTCACTACACTTCACAGCCCATGTGTCATTTTTAATTGAAACCTCGCTGTCTAGCAAATAACACCAAACACCCTCTGGCCCTGAATTAATTGCACAACTGAAATAGAGTACAAGTCATCAGGATTTTAGTGGATACCTGTAATGACTACCCTGGCAAAATTTCAGCATGTCAGTCTATTGTGAATAAAAAAGCACAATCTTTTCTCTAAGACAGCTACTCTCACCCTCCACATTTTTTCTACCATAAGCAGTGGAGCTTTTTTCAAGCTTCCGTAAGTCTGTAGCAGGAATACAAGAGAAGCTGATACATTCTAAGAGTATTGTTAGGAAGTGTAAGTGGTATTAAGTACCATAAGAGCAGAGCAAACTCGTGGAGAACAAGGGGAGATTTCATTAATTGTCGTATTTTTGGGCTTTCACTGTGAAAACTAAAATGGAATAATGAAGCATATATGAAGTGAAACAATAAACTAAGTTATCCTAAGTATGCCAATCTGAATTGAGACTATTATTTCTGTAACTATAGTCAATTTTTTTTTAATTACAGCTTTCAACAAGCAACTTTGTCACAGTATTTGGAAAGAGTAACTTCTTTCAAAGGTGGAATACCAGTGACTCATAGAAATGCATGTAGGTCAATATTTACACATGTTTCATATATACTAATGAATAAAAGACCAGATCTTTTTGGAAAGGTCTGACATAGGAACATGGGCTCTAACAAGGAGTTAGAGCATTTCTCTGCACAGCTAGTTATACCATTACATTCCTATACCTAAAGCCATGAAGTTAAGGTGTTGTGAAATTTTTCTGAACAGTGGTTCCCTGGTGCTGAGGTTCTGGACTGGCAGGTGTGCTGTGATGCCTCCCTAGCTCAACATTACCTGCCTGTATACTTAATTTCTTTGCATAACCTGTCCTGAAGAAGCTTCTCTTTCTTACACTGCATCATTCTAAGACAGCCAATTTCCACAACTGTGCATGCTGATATCTTAAATTTCTATGTTTTTCCTCCTTAAGTAACATTATCAGATTACTACTTTTTATTCTGTCCCACTGTTTTTTCTGGGTTGACCACTCAGAACAAAATCAGAAGTAAATGCCAGGGAACTGGTATAATTCCTCCTTTGCTCCACATCAATTCTGTTAGAACTGATGTCATGTCATTGGCGTGTTATACCAACACACCAATGACAACTACATCCCATTAAATATTACATGTTTTTGGGTGGTTTTTTTTTGTTTTTTGGTTTTTTTTTTTCAGAAATACCTATTATGTCAGAGACATACAGATTATTTAACTGTACCTTTGGAAGACAAGCGCTTCTTATATTAACACCTGAACATCCTCTGTCACTGCTTGCTTGATGCACTTAGAAAACAACACATAGATTATCAATATCACACCAATTTAAATCAGTTTCCCTGAACAGCCTTCAAGACATCTACTCCAGCTCTTCCTTCTCTGTATGTTCCTTATAACAACACTCCAAATTCTTATCTGCCTACCATTAATAGCACTCACTGCATCTGCTTGCCTTAATTTCTGTTCACTTACCTTTCTTGAAGTGCCAAGCTAAGGTGCCAAAGTTAGCATAAGAACATGAAAATGAAATACACAGATCCTCACTTTCTCTTCCTTCTTGCACATAATGCCAGTTACTTAGATCTGCTTCAGCCCTTCATTTTGAAACATTATGACCTTCCCAATAACCTCTAAGACATAAGCATAGTGTACAAGAAAACCTATTGCAGTCTTTCTTTCCCCATAAACACCCTGAGACACTTTGTCTTCACTTATGTATCAATACCCCAAAGACTATATAAAAGGGGAGTGGAATCTGTCTCAGTATCACTCTCAGCTGCTTCTATCACTGAATTCTAGAGAAGATAAACTATCAATGCTTAATCCCCACGTTGTTTATATTTTAATTTACTTGCTGTTTCTGGACAGCCAACAAGCACTGTGTATACTTTTCTTATTACTTCCAACACTTTCTCTCAATAAGATCATTGCATGGGGGAGCTGATCAGACTTGTGTAGACTAGTACTACAAAATAAAAGTGTATTGCTTCAAAAGAACCAACACATACTTTCTCTGAATTCATGCCTCAGTAGAGACAGCAACAATCTCCTCCTCCTCCCCCTCCTTTCTCTTGGACAGCATGGTAGAAAAAGCAATGTTTACAAAGAAGATGTTAAAATACACTAATAGAAAAAATGTCTGACTGAAGGAAGAAGGAAACTTGTGATTTCAAGGCGACCTTGAATGTTTTCAAACAGAATACCCAGAACTGGAGGCTTGCAGTTCATGTTTCTTCGAGTGCAACTACAACAGCCAAAGAGTGATCTGCAGTGGTTTGAATGCATGATAGGCTAGATAATTAAAAATAGCTTCTAAGAAATCTCACCTCACAGTGCATGTGTTCAGCAATTGTTGCACTTTCAGCTGGTACAACTAAGAAGCAAGATTTAAATAATGTAATGAAGACTCAGTCTTTGGAGACAACCAGCCTTGATAAAGACCAAGTGTGTGTCAGAGAAACCTTCCAGAACCAGACTTTATTACATATACCTAATCACTCCTAAAATAATCACTGTTAATAATCTGATGGAATTCAAGAGTGAGTTAGTATGGCTCATACTAAATTCCATCCATTGATCCATTACATTTTTCTGGTTATGAAAAAATGACAGCATTTCATCAATCTTTTCCTCACATAATTATTTTCACATCTGGGTTCTATATCACAGGCTTTCAGACATTAAATTACTTCAAAGTTTTTCTTTCTTTCTTTTCTGTAGGCTTATGTTACCTTGTTTCTTTCTAAAATTTCAAAGAAGGTTTGAATTTATTTTATTGCTCTGTTACTATTCTTTAATACAATAAATTAATTCCTGTCTACACTAGCTCTGAGAAAAGTACCATCTTATACGTTTACTTCAGGGAAAAAATGACAGTAATTGAAAATAGATTAAATTCTGATAAATTATTTCTGGTTATACTTAAGGCTTTTACTCTTTTTAGCCATTTCACAAGGATGGCTTTCTTAAATGCAAGCATAACTCCACTCTATGTTCCAATGAGAGGATGATAACGAAGCAACATCTCATAATACTCACATCAAAACTGGAATTTATACAATTAACTTCAGAATTTTAAAAATATCTATTGCAAACTTTAAAAAACTGAAAGAAATGCTGGGCCTTTTTCCTGCTTCAAAAACAACACCACCAAAGCCCAAATCTTAAATTCCAAGTTTACTTCAGCTTATCTTCAGACTACTGGCACTTGCTTCAAGTAAAACAACACAGAAAAGGAGGAAAAGACAAGGAGTTACTCCTCCATTCCATATGGAATAGCTAAGTTACAGCTTGACACTGCATCCCAGTAGACTGGGATCCAGTTAATCTCTGATGGTTCTTGATGGCTAGAGAGTATAAACAACCTCAGAGTAAATTATCCACAAAAGGTTTTGCAATAGAAAGGAATGCAACTTACTGTTTGTAAAGTCATATAGTTTTATTTGTAAATCTGTCAGTAATTAATCATCTGCACTGAAAATCACCTTGTTTATTACCAGTTTTTCTCAGAGTGATCACTGACAGAAGGTAACACTAATTTTTTTACATTGCAAATAAGAATCTACAGATATTTTTAAAGTTACATTTTCCCCTCTGTGGTTATGCATGAACAATGCATGCAGATTTAAGCAAAAAAAAAAAAAAAAAAAGACAACTATAATGAGCAATACTGCAAGTACAATGGCTTTTATTCTTGGAAATTCATACAGATCACACTGAAGTGTGAGGGAATGAAGACATAAACTAGTGTGGATATATTATTTCTTAGTTTTTCAGACTATTAGGACTTTCAATGTTCAACATAAAGCACAGCTACAACAATATCCTATGCCATGACTTGAGAGTTTATAATGTCTTCATATTTTCATAAAGACATTAAAAACAATCCAGTCTTTACCATGATATGTTAAACAGCTATCAGCTATCCAAAGTCAGATTCTTTCCCATAGTTTTCTGAAGTATTTGAACTTTTCTGAGTTTATCAGGGAAGTGCCATATGATGATATACTTTTAAAACCACAGAGATTTTTAGGACCAACTACCAAAGGAATGTGCAAGCGCAGTGAAAAAGAAGAGGCTCTCTTGATTTCTGAGAAGTAAACAATGAAGTAACACACAAGCAATACTGATGTGAGATACAAGTTATTAACCTCAATGTATTGACTTTGTGAGCACAGTACAATTTGCTCAACATCTGAAAGGTAATTTGGATTACAATGTGACCAAATGGGATGGACTGGGAGAGAAATGGATAAGAAAAATGGAGTTTTGGGTTTTCATTTATTTTAGTTTTATTTTGAGTCTTTTCCTCTTGATGCAGTACTGGCAGCCACCATCAGTTCCTGAAAAAATTACAAGTTAATTACATAGTGGTGGTGGGCCAGCATGAAGCCAGAACCTGCAATTCCTTTTGCCAGTTGCCTTTTACTAGCAAAAGCATCGCCCCTGTCCTTTGAAAAATCTGCTTAATTTGTAGAGGCTGTGTGTTTTCCAGGATAAGATAATTCATCTCCAACTAGTCAAATACCACAGGTCACATTTTCTTAAGATTAAAAAGGTTTTAACCCCTCATATTTTCTTCTGTGGAAGAGAAACAAACAAAAAACTGGTTTCATTCAAAAGATTTCTAATAAGACTGGCTTGTTTTAGATAACATAAACCAACTTTTAAGAATTTAAGCATACTAAAACAGAGGATACTTATTCTGTAATCCACTCCCTGAACATATATTAGCTTATGTTGAAATATCTGTAGGCATAAATTTAGCATATTTTATTTATGAGAAAAACAGGCAAAAATTCCCAAAGACAAACTTTATATGTAGGGCAAAAATTGAGACCTGTTTCATCAGAAGCTATCTAATTACTTCCTGCTCCAGTATAGTAGCAGGTCATGGCCCTGCTCTGTGCTTGACAATGAGACTTTGTGAATGGATTTGACTCAGCAAACTGGATCCTACAGTTATTTATTCACTCTTTCTTTAAGAGTCCAAAGAAATGCCCAGACTGCATTCAGAAACAATTAACAACAGCAGGCATGAACTACATATCATGAACGTGGAAGTGTTGAAGACTATGAGTTTACTAGCCTAAATCCTAAATCAGCTAATCCTGAGGTGATAGATTTTATCCAGGTTCCTTAGTGTTCCTTAGTGAAGTTGGACTTCAAAGAAGTGGTGTAGGCAAATATAACATTATAGAACAGAAATAATGCAAATGATTGATGGTGTACTTAAAAAAAGTGTTTCTGAGGAAAAAGGATTTTACTTGAATAAAGCACCACACAACAATCTCTAGTACTACGTATCTCCCTATATTATAAAAATCAGTAGCAGAAAATTCAAAGGGCACATTTATTAAGAGAAATTTTAAAAAATCTAACATAGCAATATATAAACTGATGAGATATATTCTGTGACAAGGCTGTTAAAACTGACTTGGGATTATCCTACGAGAATTTAATGCAGTCTATTAATGCATCATTATTAGGAATTTGCATCACCTTTGGGTTTACAAGTCAGTTCAGCTGGTACAAGAAATACAGCCAAACTCAGCCATATAGTATTCAGTTATATGCTTACCATGAACCACCTTTGCTTTCACAACTGTGCTGACTACAGTTAAGTGCATGAATACTCTTTGCAAAAGAGAATGGAAAAGGCCTGAACAGTCTTGCCAAAAGAGAGGAGAGGGAAATTTCAGTAGGCAAAAAATGATTTTTTTGAGTATATCTTAAAAAAACTGACCAACTGAGGCACTTGCCTGATAAAGCAGGTTTCTGCAAGGTCTGAGGTCAGCAGTCTCTGAGGCACATTTTTTCCTAAAGAGAAAAAAAAAACCAGAAAAAATAAAGTAGATATTCTGCTTTTACTGATGGAATCATGCTCTGCAAATTAAAAGTAAAGCAGCTGCAAAAAACAGGTGCAAGGCTGTGAGGGAAAATAATCCAAAATTAAGATACCATTCTACTGGGAAAACAAAATGTCTCCAATAATATTTTCTCCTGAGTCCAAAACCACGTGGATGGCTTGGAGCAAAAGCACAAATTCAATGCCTGTTTAGCATTACTATTCTGAATATCTGCCTGGGTGATGTATGACTTGTGTAAAACAATTCCCAACAAAGTTTTCCACCACTTCATAAGGAAAAAAACATACTGAAAGGTATAGAGTTCTGAACAAACCAGAGGGTGGAATTGAATTAATATGCATATAGGAGCATGAGAAAGAGCCTGCAAATGCCTTCAGCTTGGATACCTGACTTTCCTGGTTGGACAGGAAGAAAAAGAAAATACTGTCATTTCATTATAATGTTTGCTGGAATATGGTAGTACTTTAGCTAAGCATTAGGAGACTTCAGATCTCTCAGGAAAAGTGCCCAAGAATTCCCTACTGTTGAAAGTGCTACCTCCACATACAGCCTCATATCTAAAATAGACAGCAAGGCAAAAAAACAATACTGTATTTGTTTGTGTCAACAAAATGCAAGCTACACCTCGTGGCAACAGGCAAAGCAAAGAGTGGGAAACGAGACACAGAGAAAGATATGACAGAAAACCTTAAACAACGCACTGTACCTGTGAAAACACTGTTTGTCAAAAGTACCAAGCATGTTGCTTAAAGCACACATTAAAACTTGGAATGGAAAGTTGGTAGTTCTGCAGTTTCCTAAGACTTTAAATTCATTCTGAAACTGAATGCTACCTTTAAATGAAGACAGATTTGATTTATACCTTATACAGTATTATACAATGTTATACAGTATTATACAATATTATACAGTGATTTATATCTTATACAGTATTATACAGATTATACGAGATCAGTAAGAAAGTACTTTCCTGGGAAAACTTGAAAATTTTCATGGCTCCTACAATACTCTTCAGTTCAAAAGAAGCTTGAATAAAGGGAGCACTCAGCTTTTGTCCATGTTACTAATTAATTACACGGAAAAAGTCTGAGAAAACAGGTAAAATACTGACAGTTTCCACATCTGTGACCCTTCCCATTTATACAACCCTCTACTCTTATCAGTGCCTTGTGCCTGCCACTACATGTTGTTGCAAGTCAAGCCCATTGTTAACTGATAAGGAACTGCAGAACTTATCATAATGCCACACACTCTCATTGCAAACTTCAAATAATCCAAAATCCAACACACTACTGACAAAGAGTTGCTTGAACTCCTCAGGTGACCCATTTGCAGCATGGAGAACTTCTCTGGCTGGGGCACAGCAAGGATACAGGGGCACTCTGGCCACAGACAAACTCCTTGTTTTCAAGACAAAAAATTAATTTAATCACCTAAGGAATCCAACTAAACTGGAAAAACCACCGAGATCATGCAATCCAATCTAAGACTGAACACCTCCCTGTCAACCAAGTTGTCATGTCCAGTCTTTCCTTGAACACCCATTGACTCCACCACCTCCCTGGGCGGCCCATTTTGATATGTAATCATCCTTCTTTCTAGTCACCATTTGCAACTAGTTCTAAGCAAGTAACTTATAGAATCGCAGAATGTTAAGAGAATGGAAAGAACCTTAAAGACCATCCAGTCCCAACATCTCCATGTCACAGACAGGGACATCTCTCACTAGACCAGGTTACTCAATCTTATCCAAACTGGTTTTGAACATTGCCAGGGTTGGGGCATCCACAGCCTCCTTGGACAACTTGTTCCAGCATCTCAACGCCCCTAACAGCAAAAAATTCCTTCCTGCTATCTAGCCTAAATTTCCCTTCTTTAAGTTGAAACCCATTACTACCTGTCACTACAGTTCCTAACAAAGAGTCTTTCTCTGGCTTCCCCTTCAGATACTGGTAGATTGCCTGTGCATTAAATTTACGACAGCAGGGCTTTGTTGAAAGCAAGGTAATGTCCAAAACAGAGAAAGTCGTCAAGGCTGCTCCATACACAAGCGAAGCCATACTGGATACTATGATATATCTGTGGGTGCAAGGTCATTTCCTACTCCAAAAGGAGTAAAACCTTGTGGGGGCTGCTCCTTTCACAAACAGAAGTCCGTGGGTGAAAGGTCATTTCTCTACGCCAAAAAGAGACAAAAACCTTGTAGGGGCTACTCCATCCAGAAACCGAGCCACGTTACACACCAACATTGAAACACCATCCTCACAAACACACGCTCCCAGCCCCGCCGGACATCTAACCAACACGCACACTCATAAACACACAAACACACGGAGCCGGGGAAGCGCTGCAGACTCGGCCCGGCAGCGTACGAGGCGCCTCATCGGGCATACCACAGAGGGGTTCGCATCTCCCTCACCATCCCCAGCGCCCCGCGGCCGGCCGTGAGGGGCGACCAGCCCAGCCCAGCCCGCTCCGAGCCGGCCCGGCCCCCCGCCCCCCTCAGGGTACCTCCGCCGCCGCTCGCCGCCGGCCCCGCGGCTCCGCCCCGTTCCCCGACGCCGCCGGGTCGCGCCGCGTCCCCCGCCCCGCTCCGCCCCGCAGCCGCCGGGCGCAAGCGCGGGCAGCCGCTCCGTCAGGGCGCGGTGACGTGTCGGCGGCACCGCCCGGCCCGGCACGGGGCGGGACCGGCGGTACCGAGCCGGCCGCGGCCCCGCAGCCCCGCCATGTTCAACGTGGAGAGCCTGGAGCGCGCCGAGCTCGGCGAGAGCCTGCTCACCTGGGTGAGTGCGTGTTTCCCGTTTCCCGCCCGCACCGAGCCCCATGGGCCGCGTCCCTCGGGACAGCGGAGCCGGGCGCGTCCCGCCCCGGGGCAGTGCAGGCCCCGCGGCCGGGCCGGGGTCGGCGGAGCCCCGGCGGCCCGGCCTTGCATTGTTCACGGCGTATTGTGTCGCTTCGTGGGTGCCTGGGCAGGGCCGCGCTCCGCCTCAGCGCTGGCCCTGCAGCGGGGGAACAAAGGCCCGGCGGGCCGGGCTGGCGAGCTGCAGGCCGTGGCTCTGCTCCGTGTCCCTCCTGTGCCGTGGGTGTGTCAGTACCCCGCTGTTCGTACCTCTCTGAGTAGCAATGCCGCCTTTCTGACCAGAGACTTGGCATTTCCGCCTGTTTGTTTTTTCCTCTTGTTTTTTAAGTAGTGCTTGAATCTCGAGAGACAGAATTCACCGATGAGGTCGAGGATTTTACAGTATCAACCTTAGAGGTGATACATTTATTCCTGGAGGTGTTCAAGGCCAGGTTGGATGGGGCTCTGAGCAACCTGATCTGGCTGAAGGTGTCCCTGCTTATGGCAGGGGGGTTGAAACCAGATGATTTTCAACGTTCTTTTCCAGGCCAAACCCTTCTCTGATTCTAAGATCTTATGATAAAAATTACTTTATACTACTTTCACGTTTGCAGTTTTTGCCAAAAATGTCTTTAGGTTAAGCTGTCACTCAAAGAGCAGCCAAAATGTAGTGGTCATTAAACCTGGGTTTGCAGCAATGACTGTAACACAGACGTGGAACTTGCATTTCTGTAGTAGCTGAGTTATTGGTCAGTTGTTTGAAACCACTGAGTTTTGGTTTGAGGCTGGTTTGGGTTTTTCCCCCTCTATACTCAAAATTGCCAAGTAAATACCTAGAATATGAAACTCTGCAGTACAACTGATTGTTGGATACAGAAAGTTTCAGACATTTTTTCTGTGAGAAGCCAGAGCTGACTGAAGCTGTCATAGTGATGAGTAAGTTCCTGGGCAATAACAGGTTAGATTTCTCAATGAGAGTCAAAAAGGATGAGCAGGGGAGATGAATTTATTGTTAGAGGTGAGCAAGTGGCCTGGAAAGTATAGAAGGCAACAATTTTGGGGAAGAGGTTTTTGGGGAAGTGCTTCATGTAGGTCTGGAATAAGTCACCCAGTTTCACTTTCCTTCACATTCCTGCCAACTTTTCCATCTTTGTTATGGACAAGTGTTGGCCACTTGTCTTGCTTTTGGCTTTCCATGCTTTCTCTTTAAGGTGTGGGGAATAAAAAGTCCCAATATGAGGAAGTCAGTGTGTGTTAATACTGGCAAAGAAAAGCTGAGTGAGCTGCTCAGTCTTTATAATCTGCAATCCTGAAGCTGTACCTACCCTGTGCAGCCTGATCCTATCTGTAGAAATGGTCCACAGAGGTCCCTTTACACTTCTCAAATATTGAGCTAATGAGGAGATTAACAGAAACAGTAAATCATCTTAAACAGCATTTGAATGGATCAGCTTTATTCCGAGATGAATGTATGAAGTTATGCGTTATTTTACAGTTTCGTCATTTATGTGGGAACTTGGCTTTGAAACACAGTGAAAAAAAATGAAGAAAGGTGAATTTATTCCAGCATACATGAAACTTGCAGAAGAGGCAGTGAAGCTTTTTGTTCCTCAGTGAAACTGTGTATAAAGAAGATGCTTTTTTTTTTTTTTTGCTTGGCTTTCTCTTAAGTCCCATAATTCTTGGGAAACCGTTCATTTAGATAGGTGGGTAGAGCTGTCTTAATAACAGTTTATGCACATCTGGGAAGGCTAGTCATTTCCCATTATGCCAGAGAAGCTGGTGCTTCTTTAGAACTAGTTTAACCTCCCAGGTTGCTTGCTTAACATTCCTACAGAAGTAATTAAACTGGTTTGTCTGTGTTTTGAATAGATAAGGCTTTCTACAAGTCTGAGAACCTGTTTGGCCTAAAATGAATGTTTACTCAGATGGATACAGGGTGAGGAAGAAAGTGTTCCTCCCTCTGCCAACTCATGATTTTAATTAAGGAGCATATCACTTAGGCTTTTTACCCTACATGCCTGTGATTTCTCTTCTCCTGTGTTTAAGCTGGAGCAAGTTGCCTACCTCTGAATAGGGTTGGTTTATTTTTTAATATTTTGCCAATGCCCGTTTTGTTGTTAGGTGTTACAGTGAGCTCATGGGCACTGTGTGCCCCCCTTACCCCGGGACCCTGTGACTCTGATCAAGATAACCCTGGACCCCTCCTTCCTGCCCCAACGGGGTTGGCAGAGACCCAGGGAAGCCCACCCTGTCCAAAACCTATATAGACCCCTGACATTTCCTGTTTGTTCTCTTTTGCCCCACTCTCCCCTAGGACATCACAGAATAAAGAGAGCTGCACCAACATATCTCGGGGTAAGAGCCTCTTTTGGAAATATTTGCCATATTCCTCCCCTGAAAGCCTCGCATCTCTGGGCTAGCCTGATAATTCAGGGGGCTGTGTGAGTGGGGGAACGTCAGTTAGGTTTTAGCTCTAGCTAGGTTTAGCTAGCTTCTTATTTATTTTTCACCTCTTTGACAGTGTCATCAAATGGCTTCCTAAATAATTTTTGTTCAAGGTTTTAAACAGCTGGGTGAATTTTGACTTCCTACCATTTTAGCAGGTGACCATTATGTCATTTTGAGGCAGCCACAGTAGTGGCAACTTGAGCAAAACTCAATGAAGAACTGGAGGCCTAGTACTGGCCTCTCAAAACTGATATTTGCATAGTAGCAGTGTTTGCAACCTCTTGTAATGGCAGAATTTTTGCTCTACCGAAAATCTCCCACAAATTCTCCTCTGAGGCTATCCTACACACTGTAGGATTGTTGTCCAGTATGCAATTTAACCAAGACAGTTTAGAAAAATGCGGCTGTGAGGTAAATCTGCAATAATAATAAAGTTGTTTCAATGTTTCTAACAGAGATTGACAATTGATTTTTCTGTTTAAAAGTTAAGGCTGGTTTATATATGAACACATGGGTTTTTAGTGTTTCGTTTGGGTTGTTTTTGTGTGGATGTAGTGGCAGGAGCGCTCTCAAGTCAGATACATGTCTGAGGCATTTCATAAAATGTGGGAGAGGTGTCAAACGTGGCTATGTCAGTTACACTTCAGTGTATCTGAAATCATTGTGATAGCTACAGGCTTTTGCTGTGTAACCTGAGAAGTTTTCTAGCATAGAACTAACATGATGCTTGAAAGATTGCCTAGCTTTGGTAAGTAAAGGGGGGGATTCCTCAAAGAGGTTGCTCCTAAGTGGTTCTAAGTAGTAAGTTGATCTGGAGATGTCATTAACTTTCTTTCATTTTGATAAATATCACTTATTTTAGTATGTGATGCCTCCACCAAACTGCATCTTGCCTATTTTCTTTCTTTTCCAACTCTCAAGGCCAAAGAGAGTTTCTGTTAAAACTTTTGTGATAAGTGAGAATTTTCTAAACATTGCAAGGCTCCTGTTTCAGCATCCTACACTTTATAAGCACGTCAGTAATTTATCTTAACCTTTCCCCCTTTTTGGCTGAAAAACTTCCTCAGTGCAGTGTATCTCTGTCTTCTGTGTCATGGCCTATCCCCAACTGTAAGGATTTTTCTGTGGTAGGATGAAGTATAGGGACCAACTAAATGTTCAGGAGGGCTGCTTGCAAATGCTTGATAAGCACTCTATTCAAAGAGAAATTACTGGGGGAATCTACTGGGAAGGCTGTTCTTCCTTGGTGTCCAGTTATATTCTTTTTAGATTATGTTGTTCTCATCCTTGTGCATTTGTGTTTTTAAGTACTCTTCTGGTTTCTTGTAGATGCCAAGATTGTAGGCAGCTTGCTATGCCTGTTTAAATTGTTTCTTCTTCCACTCCTTGGCCACTGACCACAAACTTGTAGAGTTTCATTTATTTCTGATAATATAATTGCCTCAGCATATCTTACCTCCTGGAAAAAAAAAATATTTCAGGAGTGGTTGATTGTGCTGATGATGACAGGGAATCAAGAAAACTATTCTGTTTGATTACAATGTGTTGCTGTTCAGAGGGCAAAAACACTTGAGCTTATCAGCAATCATGGAATATGGCTTGAGGAATCTGGCAGATCACAGGCCTTGTAACTAATATAAAAGACCAGGAGGCTGAACAACCTTTTTTTATATTTTATGACCTCTCACTAAGGTAGGAAAGAATCTGTTGCTCTGGCTTTTAAGGGATAGTTGGCTATGATTGTGATATTCTGAGTGTAACATTATTCGTGTTTGAAGGAGCTGAAGTGTCTTGCACCATTATTGGATAATAGAGATTTTTAAAACGTATTTCTGAGAGGTCAAGCAGAAACAGGAACTTCTCTTCAGGTTATATTGAAGAGCAAGTGATAAAATGCTGATATCGGAGGAGTGCAATAATTAAAGGTAATAAGGTATGGTTTATATATGTTCCTTGCCATTTCCCCCCACATATGTTAAGTCAACCTGAGAAAGAAAAACTGAACGAAGAATTTGGAGCTGCTGGCATTATTCATCATGCATGCATTTTGACGCTGTTAGATTTTCATTCTTTAGGGCCTTGTCCCAAATTCTGCTTTTTTCTGTTTTCTCCTTCCTGAAGAGCTGTTCTATACAGTGTGCATTTACAGTATTTCTCTGAAGAAAAAAGGCATTTTGATATGATTTAGTATGTACTCAATTTCAGCTTCCAATTCTGCCCCCTCATTTTTTGGTGAGGGGTTGTGAGATCTTGGGTGGAAAAGAAACAGCCTTTGCTGCTAGGAACTATGAACCTTAAGAGAGTGTAAAGGAAACAACTTTTCTGTTAGCTTGTTAATCTCAAAGTGGGAGGTGTGGAGAGAAATCTGTTTCTGTCTTCTCTGAAATACTTAAACACAGATGTTTCGAAGAGATTAAGTCAAACCGTGAATTTTGCACAACTGTCTGTCTTAATTGTGACATTTTGGGGCTTGTAAAGTTTGAGATTATATTCTGTCCTTCTGTTCTTCCTGGACCATTAGAAGTCTTTGCTATTATGTGTAGACACTCAAGTTTAGCCTTGGGCTTCTCCTCTCTCCCCTGCTATGCAATTGCACTTGTTGCTTTCTTGTTTGTGAGATGACTCTTTAGTGTGGTCGTTCAGAAGGGTCTTTGCCTGAATTTGGTTTAAGTGTCCCAGCTTCAGAACCTGTCTGGTTTTTAAAATAAATTTAATCTGCAAGTTCTAGTGATTAATTAGAAAAAACCCCCAAACAACAACTAGCACAAGGCTACAGCAGGAATGTATGGTTGAAAGTGAGGGAAGAGAGTAGTAGTGTCCTTGTGGCTTTTGTTGACAGCAGCCTGGCAGGTCCTGCCATACAGGAAAGGGAGAGGGATTAGCTCTTTCTTTAACCACTGGTAGTGGTTTACTGCCCTGCAGAGCATGCTTGTATTGTTTTTGTGTCTGCATTTGCCATACGTGACTTAGATCATTCCCTCCTGGGAGTTCCTTAGTACTGCTCATTCAGGGCACAGAACAAAGAGCATGGAAAGGAGAAGGGTTTCGGTGAAGGGAAAAGCTCTCTAAGGTTAAGGGTGGGGGAGTCCAGCCAGTGCTGTGCTCCTGCCTGTGGCAGGCAGAAGCTTCTGAATGGGTACAAAGCTGGAGTTGTGTTTCAGTGGACTAACTGGGGCCACAGAGGGATGGGATCTTTTCAAAGGGAGCACACAGGAAGTGTTTTTGAACTGGTGCAGGTAGTGGAGCAAGTATTGCACAAGAAAACGCATTGTAAATCTGATGATAATGTGCTTTAGCCCTGGGATTCCTAGGGCTCTTTCATGCCATTTTGCTGCAAGTTTCTTTGCAAAAGTGTCATGCTGTAAGTGTAGTAGTGCTTTGTATCCTTTCCAGACCTCCCATTTTAAACTTAGTCTCTCAGGGTAGCTAAGTTAGGATACTTAAACAAGAAATGCATATTTAACCCCATGATTTATGTGTTGGGGACAACAAATCAGGGAAATGAGCATCTGTAATTTATTTACTGCAGTATTGCAAAGTATTAAATGAATTACAGCCTTTCTACATTTCAGGATTATGTAAAATAAATCTTTAAATGAACTTGTTTGCCATGGCAGAAAGGTATCCATAGTTTCACTTCAGTGTAGGAATAAGTAGAAATAAGTGTGTGATTAACTGCAACACAATTTATGTGTGGGGTTTTTTTTTTTTGCTTCTCGATTTATTTTTTGTGTGTTTTTTGTGTGCGTGTTTGTTTTTGGTTTTATTAATTCTACTGCCCCATTTGTGGCTAGGAAAAAAGGCCCAGCATGACTTGATCACTCTGGCAGGGTTAATAATTTAATTTTATGGGCAATGCCAAAAGATGGCTACATGGTGGCTAGTGCCTTTTTAAAATGGAATTTGGTTAGCTTCTGAAAAATCTTATTCTGCACAGAATTCCATGAAGTTCCAGTAATTGTTTGTTGAAATATAAATAAAGAAAAGGAGAAGACTTGAACTGCAAGATAGGCTAATTTTGCAGATTACAGATACGTCTGTTACCAGTCCTAGAATCTGTGAAGTGTGAAATTTCTTAACCTGGTGAAAACTTAGTGCCAACTTTCTCTTAATCCTATGTTTTAGTTGCTGAATCTTTCTTATTCCTGTGATCCTGTGAAAGCCTGTGTTTCCACTGGTCAGAAAGTTTGTGCAGATGATATTTCAGTAGAACTTAATGTTCTTGGATTTGTCTTCTGTGATTTCAGAGAAGATAGATATTTCTTTCACCTGTCAATAGATACTGTTTCTCATCTGAATTATAGCTGCAAAGGTTGCAGCTACAAGCTTTAAATAGTTGTTATTCTGTATTTTGCAAGGGGAAGGCTATAATCTATTTTTACTATTCGTTGGTTTGGTTTTATTTATTTATTTTTGTTCTGTTTGCTTTTTGTTTGGTAGATTTTTTTTTGGTTTTCTTGTTTTGATGTGTTGTGGGGTTTTGTTTATTTGTTTTTGTTTGATGTTTTTTGTTTGTTTAAGTAATGTTAGAAATATGTATAAATTTGGAAAGTTTCTCTAGCCACTAGCCAAGAAGTAAATTGACTTTTCTTGGCCCTGTGCCTTCACATAAATGCTATGTCTTGCTTCCTGGTACTTATTTTAGTATGGATCTGTTTGGGCACAATTTGCCTGATGTTGTTCAGGTTTCTAGTAGATTAGCCATATTCATTCATAATAGGAAGATTTTCACTCTTTCGTTCATTGTGCACTGTTCTACTATTTGTATTGAACACCTGCTTTTACAGAAAAGTTTCATTATCCTTCTTTGGTGAGACTTCAGGTGTCCCAATTCTATGGGCTGGATTACCATCTGGGCTTCTGTGAGGTCAGGGTGCTGAAGGTTGTGTTTAATATGACATCATTATTTATAAGTGTGTTATTTTGTCTCTTCTGGGCAGTAGAGATGGAAAATTTTGTACTTTGATTATCAGAGGAAGCTACTAGTTCCTGGAAAACCTACCATTTGTGTTTTGGATTGGGTTTTTTTCCAAAAAAGGAAAGAAGATGTTTCTAGTTTTAAAATGCACTTTTGAAGCTTTTTAAAATTCATTGGTGCTTGGTACAGTGTGAATGTATGTATCCCATAAATGTGGGTGCATTGATTTAATGTTTGGCAATTTTGCACTTTATTAGTAGCTTGTATTTTGAAAGGAGAAAGCATTGACTGATACATACTACTTTTAAATAACATGTGATGAAATAGATGAAAGCTTGGAAAGGACTGCTGGTTTATGTTGCTGTTTTAGGCCTTCCTATTATGTATTATATATCTTCATTTTATCTTCATTACAAATGCTGTTTAGAATTCTTTTTCATCAGTTGGCTCATTTGGCTTTCAACTGAAAACAGGAATATGTTAATTTTCACTACAGGAGTGGATAGGTTAGCTTGTGTTTTCATTAATGTTTCTGAAATGGTTGGACCAAAAGCCATTCAGACTTGAGGCTCTGTTCATTGTATCTTAATAATTTGTCATACTTGAAGACATCAGTTAGCAACAATTTAGTGGCAGTGCCAAGGCAGTGCAGTAGTAACTGGTTTTTCTAATGTGGCTCTCTCATCTCTTAAATCCTTTAGTAAGTAAGCTTTAGTCAAGCTGTGTCTTCTGCTTTCTGCACAGGAAATATTTAATAACTGGAAAAGTGTCACTTTGAATAAATATTTTGATTGAGATATTTCATGGCTTTGACCTAGACATATATTTGGGTTTAAACACAATATACATAAAATGAATAAAAAATTAATACTCAAGTACTTGCCTAGAAGAATCCCTACCCTGACCAGTAATGTCATTTCATTGTTGGGCTAATTGAGTAGCTAATATTACAGCTGGCTTGCAAAGTAATTTTTGATACTGCAGTAATGGAAGCCTGACAACCTAAAAATCAGTGGAAACATTCACAAATTCAAATCTTGGAATAAAGCTGCTGCTTGTTAGAAAATCTGTTTCCCCATTGTTTGTTTCACACAGTCTGCTGTTATCTTGGAAAGCGTGAAAAAACAGCTTATGCCTTGAGTATGCAGGTAGAAGATAGCAGTGCTACCAACTGTGAGGAGAAAAGTGGGCAAAGAAATCTTAAAGTTATCCAGAAGGACAAGATCTGCTTTTAGGATGGGAATGCACTTCTAATTTGAAAGGGCTGTCTCAACCCAAGAATTTTGAGGAAGAAAGAAAAAGAAATCTGAGGAAGAACAACTGTGTGTATTAATTATCTCATTATTGTGCAAAGAGTTATTCTGGTTTCCTCCAGGCATTGAAGCTGAGTAAATGTTGTTCTAGTGAGATTTTTGCAGCTCTTATAGGTAATACAGGATTAATGTGCAAGGACAGAAGAATCCAACCCACCTTACTTGTTTCTGCCAATGTGCTTGTTGCATCCAGCCTAGTGAAGCTGATTCCTTTCTTGTCTCCTTTCACAGACACTTCTCCGTATCTTGTCTCTGTGATTTGTTTCTTCTGTACTGGCATGGCATTGTTCTTGGCTCTGCGTAGCACCCAGCTCTAAGCTTGCATAGTCAGTTCCAAAAACATAGGGAAATAGTGGATGAATAATTCTAAAGTGGTGGTGCTATGGTAAAATCCTTGTTGGGAATTAAGGATCACCCAACTGCTTACTCATTCCCCCACATTCCCCTGCCGATGGAAAGAAGAATGGGAAAGATAAGATAAACATTGCAGGTTGACATAAGAAATATTTAATAATTGAAACAGAATAACACAATAACAACAACAATAATAATAGGCTAGACATAACATAAATATAGAATAGTAGGAATAATGCCTATAACATAGTACTAAATATGCTAATAACAATAATAATTATAATAGTAAGGAGAGGCAAAGAGAGTGGCAAAACCTGACAGAAACAAGCAGGTTGGTCAGAATATGGACCTGTGCTCAGTTTGTCCCCCAGCAGTGAGTGGGGAGTGCTTTGCTTGGATAAATTGGGTGCTACTGTTAGTTGTGTTTTCACTTAAGGTTACCAGTCACATAGTGTTTTATCTGCTAAGAACCACTGATAACAATTTCAGGTATTATTCCAGAATAATACTTTGTTACATAACTGCATCATTAATAAAAACCAGGCTGTGTATATAATCACTGTGCAAAGAGCAAGTCTTTCATTATCCCTTAGTGTTGAGAAGGAAAAGGTCATTGAGAATTTTTCTTGTCTTTGAGGTGGAATTGGTTTACTTTGTTTTGTTTTTTACTTTTTATTTTTCTCAGCAAGTTTCATGGGATGCTGAATTCCCCATTACATTTTTATCCTGGTTTTCACCTACTGTTTTTTACGGCTGAGTGTTTGTCCAGTTCACTGACCTTTATATCAAAAGTTTTTTTCATGACATACATTTCTGTGTCCTATCCCTAGCAGCTAACAGATCCTCACTAGTCATATATATAATCAGGAACTGTAACCCACATTTTCTAAGGTATTTTCTTCCTGAAGCAATTATTTAGTCCCCAGTGATAGCCTCCTTTGCACTGTAAATGTAACATGTTAATTCTTATTCTAAGGTTTTTACAAAAATTGACTGTTCCTGTCCATGTGGATTAGAGATCTGATTAATATTCAGCAAAATTAAAGAACCCTTTTCTCTCATTGCATGATGGTTGTTGGAAATTATGAAGGCCTACTCGACCTGGTGGTTAAGTCAAGTGGATGAGGTTTTTCACTTTACCCCTTTCTTTTCCCCAGACTCTTGTGTGATAAGATTATAGACTAATTTGTGTTGTAAGGGACCTTTAAATGTTAAGTAGTCCAACCCTCTCCCTACTCTTTTCCCCTTGCCCCTTCCCCCCGGCTTTGTGCAGGGACATTTTAACTAGATCAGGTTGTGCAGAGCCTAGTCCAGCCTTACTCAGGATGGGGCATCCACCACTTCTTTGTTCCAGTGTTTCAACACCCTCATCATAGAATAATTCTTACTCATCTACTCTGAATATATGATTTTCCAGTTCAAAACAGTTTCTGCTTTTCTGGTTGCTACAGGGCCTATTAAAAAGTGTGTCCCCATCCTCCCTTTAAGTACTGGAAGGCCACAGTGAGGTCTCACTGAAGCCTTCTCTTCTCCAGGCTGAACAACCTCAACTGTCCCAGCCTTTCCTCATAGGAAGAAAGCCCTACTCAGGACCTGCTCAAACATGTCTGTGTCTTTCTTGTCCAGAGGACACTAGAGCTGTGCATAGTACTAAGAATCATGAGGTCTCATGAGAGAGGAGTAGAGGGGGGAAAATCACCTTCTTTAACCTGCTGACCATGCATGTTTCTGACTAATGTTCACCTCTTACCCACCAGCACCCCCAAATCCTTCTTGGCAGGGCTGCTCTCAATCTCTTCATCCCCAGCCTGTGTTGGTGGGGGGGTTGCCCCAGCTCAAATACAGCATTTGGCCTTGAACTTCGTGAGATTCACGTGTGCTCACAGACATGAGGTACAGGCTCCGTACAACATTCAAGTGGGGAAAAAGTTTTCAATGTTGTGAAACTAACGATGAGAACTGCATCACAAGCACTCAAGAAGTAGGAGAAGAGGAGCAGTTTGTGCAGGAAAGGAGAGTAGTCTTCCAGGGGGAGATACATCACAATGCACAGGAAGGGCGCTGTTTTGACAGCTGTTACTGAATAGCTGTTTAGAGGCACACACACACAAATTTGCTCGTCTCAATAGCTGGGACTCTGTGTCTCACCACATTCTTATCATTCGCCACACTTATAATTTTCTCTCTTCTGGAAAGTGAACTCTTACTTTCCTAGAGGGATTTAGCATATTGTAGAACTGGCAATGGTATAGGAGTTTAAGTTTGATGTCAGTTTGAAAAGCTATTTTGTGTAAGGCTTTTTGAAGAAAATTTTAACTTTCTGAAGGATATGAAAAGCATATAGTTATTTATTTTTTAAGATTAGTGTAAATGTTTTGCAGCATGAATTTGACACAATTGAAATATAAAACCTAAATTTACAGTTTTTATAACTAAAACTAAATATAAAAATATATAAACTAAATGTAAAAAATATTTCATTTATTATGAATTGTAAACATGTATGCAGATAAAAGTCACATTAGTTTAATTCTGTCTTTCTTGTCTTTGATATCTAACTATGAGAAACATTATTTTCCTCAATGGCAATCTTGCATGTGTGTCTATGGGAGGAAGAAAGAGTTCAGATAGGTTACCGGAACCTTAATGTGTTGCTGTTGCTTATTTGAAAAGAACATTTAACATTGTCTACTTCTGGAAAACTGTAACAGTAGTAGTTCTTAAGGCATTTTTTGATTTGGGTCTTGTGCAACAAAGCGATTTCAATTTTCATTATTTAAATGTATAATATGCAAAATTAGAAGAAAAGTTTTCGTTGTCTGTGCTTGAAATTTTATCTTTTTAGTGTCTTAAACTTCTTCAAGCATAAGTATCCACAATGTCATTGCAGCCCTTTTTGTTGTAGCTGTAAACTATTATATATTGTTTAATATTTTGCTGAGTTGGGGACTCAGAGTTGTCTCTGTATTCCTTCAACAGTGTTGCCATAAATCAGAAACTACTGGTAAGTTCAGTTTTCTGGAAAAATAGCAATTCAGTGTTGTATCCTGTTATGTTGTGTTTTCATGCGTGGGTTTTTTCCCTCACCCACCCACTCCAATTTTCACCTAATGTCCTGACAACCTATGATGGCTTCTTGATTTCTGGAGAAGCAGCTGTGGAGTTTTTTGAAGTAGTTCAGACCATGCTGTAAAAAAAGTTGAATCAGAAGTGCAGAAGTCACTTCTGTCTGTCTTACCCTCAGTAATTTATTCATGTGCTTTTGGAACATGAGCATCATTCATTGCTATAGAGTGGTCACAGTTGATGAGAAAATATGCTCTGAGAGCTCAATTTTTGACTCTTCGTGGATATAATGGCGCTTTTTTTCCTACTTGAGTGTTAAGTTTTTTTCCTCCAGAATAAAGGGAAAAAGGAAAATTCACCTAGGTCCCTTTACCCCAAATTAATGTTAAATGGCATTGCTAGAGTGCCTACATGATTAATTTTACCTTGCATGACCTAGAGTACTTATACCAAAGGTATAGTAATATACTATTCCAAAGGTATAAGGAGAATCTGGCTATTGTGCACTTGACTTTTTGAGAAACTTCTCAGAGAAAGACCTTCAGAATTTCCCACTGAAACATGAATTGCCTTTTATTGTAATACACACATATAAAGAGTATTTATTGCGAAATGACTAACAACTATTACTCTTTTAATGCCACTAAAGCATGAATGATTGTACATTATGTTCAGAAAAAAATGATTGATGTATCTAACATTTATATTGTCTTAAAATTCAAGTGCTCTTGTAGACTGCCTTATCCCTTGTGTGTATGAACAAATTTGCTTTCTACAAATAAGCCCAAGTTTCCTGTCTCCTGTAAGAGGAGGATAGTAGCAGAGAGCACTAGGCAAATAACCTCCAAATAATACCATAAAAATTATTTTTGCAAACACATCTACATCACTTAAAAATGATGTTACTTTAAAGTAAATAATCAAATAACGTAAATCAGTTTAAAAGATTGTCCTGAAGTGGACTGATTCTTCTCACCGAGAGAGCAAGGAAGAAAAGAGCTTTGCTGTGGATTGTGGTGCACTGTGTTAATACAGCAGCATGAAATATTCAGAATTCTAGTAGTGTATAGACCAGTTAGAGTTTTACAGCATTGTGTTCTTCTCTTCCATCTGATAGTAGGGATTAATCAAGTTTGGAATATGCATGTCAATCTACATTTCATCTTCTCATTGTGGGGAGCTTCTGAGCATTCTGTGGGATCACTGTTCCTTCTAAAAACTGAGTTTCTTTCTTTTGTTGATTGAGAAGGTGTATTTGAATATATACACAACGTATGGAAGTACTTGAGTGCACTGATGACTCTCTGTAAGTAGAGAAAGCAGTAGAAAGTTCACCTTTTGGAGAATGTAGCACTGGTTTTTGTAGCAGTTTATTGAGAAAACGAGGATACTAAGCTCTATTTGTTTCACTGATGGCTATTAAATATAAAACTTTTTAAACCGAACATGTATACCGAATTTGTGGAGTTTATCTTTTTGCTGTTTGGCAGTATTTTTTTTCAAACTTTTCACAATTCCTTCATATTGAAGGAAACAAGGATAACTTTTTCCTTTCTCCCACAGATCCAAACATTTAATGTCGAGGCACCATGCCAGACCGTGGAAGATTTAACGAGTGGGGTTGTGATGGCCCAGGTTCTTCAAAAAATGTAAGTAATTGTTTACTTAATAAGTTAAATACATAGATTTTCTGTACATTTTTGTATATTTACATGTGTTTTACCTTGACTGGTATTCCCTAAAGATGTGGCTTAGATGGTACTTCAAAGTGGAACATGAGTAATGATTTTTCCTCTGTAGTTTACAGATAACTATCTTAAATTTAAAAAAAAAAAAAGTTTTGTTTTAGAGAAGAGTTCAGTCAAGTGTGAACTGACTGGAAAGTAACCTGAATTAAAACTAAACTTGCAGATTCACACTTAAAATTTAAATCAGTGCACGGTAAGTTAATTGGCCCTGATTGTTGTTTGAAGCTATAGTCAGTAGTGTTAGAAATATTTTAATGTAATAAGACTTCAATGATAAACTAAATGGAACTGTCAGTTTAGTTGTTTGCAGTTGTAAGTACTTTTCAGTGTGTTTCTACTACCCCATGTCTGTTCATTGGGCACCACTGAGATTATGTGAGGGTATAAAGAAGTAGCCACCATTGGGTTATTTATACACAGGATTCCTAAGATCTTACTGAGCCTTCTCTTCTTGAGGCTAAACAAACACAGCTCACTCAGTCTCACCTCACTTGACAGACACTGCAGTCAGTTAATCATCTTAATTACCCTTTGCTGAACTCCTGTCTATGTCCAGGTGTCTCTCTTACTGGGGAGGCATGGATGCAGCAGTTCAGATATGGTTTTAACAGAGCTGAGCAGTACCTTCTTTGGCTGCTGGCAGCAATCTTCCCAACACAGCCCAGGGTTTGGTTTGCCTTCTTTGCTGCAAGGGCACATTGCTGGAGCGTGTTCCACTTGGTTTCTGGCTGGTTTCTTGTCTGCAGAGCTGTTTTCCAGCCAGCTGACCCCCTGTATACACTGGTGAATAGGGTTTGTTTGCACTTAACTTTTCTGAAGTGTGCAAGGTTCCTCTCAACTTGTTTTTCCAGCTTATGGAATTTCTTCTAAATTCAATTTTTATATTATATGAAAAATTGCCCTCTGTCCCATCATCTAGGTCCCTATTAAAGACATTTCATAATATTCCCGTTTGGATATGCTGCTCGTGAACTGGCCTCCAGCTGGATTTCATGCTTCTGAAGCCTTTGAGCGTAGCTTTCCAGGCATTTTTCAGCCTGCCTTGCTATGCAGTTACCCCTGTAATGCTTCATCAATTCTTCTATGAAGCTGTCATCCTGATCAGGCAGTCTGTAGCAGTAATCTGTAACAGTGTCACTCATGTTGATCTGCTTAGTCATTCTGACCTGTAATCTCTCAGCTGGCGCAGATCCGTCCTAAGAGCTCATGCGTTCCCTCAAAGGGCGTCTTTCTGTCACTGCCTCCTCAGCTTGTTCTTCCTAAGGAGCCTGTGTGTGTTCATGGCAGCAGCCTTGGCATGTGGGCCATCCTACCACGACTTCATGATCCCAGTGGGTCTGTGACATTGTAACTACATATAGAAATCTGTTTCTGTTTGTTCTCCATGCTGCCTGCATTAGTGCACAAGCGCTCCACATACGCATCCACCCTTTCTGATTCCCAGGAATGAGGCTTTCCCCAGAGCGTTCTTTAGGCCTTTGTATATTTATGTGCATATGCTTGAGGTGATCCCACTTTACCCAGATCTGTTTTGTTGACTTTGAGGTGTCTTTTGTTAATATCATTCCTCACCCCTAGTTCTTCAACAGAGTTTGCTACTTTGTTACTTAATGTTCTTTTTTTTTTGTATAAAACTGTTCTTACTACTTTGGCCAGCCTGTTTGTAAAGATGCGTCTGCTCACCATAGTCTGGTGGATCCCATCTCTTCCAAGCAGTCCTTATTCTGAAATGGGCTTAATGGTTATCAAAACCAAAACTTTGTTGCCAGCACTATATCATAGCTGGTTGTTGACCTGCAGAGTCTGTCTGCTGCTCAAACCTCCTCCTCACTAGCTGGTGCAACAGGAGAGAGCACCACTTGAGCTTTGACCATACCTTCCAAAGCTGCATAATCACACTTGGCACTTTGCAGGTCTCCCTAGCTGTACAGCTCGTGCCCAGGTGGAAGAGCAGAAGGAATAATAATGTGAGGGCTAGACAAGCTTTCAGCAGTCTT
Source organism: Taeniopygia guttata (assembly GCF_048771995.1). Taxonomy (NCBI): domain Eukaryota; kingdom Metazoa; phylum Chordata; class Aves; order Passeriformes; family Estrildidae; genus Taeniopygia; species Taeniopygia guttata. The sequence continues at coordinate 7,895,302 of NC_133063.1, read as the reverse complement.
TCAACAATGCCCGGAATTCAAACCCCGAGCAAGCAACAGCCCTTCTTGATGCCAGTAAGAAGATGAGGGTCCTCCATCCTGTTCTAGTGTTTAGTACTTCCCTCTTGTGCTGCTGTGTGGCTCAGGTTTACTGACCACAGATGATTTGTTTGACAGAGCTCCTAGGGCTGTAAATGCTGTGAGGACACTGAGTATGGTCTTTAGTTGCAGATTCTCAGGAGCAGGAGCCTTCCTCCTAGTGAGAGAAGGAACTGCCAGTTCACAGGAAGAACAAAAAAGAGGAAAAGGGAAATCTCTATGTAGTCAAATATTTCAAAGCAAGACTTTTTAGCATGTGATTCTGAGATACTGTTTTCAGCTGATGAACTGATACTTTAAAAATAAATATAAATGCAAATATTGCATTTCTGTAGCATGATTTTAGAATACGTAAATATCACCTAAACAATTTATAGTTCTTTCTTTATGTCCTATATAATAATTTGAACATGCCAAAATTAGTATTCAACTATCTTACTTATGGTAGTTGTGCTTCAGATTTAACATTTTGCATACTTATGTAACAAACAGACATATTCTCATGCTGAAATTTAGCAACAGTATTGCTAAATCTTGACTGCGTTCCTGCTGAGTTAAACTTCGAAGAGCAGCGGCCATCTGATCTTGGATTGTACAACAGGAATGATAACATGAACAATCTTTGAGAGAAAATACTGCTGTTTTGTTTTTCTTTTTAAAACAGAATAAACAGAAGGTAAGTAGTATAAGATAAGAATTGTAATGGAAGTCTAATTGATTTTTGTAGAAACCAAGGATTGTAGAGTAGCCAAACATTTTCTCTTTCCCTGGTCATGAGATTGGAATATAGGTCAAATACAGGGATCAGCATTTGTATAGCTGACTAGAAAACTGATCAGGAGCATGTCAACAAAGCCATTTTAAATATTCTTTCTTGAAAACAAAACCAAATTCAACACTAGCAGTGAAATCGTCCTGTTCGTCCTTTGAACCAGAACAACAGGAAGACTACTTCACTGGGAATTAGGGCATGTTCAACAACATGAAGCAAGTCTAGAGCAGGCTTGTTTGCTTTTTTTCTTTTTATATTAGGGACATGGGTTACCACTTTGCCCCAAGAAAGTAAGTAATGTATAATACAATTTTTGCAGGAAGACAGCTGCATACTTAAGGTTATTTGGAAAAGTCACACAGTGATGTTAAATAGCAAGGAGCAAGCCTGAAAGCATCTGTTCAATGTGGACATATAATTTGCAGTGAAAACTTGAATAGTTGTCTTTGACATGAAAATCTCTCAAAAAGTTAGTCTTCAAAGGAAAAATGTGTTGTTTTGACTGCAGACTCAAGTGCCATTACTCTTATTCTGTTGAGAAGGATAAAGTACTATTTTTGTAATTTTTAAAGGAAAAATGAAAATTGGGCGTTTCTTAGTATAGGTGCTTCCTGTTAAAGGTTCTTTTCAAGTGTGTGTTCTTTGAGCCTAATAACAACGGGAGGTTGATTAGGTAAAGGTAGGGAGGGAAAAGTTCTCGCAACATTGTGTGAATCAGGATTTTACTGTAGTAAATTAATTAATGTTTAAAAATATTAAAGAGCAGATTACTATATCCAGTAAAGAAGAGCATTGATGAAAATTTAAAGGTGTTGGAGTGGTCCAATGATCTGAATATATTTCCAGACAGGGGACTGAGGCTAGCATTTCTTTCAAAAAACTTAAAGGTCTAATAGTGAATTCTGTTACTTTTAGGTTTATTTCGCTTACATTTGTCTTAGGAAAAGTCCACTGTACTTATGAAGATAGGAGGTAGTAGGTCATGATGAGGAATAGTTTTTGAGAGATCCTTAGCTCAGGGAATTAGTTGTTTTAGATATACGTAAAATTTGCACAAAACAGAACTGTAGGATTTAGTCAGAAAAAGGAAGAAAAGAGGAAAGAGAAGTGGAAGAACATTGCTTGCTCATCAGCTGGTAAAAAACAGCTGTGCCTTGTACCAAGTGGAAGGGGCTGACAGTTTCTTTTATGGTTCTTAATTTTTCGTATATCATCCTCAATATTTTTTGCTCTCACAGTAGCAATCCATTTGTAGGTAAGTGCCAGACATCACAAATCACAAAAAATGCAGCAGAATTTTCTTTAACAAAACTGCTGGAATAAGCTGTGAGAAGAAAAGGTTACAGAGGAAGTTAGTGACACCTTCAGAATCTTTTTGCTATTGATGTAGTGTGAGATAGCAAATATCAGAAATATGTTCTATGTAACCAAGCATGAAAACTTTGCTTGCAGTCTCAGCTGTTAAAAAACAGGTATTGGTAAATTCCTGAAGGACATTTTCTTCCTTTATAGCATTAAAAATTTATCTTTGAATTTAGCTTAAAATACCATTGAATGTAATTCTCTAGTGCTAACTGTATTATCTTGGAGGAAGAAACTCAGCCTATGTTTTAGCTTAATTTTTGTGTGTTATTCTGTAAGATTCATTGTTTCTATTCAGATGAGATGATCCCTCTGACTGGCATTGATGTGAAATATGGTAAGAAAAAATGCCTGTACACTTTGCAGTGCTGACCATTATTTTAAAGAATGTTGTACTGCACGAGTAAAGAGTGGAAGCAAAAGAAAATATTTAATTTTTTAATGAGTAGACTGGTGGCCTAAAATTGTGTAGCTTGTGCTAGTAGGAGTGCCATAGCTTGCTTCTGAATCACATCCTTTTTTTTGTGGAGCTTGACTGATGTTACTTATGTTTTCACTGTCCGCTGATATCCCTATAATAGCAGGATTTCCTGTTTTAAAATTTTCCTTTCATCCCACTCTGGAGACTGTTTAATATCAGGTGTCCCTCATGTTTTGCTTCTTTCTTCCTCAGTCATAGTGGCCTTGGTAAATGTAAGAAATTCTGTCATCTGTGCATTGCACCCCTCTCAATGAATTATTTATTTGTTATATTATACATTGCAACACACTGTATGCATTTTGACACATGCAAAACACAAAAGCCATGCTTTTGTATATCACTGGGGGAGGGAAATTTTTGTAAACACGTTTTTTTAAGCAGCTTACTGTACCACTGTTAAAATGAGTAATAATCATGAGTTACACTACATGCTCTGTGGGTTGGTTTTCTTCAGAAGAGTATTTCTGTCTCTTGGCATCTGTGATGCAGAGAGATGATTGCTTAAATAAAGGAAAATTTGCATACAAAATAAGATGCAGATGGTATAAATGAGCACTGCTGAAAACATCACATGAAGTAATAGAGCATTAGCAACAGCACAAGTATCTTGTGCTCTGAAGAAAAGTCCCAGTTATTTGCAGTACTACTGAGATAGTAGGCAGCAATCAACTCATATACAAATAAACACCTTTCTAAACCTGAAAGTTATCCAGTGCTGGAGATAGTATAAGTTTGGATCTAGGCTCAGGAACTTACTGAATTCAAAATACTTAGTTCATGTATGAGTCATCTCCTGGTAATGAAGATGCTCCAATTAATTTTCTGGCAGTGTAGCTGCTCACTTTTCAGCCACACATTTTCATATTTGCTAAGGTGATGCATTTTCAAACACTCTTAAGAAGAATGCTGTTGCTTCCAAATCAAATAGCCTGAGGTCTGAATTTGGTTGAATCCTGATCCCCAAAAATATAGCGAAAGGAGACTTGTTTGCAGCAAGAGATGTGAATGATCTAACATCTGGAAGCCCCTTTTTAAAAGTATGTTTAGAAATTCTTGTGGAAAAGTTTTTATTTCAGGTTTGATTTCTGATAGTTTGTTATATAGAGAGAGCATTGCTGTTGGTTCTACCTAATGAACTTTAATGAGACTTTTGAAGAGAAAGAAAAATATAATAGTGATGAGGTTGAGGAAAGGCTGATCATTCTAGGTTTTATTGGCGTTGATACCCAACCTTTTGCTTTTCTGCTTATTGTGGCCCTGGCAAAGTGTTTTTGCAGTGTGCTATTAATTTTTAACCTGTATGAAGGTTCTCTAAAAAGAATTGTTGGTGCTATTTTGACCATTTTTACATGATACTGATTTCAACTGGATTGGTTATCAGCTGCTGGACCCTTGGATGCTTCCATGAGGTTTTTATATATACAAATGAAAAAACAAATGGGATTTGTGGAAGAGGACTACCACACTGAGTTTAGATTTATTTCTCAGGGACCTTCCTTAAGTATGTCTGATGACATGTATCCGGGTTTAGGTAGCCTGTGACTTTCATCAAGACTGTAAAAGACAGTTGCTGTCCATTTTATTACAGTAGTAGCTGAGAAAAGCTGCTTAGTTTCTGCTGAATTTCAGGCTTTGAGAGTGAAGTAAGATGGACCCAACTCTGAAGTCTTGTTAATGTTCCAGCTGATTCTCTTATTGGTGCTGTTATCGTTGAAAACTGGATATGCAATATTGGCTACCTAGTCAGTCCAAATATAATTTTGCTTGTGGGAAATAGTTTATATACCGATGTTATTTCCTAGAACCATTGCTTACCATGAAAATGGTGTATCAAGGATTGATATATTCATGGCACTACAACCTTGAAGTAGCTGAAGATGTTAGTGGCCAAGTGCAGCCCTTAAAATTATAAGATACAATCCTTAAGGGAGTCCTGTTGGGTTTTTTTTGATGGGGAAAGCAGAGGTCATACCTGGTCTCTCTCAGTTGCATAAATACTTTATAATTGTGAGTCTGTTGTTAAGCTAGCTTATTTGTGTGTTGGCAATTCCCAGAAGACCCACTTGACAGTCATTAGGGTATTTTTTGAAACCCACACCTAAAATGGGATTTGAACTGCCACTCTTTTCATTTGTGTCCAGATGATTTTGTCGTGATTAAGTGGAAATTAGGCAAATGAAGGCTTTTTAATTAAGGCATATGGAAAGGTGAGCTATTTGTTTCATGTAAAAGCTGAATGTAAACTTTTCTAATGTGTCAGAGATCTTACATATACTTGAATCAATGTCATTCTTAAGTTTACTTCTCTTCTTGTGGCAGAGAGGTCATTTGAAAGCTATTTGAAAATATATTTCAAAACCAGATGATAGTCTGGATAAGACATTACTTTTTCTGTTTCGTAATTTAAGATTCTGTCATCTGTACTAGAACTGTACTGTTTTTGAATGGAAGTAATTTGGAGTCATCAACTTATCTAGTAATTAAAGCTGTTCTTCCAGATATATGTTTGCAGATGCCATGTCAAGGGAAACGAAATATGCTGTAATCTTCACCAGAGTCTGTAACAAAGTGTGTAAAAATAGCAATGAAAATGTGTCAGTAGAGAAATATTGCTATTTGTGATTTTCCTCCATTGCTGTGACATATAGTTGTAATACAGTTTGCAGACCATGATACATTGTGAAGACTCTTAAGAGTTTGTGTTCTAATAAAAGTACTGATGTAATTGCTGGTTTACAGTATATATGATATGGATGTTATTTGACTCTCCAGACATATTCAGAGTTTTCTTGAAGTTTTGCCAAAAGATCTTATGGCATCTTGCCGTTGAAAAAAGAGCTCAGTCCAGAACCCCTTCTATGTGTAGAAGGTGCAGTGGTAAATCTAACAGTAGCCAGTGGCAAATGCAGCAGTGTAAGTCCAGAAAATAGAGTACTTCACCTGAAACTGTAACACAAACTCTTAAGAGCATCTTGCTAACAATGGAAAGGTGTTTTTTGCATTCTGGCTGTATTGACTTCATATGTTGGATGAAATATGAGCCTTTCCTTCTGTTTTCCTACTCCTGTAAACCCAGTTATACATAGTACATTATTTCTCCTTAATTCTGATTATAGCATTTTCAAAATTCTCTATGATAAAGGGAAAATTTGAGCTAAGCAGAAGAAAATGTTAGCCTTTTAGATGATCTTCAAGCTTGGCAGCAGGAGACACAGTCTCGGGAGGTGTCTTGAGGAAGTAGCTTGTAGAAGATGCTTTGAGAAAAATGAATAGGGAGAAGTTGTCCGTAGAAATAGAAATAGTTCTCTGTTCTTTTTCTTGATTGCCTTGTCAAAAGTGCAGAGAATAGAAAAACATCTAAGGAAGGGTGTTAACAAAAAGATTTGTGTAGGGTTACTGTGAAAAGAGGATTTCAAAAACTGATAGTGTTTGATAAATTAAATAGTGAAGTGTGTTCTTAGTCATCAAAACTTCAGTGATGCTTCCTAGCTCTTTTCACTCTGTCAAGATAGCATATGTATTGTTCTGTTTCAGGCTTTTATTTTAGAAGCTGAATAGTTATAAGCAGCGTACAATGGTAGGGATCCATAAGGCATGGAAAAGTAATAATTTTAAAGAATTTTAAGAAATGCAACTAAATATTGCTGCAATACTAGAGGAGAAATTAAGAGGTAGGACTTACAGATGGAAAACTGGCAAAATGCATTCAAAATTCAAAGAACCTTCCTCAAAAGAATAAGCTGCTCATTAAACATAAATGAAGCTGTGCTGTCAAAAGGGTGAAAGTTCTTAGAAAAGTGAGTAGTAACAGGATTCTGAACTACTATATTCAGGCCATGTGTCAGATACAAGAGGTTGTCATTTCACTTAACTCAAACCTGAGACAGGAGCTTAATGATGAATGTGTACTCAAAATTTCTGTAATGAGTTTTTAATGACTACACTTTTTATCTTTCAGCGATCCAGCTTATTTTGATGAAAATTGGCTGAACAGAATCAAAACAGAAGTGGGAGATAATTGGAGGCTAAAGGTATTTGACTTAGTTTGCTTGTCTGTGAATCTGTATTTGAGTACTTAATACGATATTGTGTCTAAACATTCTCACAGTTCTGGATTAGGATCTTGCTTTATAGACAGCATTTTGAACTTTAGACAATTTTAATTACACTTACTTGTTTTTATGTTGTATTGTCCTGCACAGTTTTAGCAAAGACATTTTGAATTTGTAAAAAGGTTTTAATGATTTAAAAGGAGAATATTAAAGTAAATGTTATAATTACCTCTTGTTTTTCAAACATTGAAGGAAAGATTTTTTTAATACACGGTGTGAAAGCAGCTTTTAAAAAAGCAGCTTTTTTGAGAAGCAACTGCATAAAAATAGGAACATAATAAGCAGTATATTTAAAGAAAAATGGCAACATGTTGCTTCCTTTTACTTTGTCAGCTCTGCAGAGCTACTGAGTTTTAAGAGAGGAAGTAGTGTTTTTTCTGTTTCTACTCAGCATGATTTTTAATCACAGTGTGTTTGCTGGGTCATTTGTATCACTTGTATATTCCAGATTTCTCTACAAACTTGAAGGAAATAGAATATACAAGAGCTATGAATGAGGAACATTTTGCTTTAGAATCTAGGGAATGCAATCTCACATGCAGATGTTAGTGTAGTTTTTGACTAGTTTTCTTCAGAGAATGATCTGTTTGCTTTTCTAAATTTCCATTTTCAGCCTTACTAATTTGGGGGAAGAAAAGTAGTTAAGAATTTACTGTTAGTTCTTGTCTCCGGTAAAACCATTTTGTTCCAGCCACCAAAACCCATTCTGAGCATCTGGGGAAGGACTAAAACTGTGAAATGCTCTAGTTCTTACAGGCTTGTTTACATCACTTTCTGAATTGGAGGGGCACTTAAGAGGCAGAATGCTGCCTGAGACAAAGATGTAGCACACTGCTGCTGTTCATGTTTTGACTTGGCCAGGAAACATGTATCAGCGTGGTTTCTGTTGTCTGACCAGATGTGCGAAGTCTGGGATGCTTTAATGTTCTGTCTGCTAGGGCTGCCAGCAAAATTGAGGGTACATTGATGAGGATATACTGACAGACTTCTGAAAAAAAGGCATGATCCCTAAAAAACCTTTAGGACTCTTGGCATATGCTGCATGTAGAGCACATAATATAAATTAATTTCTCAACAAATTGTATTGCAAGTGAACAACTGGATAAAGGTCTTACTTTTCTGTCAAATATTTTTTTGGTGTTTTTCCTAAGGAGCATTGAAATCCTGGCTGTTAAATGTGGAGGATAGCAAACTGAGAACTGTTGGTTATAATAGCATTTGAGCTGATTGAATGTGAAGCAGCAGCTTCTATAACTGTCACATGGAGTTTGAGGAATAAATATTTTATTTTTATGTCTCCCACCAGTTTGGCAAATGTAAAAGCTTAGCAGGTGTGAAAAAAAAAAAAAAAAGCTGAGCAATCCAGTAACTTCCTTATGTGACTGAGGTTGGCAAAACATCAGGTCAAATTTCAGTTTTTTGCTGATGTCATTCCATCTTGTTTTTCAAGTGTCCATGTAAACAAGAACTAAAGACTGTTGTTTTTTTTTTTTGTTTAAGAAATATGTATAATTCAGCTTTTTGTATGCATTTTTATAGACCACTTCCATTTTAATGAAGAATACTGAAAGGCACAAGTGTGATACTTTAACTCTTGTTTTTTAATCTGGAAGTAATCCTATACTTTGCCAACTGTTCCTTATATGTGAGTAAACATTATTAATAGTCTAGTTTTCAAAATGTCTATCATCCAATCCTTCATTTGAAGTCTGGCTTGTAGGAACGCTTCAATCTGTGCATTTCTATTAATAGAATTGTTCAGCTTGGAAAAGACTTAAGATCAAGTTAACTCTATCAAGTCCATACTAAACCAGGACCCTAAGCTCTAAACACCTTCAGGGATACTTCCCTGGGCAGCCTGTTCCAATGCTTAATAATGCCTTTGGTGAAGAAATGTTGCATAATAGCCAATTTTAACTTCCTCTGGTGCAACTTGAGGCCATTTCCTCTTGTTATGTCACTTGCTAACTGGGAGAAGAGGTATTGACCCTCACCTCACTACAACCTAATTTTAGAAATATATTCATTACTGGATTTAAGATGTGGGCATCATAGTTGCATGACTCTAGAATATAGCTTTCCCTTCATACTTAAAGAAGTGCCATGAGAAGTGATAATTAGATTATCTCAAATGTTGCGGTAATGAGCTGCATTATTTTCTTGTTGCTAAACATGGTCATTCTTTGTCACTGATGCCATCTGGGCACCACTTGTACAAACTCTTGGTATTGTGAACTGCATAAAGGAGCTGGTCTAGTAGGGGAAATACAGAAAAACAATCTAAATATACTGTGTAGTAAGTTTTCTGAAACAGTGGTTAGGAGGGCTGGTAGAGATTAGTGTAGGTCTTGTGTAGCCCACCTAACCGCTGTTCATGGAAGTACTCAGAAAATGATAGAATCATAGTGTTGTTTAGTTTGGGAAAGACCTTTAAGACTGAGTCCAGCTGTCAACCTAGCACCACCACCGTGTTCACCATTACCCATTATGTCACCAAGTGCCATATCTGCACATTTTTTGAACATTTCCATGGATGATGACTCTACCATTTTGCTAGGCAGTCTGTTCCAATGCTCTACAACCCTTTCAGTGAAAATATTTTACCTAATATCTGACCTAAAACTTACCTGATGCCACTTGAGACAGTTTCTTATTGTCCTGTCACTTATTACCTGGGAGAAGATTGTTAATTTTGAATTGTGTGTTGTCCTATATGGAGAAAAAACAAGAACATAAGGCTGAGATTTTTGTGGGGAGGGGGCAGGAGGAGGATGGGTTTGGTTTTTTTAGCATTTTGCTTTCTGATAACTGCAATGTTTTTGCAGTTGCTGTACTTGAAAAAAAAAAAAACCAAAAAAACTCACAGGGATGTTTTTAAATTCTTGGTTTCAGGGCAAGTTTCCAGACTTGAGAAATTGAGCAGTGCGCAGGAGAGAAAAAGTTTGGGAAATGCTAAAACTTGGGGAGCTTGCAAAATAGGAACCATTCAGTGAGCACTGTGGTTCTTAGAGCTAACCAGATATTTGTCTACTGTATTTAGTAGAGAGATGTTATTATTTCTTCAGGGTTAAAATTTCATGCTAATAGCATACATCAGTGTACATAGGAGTTTGTGTTTTCTCTTCAGCAACAAAAGGACTTTTCACTGCTGCCTTATCTGCAATTTTATGATGGTTTACAAAAATAAAAAAGCAAAGCCATTAACTCTTTCCTCGTGTACAGTGAACACTTCTGTATAGTCAAAATTTAAATTTTGTACAACATAATATTTAGTGGCTGAGGAAGAAGACATCTTGAACGTAAAACCTATACTGAAAATGAAAAGCAGCTTAGAAAATAATTTGATTGCCAGGATTTTGCAGGAATGAAATTCCCTAATCAAGAAAAAAAATTACTGATTTGATACATGTGCATCAGTTTTGGCAATTACAGAATAAACTGTTGGTTCTCTGAGGGGTTGCATAAAAGTCCCCCTTTCCCCCCCCATTGACTTTCATTCAGTGTGAAAAGCTTAGGAAGGAAAGGAAACACATTGTTCGGCTTGGTTTCTGACTTTTTCTTCTGAACTTTTCATTTTGGCATTCAGACTACACCATCAATTTAAAGTAGAGTTTTATTGATGTTTATAGTAGCAAGCTGTGTTAGTCTTGTGAACCTTCTCTACCTAGTCTTTCTCTAGGTTCCACCTATTATCAGTGATGAGACATGTTCCTGCAAAACACAGTTTAAATCAGAAACCATATGCCCGTGAGAGTGGCACGAGCAGTGAACACACGTGCTCCCTCCCGTTCTTGGTGCGTGCACACACACACACACCCACACGCCCATGCCCACCGCCCCCCACCCCACCTGTTAACTGCAAATGGATAAAAATGTAGCTTAATGAGATATCAAAGCTTATTGGTTAAGAATTCCCACTCCACTTGAAAGTGTGCACAACATTTCCAGAGGTTATTCAAGATCTGAAATAAAAAAAAGAAAAACCAATTTACACAGAGACTCCAGCACAGAGCTTCAGTCATACATTTGATATAAGGGTAACGCAAAATTGGAGGCTGACAGCCATAATGTTGGAGAAAACCCAGGAAATTAGATAACCCATGCTGCTTTTTGTCAACAGTGACAAGCTTAAGGGCACTTTCTATTGCCCACATCATTGGCCTTCCCCTTTGTTACGCAGTCATGTTTGTGAAGAGAGAAATCCAGACAAACTGCACTTACAAACTTGAGATTGGAAACAGTAAGCAAGTTGTAATTAAAAAAAGATTTTATATGGCAAGTGAGAATAAAAGAAAGACAGGAGTAAAAAACAAGCAACCATTAAGTCTTATGCTGTTGGCAGATCACATGATCTCTGCTTTCATTCCAGTCAGTCTATCAGATTAATGCTAAGGGTGTGTACTAAGGGTCAGTGTCATACTGAGCACTGCATGCTCAGTCTGTAGTCCCAAGATGGCTGTTAGCAGAGAGGGTAATGATAATTTAACATAAAGAACACCCACACAACTCTGGTGTGGGTATTTGTGAACTTTAGGTGTTCAAAGGAGTGAGAATATTCAATATTCCCAGATGAAAAGGTAAAGAGGTTGAAAATGGATAGAGGTTTGTATAGAAGTACTTACTGGTCCATCTATTGTGAATTGCAACAAATTTCTGAGATGAAATAAAGCATAGTTGTCACTTTTTTTACCCCAGTAAACCTCACATCTTTTCCAGCAGAAGCATGGCTGTAGGGAATGAATGTTAAAGGTGTTGGGAGGGTAGCGTGTATGTTTTTATGGAAAAGCAAGAACTCAGGTTGCTGATGCAAGAAAATAGGCATCCCATGTGGTCATAGGCTGACACCTAAACAATGGTTTAATACTTTATAGTCATAATCTGTATTGGCAATTCTTTCTGTTGTGGTCTGACATTATGTAATTTAATGGTCATTGTTAACTACAGTTAGGTTTTTCTATGTGCTTTAGAAAGTGAAAAGTAATTCTGAGCAACTGTCACCTGCTGAGACTTAGAATTCAGATCTAATTGGTTGTCTTTAAACTTTCTTGGGCTGTTGTTCATTTTCATTCAGTTGCTTGAGGTCTTCCTTTGACCTCATAAATGTTGCTGGAACTACTCAGTTCAATTTCAAAGTACAAAATATTAGTGGTAGTTTCCCTGTGATGATCCTCTCTGGGGCAGTTAAAACCATTTAAGTTTATTGACTGCAAGCTAGTTAGGAAAAAAAATTGAGAGCTGTCTGAGTAATACTGAAGATCATGTTTAAGTTTAAGCCAGTCTTAGTCTTAAAAGAAGTCTATAAAGAAGCTACTTTAATCTCACAATTGTCTGACTGTGTGCCAAATACAAAGATGGTACAGTTAATTCCTGAAAACAAGCTACCCTGGTACTGTTGATTGACAGTGGAGTGAAATAGGACAGTGAAGATTTCTTTTTCCGTTTGTTCACTGTTCTCTTCTTTCAAGAATGCTGCCCTATGTGCTCGTTTTCATAATGAATTTTGATCAATATGGATTTTGTTTCAGTATCTTGACTCCAAGCGCTATAAAAAGTATATAGAGGAAGGTGGCTTTTTGTGTTTAAGGAATTTTAATTCAAAAATGCTTACAAGGAGAGAGGGAAGGAAGTATTTCACAGGTTTCCATTTGGTTTCTCATTTTTTTGGGATTATGTTCAAGTTCAAGGTTCCTCACAAATGTTCTCATCGGTAAACTGGACTTAAATTCTGCAACATGGCCCTTGCATTTCCGTGGCTCTTTCTGCAGCAGACTCAGGTAAATTATAAACCAGAAGATTTTAATTAATCAAGTTTGAAAATAATATTCCAATCAGTGCAATATTCTTTGTGGTGATTTGATATAAAAATAAAATTTCTTGATTTCTTTAAATTCTTATATCTCTTGCAGACTTTGGTTATGATTTCACATTGCCTTTGAGTAGTGGTCTTGGTTGCTGTTGGGCAGACACCTAGGAAATAGTTGCAGCTCTTAAAGGATCATGCTGTGTTTTGTATAATAGTACAGAAAACGTATGTGCTTTGGTGTAGAAGGTGTAAACTGTGTATTATGCCATTTGGGGAGTGATAATAAATACATGCTATAAAGTAGCATCTCCAGTTCTCTTTCTAGGTTGTCAGGGCATTTGATGTGTCACTTTTCAGGACTAAATTAATTTTTTTGTTTCTTGTATGCCTTAAAATTCAGTGATTAGAGAGATAGTCAGAATGTTCCTATATCTTAATAAGGAGTCAACTTCTGGCACTTCTTTCCAAAAGGGAGTGGATTAATAGTAGTCAGATAATCAGATTGTTATCACTTTGGTTTTCTTCGCAAAAATCTTCTAGTATGTGTATCCTGTTCCTTTCTTGAGTCTGGAATTTACTTTCATCACCTCATTTTGTTTCTTGACCATACTGAAGTGTTGAGTTTGTCCCTAAATTTCAGTATCACATTTCCTAACAGCCATCAGGTAGTTTGAAAGGTAAATAATTTGTCAGTGGACAGAATCTCCTAACTGGGTATTTCTGGAATGTGGTCAAGAATATAAAATTTATGGTGGTCTTCAAAGGCAGTTAGAACTTGAGAGGTTTTGCTCTCCCTTCATTGCAGTTCCACAGATTGCTGCTGTGGCTGTTGCTGTCAGTGAGAGAACTTTGTGAAGCCTGTTTCTATTGGTTTTAGTCTTTGCAGATCCTGTTTAAACATCAGTCATATAATCATTTAGGTTGGTAAAGATCCTTAAGATCATAGAATCCAACCATAAACTGCCAAGTCCACCAGTAAGTCATGTTCCAGTGTACCACATCTACACAGCTCTTTGCACACCACAAGGATGGTGGCTCAGTCATGTCCTGGGTAGCCTGTTACAATGCTTGATAACCCTTTCTGACAAAGATATGTATGCTGATGCTCTTCCTTGCAAAAATCTTTTCCTGGCAAAACTTGAAGCCTTTTCCTCTTGTCCCATCTCTTGTTACCTGGGAGAAGAGGCTGACTCCCACCTGGGCTACAGCCTCCTTTCAGGGAGTTGTAAAGAGTGATAAGGTCACCCCTGAGCCTCCTTTTCTCCAGGCTGAACAGCTCCAGCTTCCTCAGCCACTGCTGTCTCAGGAAACAGTGTGCTGTTTCTATTCTGTAAATTCTTTTCTTAAATACTTGAACAGTAATTGGTAATCTCTATCTAGCAATTACTTTCAGCAAAGATTCTTCTTTTTCCTCTGAATTTCACCATGTGAGACCCATGGGCATTTTTATAATTTTAAACACTGTATTTCCAGAGACTTGATGCAAATGGGTTTTTTCTGGGAAGGGAGCAATACTCAGTACTAGAGGAATGTGACATACATTCTGTACAGCAGGAGGTACTTAACTGATGCCATTGGTTATGTGAGTGAACAGAAGATACCTTTGTATAGCAGTGAAGTCATCTTGGAGAAATGTGGATTTTGCCAGATACTGTAAGACAGACATTTATTTGTAAAAACTGGAAAGAGGGACAGAGAATGACAAGAACAAAAATTAAAGAACTAAGAGGAATAATTAATGAGAAAAAACAACAAATAATATGAGTTGACAATAAAGGATGATATTGAGCAGTATCTGGTTTTGATTTGGAAGAGGTTTATCTCTGCAGAAAGTAGATTAATAGGATAGTTCAAGAGCAGAAAGGAGGGAAAATAATATTTCAACTTCTGGGTGCAAAGATAATCCTAAGATAAACAAGTATCTAAAAACATTCATGGCATATGATCTGATTTAAAGTCTATCTAAGACTATGATATATTTCTCATAAATTTAAATGGGTTCTGTGAATTCATAAAGATTTGTGATCACATCTGGAAGTCTGGTCATAAGGGCCTCTTGCATAACTTTCATGTTTCCAAATTTATCTGTGTGTAAATAGATGTAATTATATCCTTCTTTTGTGTGATTTTTCTGTGATTACCCACTTTATGATCATTTCTCTGTAAAATGCTCCCTGTGTTTATTGTATTTCCTCCTTCTTGTCAAATAGGTAAGCAACTTGAAGAAAATTTTGAAAGGAATACTGGATTACAACCATGAGGTAAGAACTATTTGAACTAATCTGCATCTGCTTGCCTTTTGAATCTGTATTTTAGTTAACCTGAGGAAGATAAATTGTATTCTGCAGGTTAAGTTCTGATGTTTTCTTTTTGGCATATATAGTGATTCATGGCCTATTTCCTAGTCTTGGCCTTCTTCAAACCTTCTCACCTGCTTTATTGAACTCTCAGGAGTTCCAGGGAAGCCTGACACACAAGTTTTCTCATGTGAAGAACAGATGGCTTTATTGACTATGTTCTGATGATAGCTTTGTGTCTGATGTACTGTAATGTACCTGTGTCTGATTTTTTTTCCTTCCTCCTCTGCAGTTGAAGTCTGCTCTTTTGCTTACTTTTCTCTTGAGGAGAGTGAGTAAAGAGCCTTTCTAGCCTCTCCCCATACTAATATTTTAAATTAAATATTTTAATTCAGGTGTATTGGACTCATTACTTGTCATTCTCTCTTATTTTTAGCAAACTCAGCACTTAATTACTCCAGAGGAGACAGTATTTTTCTTTCAGTGGTGAACCTTCAGCTGAAATATGCTTTCAGTGATGTTTGAGATGAATTGATCTGTACAGACAGCAGCACAAAATCCATAGTATGCATGTTCTAGACACTGCTTGTTTCAAAATACTGTCTTCTCATAAACACTACAGAGATTATTTGTTAATAAATTGAAGTACTTCAGAAAGAAAAATTTAGTCTTAGGAGGTCATCTTCAGTAAATTACTAGTTATCCATGTTTAAATAAATGTTGAAAAGTGATGATTAAGCAAGCTGGTCATGACTGGGAACACTAAAAAGAAACAGATCAGGTTTTTGTTATGGAAAATTAATATTACTAAGACAAAGTGATGCAAGCTTCTTTTTGGTTGGTTAGTATGTATGATGATTAAGTCTCTAGTGTCAAAACTTTACTGTTAGGCAAGTTCTGAGTGGATTCAAGCTGATTAGTTTCTGTAAAGGTAGTGCACATTTATTAATCTCACTGGATTTCGGTTTAGGTTGGTAGTTTTCCTGCTGAGGCAATGCTGGAGGTGATAGTAGGGGTATTGTGGATTCTACTAATAAATTCTGATTATGTTTTCCTCAACAGTATTCCCTCCTTTGCTACGAAAATATAGATATGTATGTGGATTTTACCTGATGTAGTTAAAAGCATTTGACAAATGTATATACTAATATTATTCAGCCTCAAATTTGTATTGCATTCTGAAGAACAATCGGTAAAACTGCTACATTTGCTGTCATTGTCCATTAAAGTATAGAAGAACAAGAAGCCTAAGTTAACTATTTATAGCTTTCATGCTTTGTTCTGCATCAGTTCATCTTGCTGTAGACCTCTGCTGCTCTGGAACTGAAACTTTAACTTTTTTGTAAATGTATCATTCTTTTGTCTTTTGAAAATGGGTCAAATGCTCTTTTTCATCTCAAGGTACTTATTATACAGTCTATCCTTCATTTTCATATTTCTTTTAGGGCCTTTGGGTTTTTTTTTTGCTTTGTTTCTTTAAATTGTTTATTTCAAACTCAGTTCACACTTTCACATCCTTCACATCTTACTGGTGCCTTCCAATTTACCTCTTCCCTTCAGCTTTCCTCATAGAAATTTTATTGTCAGTGACTAAGAGGTCACTGTAGTATTGTTAACTTAAACCCAGCATTGCATTTGAAAGAAATTCAAGAAGTGCAGATCAATATATAAATACATATCAGAATCAAAATACATTGTATTTTCTGCTAGTGGAGTCTGTATATGATGGTAATATTTTTCATTGTGGTTGATGCATTCACATAATTCTTTTGACCTAAAGAAAGTCTTTTCCAACAAGAGTGAATCTGCATGCTTTAAAGTATGCAGAGATTTTTAGTAGTGTTGAAGTTAATTCTTTGAGAAAACTGCTTAAAAATCCTGTTGTTCCACAACAGAAAACACTCCGTAGCTAATCAGAACAAAACCTCAACACTTCCATGAAACCCAGCCTTACTAAACTTCACAATAACTTGTGTTCTTTGTATTCTTCTTATACGCTGTTTTTTATGAATTCCTTAACCTGATTTCTGTTTTTCTTGGGTATTGCACAAAAAGAGCATGCAGCAAACACATGACTGATACCTTCTATATAGTCATTGTTTCCATATTGTACCCTGTTTAAGAAGTTACAGTTTCTTTTTATCTGCAATTAATGTGTCAGTGATGTGTTTAATTCTAAATTTCATATTCATATTTTCAACCCTCTGTTCAGTAAAGAACAATTTAGCAGAATTGTCTAGTTCCTTCTACTGCCAATCATTAATCCTTAATGATCTTTAATGATAAATCAGATAACACTAATAGCGAGTCACACGGGCCTTTGTTTTGCAGGGCTTTTCTTTCTGCATGTGGGCTGTTTAATTACATATCATTGTACTACTACCTCAGATTCTCTTCCATGGAACAGCTTTTTTATCTGTAAGACTTGCCAGATATCCTTAAATTTGCTAAAAGTGTGAGGTCTAGAGATCTGAGTTTTTTGCAGTCTTATATTTGTCACCTGTCAGTGTTATATATATGTATTGTATAGGTGAAACATGTTTCAGCTTTTAATTCTTTACGAAAGAATCTTGCCAAGTGTTTACCTAGTAGTTGCTTGTGAGTTGAGACAGTAATGCTTATCTTTTTCCAAATATTATTTGTATCAAACAGTATGATTTTATAGTGGGATGTTATATTAAGCAATTTAGTTTGTTTTGAAGGTGTGCTCAAAACTATAGTAAAGTAGGAGTGAATTGCTGTTGTTGATTCTGAATCATCTTTGTATGAAAGAAATTGATATGTGTATGTGCAGTGATACAGCCATGTATGTACCTTGATTTTATGCAGATTCTAGGGCAACAGATAAATGACTTCACCCTTCCTGATGTTAACCTGATTGGAGAGCATGCTGATGCTGCAGAGCTTGGGAGAATGCTTCAACTTATTTTGGGATGTGCTGTGAATTGTGAACAGAAGCAAGGTAATAAATTTTGAAGACGTGTTTTCTTGGTTATTGTGCAACTATTAAGGAGAAAAATTATCATTCTTGGATTTCTGTCAGAAGAGATTTTTAAAAAAACAGTAATGACGACATTATTTTATTGTACAGATAGTAACTGTTTTTTGGTGCAAGCTTCACTACTTTTGGAGACTCAGACTGGAATTGAATTTACTTCCAAGATGCGTATTTTCCCTTTTGGTTTGCTGAACTGAAAAATCAGTCTGCAAAGAAAAAATTATTTGGCACACCTTTTAACCATTTATGGGGCAGATCAGGATAGTTAAGAATGGAAAAGTGTGATTATTGCATTATTCAGCATAATTCTTGATTGTAGAGATGCATTCCAGGCATCATTTTACTACATGGCCAAAAGCCATCAGTATGACTGGTGCTTGGTCTGACGATATGTCTGGTGTGAACCTGGGTTATTGTAGCTTCTGAGATTTTTCTATGGATTGGCAAATATGAAAAAGTAATGCTGGCAACCATACCCTTTTGGTCAGCAGCTGAAGATGGAGCACAATAAGGTCATCCAAAAAGTTGCTTCAGGCCAATTGCCAGACAATTGAATCCCACTCTAGCAGTCCCTGAAAGAGACTCTTGTCTCTCTACCCCCGTGGGACTGACTGTAATTCAGACCTGCACAAATACAGTAGTGACCCATTCATCTATCTTGGAGCTGCCAGAGAGGATGTGATGAGCAATGGAGATGTTTGTTAAAGTGTCCCATGTTCTAAACTTGCTTTGGGCAAGCAGGCGGTATATTGTTACCCAGTTACCTTAAATTATACTTCATTCAAGCCAGATGAAGTTAACAGCAAATGCAAACACCTATTCTAAATACTTTAAACAGGAAATGTAGTCATGTGTGGGAAAAATAGATGTGTTGGAAAATAAGACTTTTTTTACTGTATTTGTGTGACAGTTGTATCAAATAAGTGTGTCTTCTAGATATAGCTCATTTTGTGTTTGATGGCTGCCAAGATTTTAGAGGAAGACTTTGTCTTCCTCTTGCATGGTGCACTTAACTTTACAGCTAATTTCCCCTTTCTATTTTTCCTAGGTGACTAAATCACTTTAGTTTCTCCTTCTGAAGTACTTCTATTCTCTTAATCAGGAAGTTCTGGAGTAGTTTTCTTCCACAAGTACATAAATAACACTGGTTTATTAAACTTCTTGTCATCTCTGTTTTATATAAAATTATCTTCCTTTTGTTGACTATTTGTCATTTTCCAGTGGAAAGTATATGTTGCTTTTGTGTCCCCTTAATTCTTTCAGTCTGGACATTAAAAATGCACATTTGAAATACCAGAACAATCTAAGTTTATATACTTTGAGCAAGATCCAGCATGACCAAATTTCTCACTTGAAGGTGACTCTTTCCCAGCGTCTTTCTCTTAATCACATCCTTAAAAGAATAAAGGAGATGATCTTTGACTGGAATGGTATTTTACTGGGCAAGTCATTTACTCCTTGACTCAGTCTAAATTACAGAATTTCTTCTTCTGACTACTGTATTGTCTTACAAGGTACCTCTTGTGTAGCTCACATGTACACAAAATAGCTGAGAACTTGAAAAGTGGAGGGAACTTAATTTGTGATGTGCTACAGAAATAAAAACAGACACCAAAAATGAACATGAAAACGCTTTAAAATGAGGATGCTGTAGGAAGTCAGGCTGTTACTGTTACACTTACAGAAAAGAACAACTTATGCATGGATCATGTATTTCAAGAGCCTGAACAGTTTGGGAACAAAGTGAGAAAAGAATAAAAGCAGTTTTTCAGAAGTGTAAGATGCCAGGGGAGGAAAAAGGTAATCATGTACTTTTTTCATTGTTGTAGAGTTCAAATTAGCCTGGATTTGTATCTGAACAGGCTTCTGATAAAATCTGGTTGAATTTGTTGGGGTGGGACTTGACTGGTGTTTATACATTTCAGTGTCATCCGTGGCACCTAGTCATTTTGTACGAAGGATGCAGCTTCTGATCTTAACTTCTGTGACTTGAGTTTCAACATTGACATTTCAGAATGCTTTTATTTTCAGAGTACATCCAGACCATAATGATGATGGAAGAATCAGTTCAACATGTTGTCATGACAGCCATTCAGGAGGTATGCTGGGATGCCCATAGTGTGTGGAAGTTCAGTCTTTCATTATTTTACAGTAGTATGCTTTTTCTCACTTAGGAAAAACTTGGTTGAAAGTAAAGAAAATAAATGGGACTAGATTTTGCCTTTTTACAGTGAAAACTTTCTTCATTTTCCTTAGAAAAATATTGCTTATGACAAAAAACTCTGGTTGAATGTCCGTCCCACTTTTCTTTAAATCTAGAAGACTGAAACTTCTAGATATTTTTCATACTAGTTCCCTTTCCTTTTCTTTCCTCACCCTGTCAATCCTGAAGTGCACTAGATTGATTTTCTGTGGATAACAATTACTGTAGAATTTTGTTAAAATTTGTACCTTGAAAGAAGCAAAATTTCATAAACTGTTGTTTTGGTTTTTTTTTAATTTAGTAAACAAGTGAAAAGAAAAAGAACTGGGTAACAGTGTTGTTTTGTCAGCTGTAGTATTATGAATTGGGTAATGAGATGTAGCATGAACATATATGAATACAATAGGCTGGTATGTTTTTACAAGTCAGTGAGTATACTGCAGTACATTTTGTAGAAGTGCTTTTTTGTGCACTTCTACACAAAGTAGATCAAAGCCACTGAAGCCCCTCTGTGACTTAGAAGTCTGAAGTGCCTATAAGAGAAATGCCTAGAAGTCTGTAGATGTTTACTGCAGGTAAGGCCACTACCTAGGGGAGACAGGAAACCACTAATAATCCTGTTACTTCTGAACAAGAGAAACTGAATTCCACATTGGGCTTTAGAGCAATTTCTCATCTCTGTAATGTCTGAATAGAGAAAGAAGTATCAGTGACCCTACAAGGGAATCTTTCCACAGTCATCACTTTGACTAGTGCTGTATCCATGCAGTCAAACATTCAGTTCTCTGTGTGCGGACTGCTGGCAGTAACACAGCAGAGAGGATTTGTAAATAAGCATCAAAAGAATTGTTGTCTAAATCATCTTCCAGTCAGTGCTGTCAAGAACCAGTTTTCTGGAGTTTTGGCATGTTTTACTTTTTAGAAAGTTTTGTAACTGTAATATGCAGTATTTTGGTGGGCTTTTCTAGTGTTTTTTATAAAACCCATATTGCAGCATCACTGTCTTTTGCACCACCTTGAAATAGAAAAATCTTCTTTTATCTTCCTTCTTTGTATTGAAAATATAATCTTTTTTTTAAAAGTCTCCTTTTTTTGGTAAAATAGCCTGTTGAAGCAGCCCACAGTTTTCAGCATTTAATGAGTAAACTGTGAACTTGTTTAGTGTGTGTGCCCTTTCACTGACATGATGAGTAGAAATAGGAAGACATCACAGGTTAAGGGTATGTTCTTCTGGAAAAGATTTTTAAGATGCAGTGAATCAAAAAGCTTAGTATTCAGCTACTGGCACAGTTCTGAGTGATTTTAATGCTACTTTGCAAGCTGCTTAGAAATCAAAGGCATTTCAGGACCAAATGAGGAGGATCTCACGTGCTTAATGAAGAGGCAGAAAAGTATCTAAGACTTTGAGGCACTTTGAGAGCAAAGCCTCTCTCCATTATTTTTCAATGGGCTTGGATTTTGGAGACGTCACAGTCAGGTGGAAGCTAGCAAATATTCCAGTTTTCAAGAAGAAAAAGAAGAAAGATGCTGTCAGTTACAGATCTACTTCACTTCAGTGCCTGGCAAAATTATGGAGAAGGTTATTCTGGGAGTTTGATCATAGCCAGCACAGATTGATACAGGAAGAATTTAAAGGGGTGAGATTTTGTAAGGAGGTTTTTCTATTTCTTAGACTCATAGCAGCTCCTGCAATTCAAGTGACTTAGAAAAAGAAGTATGTAAGAAGTTAGCTATGGATGAATGTTGGAGAAGTTAGTATATCACCTAATCCAAGCATTTTAAAGCATTTGACATTGTGGATAGTCTTCAAAATTTTGTCAGAAGACATAATTTTCAAAATGTCAGAACACTTTTCTAAGCTTTATTGATGTATTATGTAATTCATTTTTCTGATTCAGCTGAGCATGTACAAAATTTTTTGATGCTTCTTTGGGTATTGTAAATCATTTTACTCATGAATTATTTTGCAAGGTACAGTAGAACAAGTTTTCTCTTTTTTTTTTTATGAAGAAGGTGATTTTTCAATGGTAGAAGCAGCATTTTATATGCTAAATTTTATTCAGTTGTTTAATTTTTAGTGACTTGTGGTTCTTCATAATTTATTTTGTTCAGTTATTTAAATGTTTGAAATATGCCTTGTGTTCCATAAAGGTTTTCTAAATGAAACAATTATTTTCTGTTAGTTTTCCAGTGTAGTCAGATTGGTCTGGTGTATTGACTCCACTTAGAATCTGAGATGCTAATCTGCAGATGTAGGTATCAAAGTATAAGTTGTGCACAAGATACAAGACTGAATACATTCATCTGTGTAATATAACAGGGTCTTTTTATTTCATGATTTTCAGATTTTTTAAAGGCCCAAAATACTTTTTTAGAGAAATTATTTTGCCCATTATATATTTCCCTTTCCTCCTTCCCCTTCTGTCATTTTCCCAATATCTTTCTGGAGTAGCCAAGTTCATTGTTGATGAAGGCGGTAGCTGAGGTAAACAAATTGTTTGCCTTTGCTGTTTAGAACATCTCTAAATTTGATCACTTAGCAGCTCTTTGTGCAGGTCAAGCTGAGAGTCAGAATAGTGTCAGGAGTAGTGTCAAAATTTGCCAAGGGAGGAGTAGGAAAAGTGCTTACTGTCTGGGGTAACACCAATAGTGTTACTTCCACTTTTTGGTTTTGTGCTGGTTTTCCCTCCTCTATTTTGTCCTAGTTGTTTAAAGATTTATCTTGTCTGAAGTAAAATTATTTTTTGAATAGTTAAGAAGGATATAGAAGTATTTTATTGGGTCTATCAACAGATAGACTAGAGGTAGACTGGGTGTCAACTAGAGGAAGAAGAAAGTCGAGCTTGCTTTAAAGGATATACAGTGTCAAACATAGCCATGACTCATAAAAACTAACATAAAGATGTTCTAAGAAAGAAAAAGAACGTGAATACAGAGGCTAGGTTTTGAAATTGCTTTGTGGGCACTTAAGTGAGCTTATACAGTGTTGTTAACTGTAGAAAAAGCATTTCAGATAAAGCAAGTTTTTGATTTAAAAATCATCAACTGAATAGAGCAACTGTTTATGCAAAATCATGTGTGGGGGGAAAAAAGGCTTTCATAATTCATGTTATTCATGCATGCAGGTTTTGTGATAGTTATGCCTCTTCCGTAATCTTCATGTATCCATGACAACGCAGCTTCTTCATATTTTACAGTGAAAGCAGTTAAAAGGGGAAGGTTTTAATAATACAGGATTAGCAGACCTACAAGTATTATGTAAGATATCATACTGAAGCTATAAGTATGAAAAAATAGAGATGTAAAGGATTAACAAGCAATGACAGCTACTTTTATAAAACTGCACAAATAACTGTAAGAATTGTCATGCTGTCCTGGAAATGGCACCATTTAAAATCCATACTGACCGCTATGCAAAATAAACCAGAAAAAGAACAAGCCTGTAAATGCTAGTTGCTAGTTTATTTCGCTCTGGAAAGCTCTTAAGCAGGATTTTCTTTCTCCTGTAGAGGCCTAATGCAATCGCTTGAATTTGCAAGCACATTTTTAATGTTTCCCTTTTTATAATCTCTGCACATCATCCTCCATTTAAGTTACATGGGAAAATAGGTGATTATACTATATTTACCCTAAATGATTAATTTGGAAATGAAAGCAAATTCCAGTGCTGCAAAATTGTGGAGGTAAACCTTTATTCCCTTTGTAGACTGGTTCTGAAGAAAACTTAGAGATGTGAAGGAAAATAAGAAGGACACTTCCTCCTGCTTTTTATTCTGTTGACTGATTTGAAATACAAATGAAATGAAGTGTGCCCCTCTAAACTCAAAAGTATTAACATTGCTGCACACCTCTCAACGTCACATACTCTAGTATTACGCTTGCACATTGCATATAAAGCTCTGAAATTACATCAGTATTTAATGAATTTTTTCTGACTGTGAGCTTTTAAATAAAGGAAATACACAGAAGAAAACAGTTAGTTAATTTTGCTTTCAAAATTATTGAAAAGCTACTAGTATTGTAAGATTAGTAATAAATAATGCAGAAAAAGCTGATGTGCCATTGAGCAGATAACTGATTAAATGAGCATTTTGCAACTCTAAATTTCAGTAATATCAAAGAATGCTGATTGACCAGAAACAAAGTCAAAAATAGGGAAAACTAGGCATGCCTCTTATCTTGCATTTTTTAGGTGGATGGAAGGTGTAGTGTGTATTTCAAGGTGATATGCCTAGCTGTATGAAATCTTGCCTATCTGTATGAAATCTTAAAATATAGCATTCAGTAAAAGTTTTCTTGAAATTTTCAAAAAGTCTGAATGAAGAGAGGGAAGTTTGGGTAGGTGAGTGGAGTTGTGTGCTCTATTGGCTGTTCTATTTTATGGTAAAGTTTTTGCTTCTCAGTGGAGATAAGCTGTGTACAAGCAATCCTGAAGCAGAGCATAGTCAAGACATTTTCTTGCATAAACCATTCACATACTTAGAGTATGTGAGGAGATATGTAAGGAAAAGATGGAAACACTCCTTTGCCATGATAATTCTGCCTTTACATCCCACATTTTACAGTTTTTTTACAGTTAACTGATGTTCAGAAGTTTCATTCCTTTTGAGTTGTCTAGCAATCTCATTCTTGTTCTTTGTCTGATTGTGGTACTGGACACAAAATGATCTCTTAAATTTCATCTTTAGCTTTTCCACCATACATACCATGAACCATCCAATTTCAGGGTGCTTTCTATTGCACATGAGATACATCTGCACATGTATCTGTGGCTCGTGCCCCTGATGCCTCATTCACATTTCCCCATTTCATCCTCAATGAACCCTGTGAAGTGAAATTTGCACTTGCAGTGTGCATTCATGGTACACCCAGAATATATATCTCCAGCATTTAATCCTACTCCAGATAATGTCCTCTTTTCTGGACATTTCTGCTAAGAATTCTTCAAGGACAGGATGTTTTGGGAGAGATGGCAAAACCTATTGAAGAAAATAGGAATTGTATTGTTAGCCATGGCTTGCCTTATGGCAAGTCACAGAAAGCAATGACACTACAGTGGCCTCTAGTGGGTTGTGTGGTCACTTGTATTCCTTCTGCTCCAATTGTTGAACTGGTTTTTCAAAGAGAAAGTTGTGACAGGGCCAGAAAGGGGCGGTGGTTGTTAGGGCCACGCTGTTGTGTACACCCTTGCAGGCTGCATACAGCATGGGACCTGCCTGTTGGAAAGCACTGACTTAGCAGGGGAAACTTGCCTGTATGTGTGTGAGTACCTGTGTCCAAAGTGTGTTTGTGAACAGTGTTGTGGAATATAAAATACAGAGAGGAGTTCAGTATTTGGCTAATATGGGATATCCCTGTTAGTCACCTGGAAAAGCTGGTGAAATGCAGTATTCGAAGTGTGTATGAGCATCACAGAGCAGGGAAGGATTGGAAGGTTTTGTTTAAATGATAATCAGCTTAGGAAATAGGGTTCTAAATTGAAGATGTTTCAATTTCATGGTAATGAAAAAGACAAGACTTCATTTTTCAGGGGACAGCTCTGAGGCTAGGGACTTTCTAATTATTGTTGCAGAGTTTGGGCTTGACGTAATGCTTCTTCATGGAGTAGTTTGCTATTGTAAAGATGCAGAAGAAAATGGAAAAAATTTGGCAAATGTTGTCAAGTTGTGAGGAGGACTGCTGAGGAGAGATAGATTAATCTAAATAATGCAGCTAAATCCTAGTTAAGGAAATGGGGAAAGTGAGAGAAATGTGAGTATTATTTGAATGATGTAAATGTCTAACAGATTTTTCATTTGTACATGATGATATAAACAGGGTTGAGAAGTGAAGGTCTGTGTATCCCACAAGACCTTGCTAAGGAAAACAGTGCAAAAGCATTGATTTCCAGAAGGAATAAAGTACTGTCTCTGGAGAGAGTTACCAGGCTAGACAGACATTCCAGGAAAGAAAATTTATCCTGATTTTGGTTAGGATAGGGCCTTTTTAATTGTAACTTTCATGAATCGCATCATTGGCGAGCTCTTAGGAGATTATGAGTTTGGACAGAAACCATCAGTGCCGTTCTGTAATGATGCCTTTTGAATTAGTTACAGTGTATTTCTCATTTGCAAGACTGTTCCTGTTTTTGCCTTACAACTTTTAGTAAAAACATTACTTTATTATGTTTGCTTGAGCTGTGTGGGAGGAGGTTGCTGAGCTACAACTTTTGCTAGGTTTTATTTCACTTTTACCAGCTGGTGCAGCTGATTGTTAGGTTGCTATAAGAAAACTTACCAGCTTTTTTCTTTCCTTTGATCAGTACATCAGTCGGTTTTGTAGGATTAATTTGAGGATTTGTGTTGAGGGTTTGACTGGGGTTTGTTTTGTTTTGTTTAGTTGTTTTGGTTTTTTAAAAATCTAGGCCAAAACCACTATCAGCTATTCCTGCACTGAAGTAGTACACAAAGAATTGTAATACTCTTTTCAGGAATGCACTGTACTAAATTACTTTTTAAGGTCGAAAATTACAGACAACTCCAGAACAGAACTTCTGTCACCTTTGTTTTGCACTAAGAGTTGAGATAGATATGTCCTGGAGTTGAGCGGAATAAATAATTAAATTAATGTTAATATCTAGGTAATGGAAATATAAAAAAGCCACTCAGTAGCAGAGAAAAATTAAAGCTAGGTCTCGCATGGTGTGTTGATATCTACTATCATTCCAATGCTACTGCAGTAAAATCTTTAGTGGGATGTTCTGTAGGCTTATCATAGACAAAGACTGTGCATTGTCAAAAGAAAAAGAGATAATGTAAGGTTTCTTTTATAGCACTCTAAATATTGCAAATTATGAAGAGTTTCTCTTGTTCTTGTTTCTGAATATGTCATATATAAAAATGAAGTTAAAAACTTTCAAATTAATTCAGGTTAAAGCTCCCAAAAGTAAAAATCAGCTTGGTATTTCATTGAAACTTAGGTTTTAATATAAAAGTAAATCTTTGCTTTTTCTAATCCAGTGTAATCTAATTGCAGTTGATGAGTAAAGAGTCTCCAGTCTCTGTTGGAAATGATGCTTACGTTGACCTTGATCGGCAGGTATCTAAGACTAGATGTTTCTTTTCTTTCAACCATAGCATGTCAGTGACCATTTTAAGAACTCAGTCTTTTTTTTTTTTTTTTTTCTTTAATCATTAAAGGTGTTCTGGAAAAGTAAAATAAGAAGTGAAAAACTAAATCTCACTATTTCGAGTCCTTTAGCTTTGTAAATTGACTTTACTTCTATTGTGTATTTAAAGGATATAGAAAAGTTGGTTTGAAAAACCAGTCTAGCTGTATGACATAAATAGTACAAAACTGCAGATTGATACAAATCTTTAGGCATGGAGAAAGAAAGAAAGATAAAAATATGTACTATTTGAATAAATGTTTTTATCTGATTTCCTATTTCCAATGTCAGTTTAAAAAAAAAAAAAACAAAAAAAACTGCTTCTATGGGAATCCTGGAAGTGCTGCAAAATAGAAGTTTTCAAATACAATCATTTCCGGTCTGATATATTTTTAAAAATGTACAAACCAAATTGTTTTTTTACTGGCTTATCCTCATGCTAACACTGTCCTACTTCCTCAGATTTTTTTTCTTATAGTAAGAAGAACAGTACAGTGGTGCTCACTGTATTGATCCATTATGTTAGCTCTGCAGAAATATGTAAATTCTTGCAGATGAAATTAATTATTTGTATGCAAACAGGCCTATAAGAAGTAAACTTGCAAATGCAGGGTGTGGTGATTATGTTTGAGAAAGCTCATTTAAACTTCATCACATATATAATAGAACATATGTATCTTTATCTATATACATAGCATGCATGCACCTATTTTATCAGACCTATTTTATTAATTTGTAGCTTTTTCTGTTATCTTAACTGCATTCATTTGCAAACCAGTGAGACACATATCTTTAAACATTCAGCCTTTGAAAGGAAGTATCAGAATATTTCCCATTGCTTATAAGATTCAGTGCCCTTTTTTAAAGGGTAGGCTCATATGTCACATACTAGTTTTACTCCTGTTGTGCACTAGAAGTAGCTTCCAGAGACTAGAAGGATTTACCCTAACTGTCCATTCCCTGTATTCCACCTTCCAGTCCTTTTTGTATTTGAAATGTAGATTGAAAATTGAAACTACATAGTCTGCGTGTCTGTAAAGAAAAGTGGTATTGACAGGTTTTTTTGATGTAGAGATTTGGTGAGTTCTTCAGACCCAATTTCTCGTTGAGTTTTTAACTCAATTTATAGAGTAGATGCAATAACTCTAATGTAAAAGCGAATACTACTTTTAGGTTTGTTTACTTTTTACTGATATACAAACGAAACACTATTCACATCGGCTTTATTTTTTTCTTTATATGAGCAGAATTGCTCGGTTTTTAAAAATTTAATGTATTACCTCAATGTAAAAATAAATTTACAGGCTGTAGTTCAGAATATTTTTTAATGGATCACAGGGAGTGATGAAAATATAAACATTTCTTGTTTATGGTAGCTGAAGAAAACTACAGAAGAATTAAATGAAGCACTTGCAACAAAAGAAGAAATTGCCCAGAGATGTCATGAGTTAGATATGCAGGTAAGTTTGCTACAGAGTCTGTATCAATTTTAAAGTGGAGAAAAGATATGTGAACTTTTACATGGCTGAAAATAAGCACTAGCATATTGAAATGTAATTTTTAGAAGGGGAGTGAAAATGTCACAGTAATTGTTTTGGTTTCCCTTGTGCTAGCAGAATGAATATAATTGTTTTCTTATCTTGTTGCTGTCTTGTCAGTATTATGAAGCAAAACTTCTTTTCCTTAGGTTAGGAAGGGTTTGAGCTGTGTGGTAGAACTGTTGCCGTGGAGAACTAATTAAGTTCTGCTGCTGTAACAGTTCCAGCTAATAGTTAAATCCCAGTCAGAAGTTGCTGTAGACCATTAAATGTGTATGTATTTAGACTAAATCTTACCTGTAAGTAATTCAGTGCTCATCTGGAGGACATAAGGAGTGTGAAGAGGGAGCCGTGAAAGGCACTGCTATTGCAACCCTACTTTGAAATACTAATTCAGGTTTCTTGTAGTTCAGTAAGTGTTGGAATTAAAAGAGCTGATCTTTGTTGTGGTTAAGATATGAACTCGTGTTTCAGGTCTTGGAGCACTTTGGGTTCTTTCCACTACTGCCTGTTTTCACAGTGCTAGTGGGAAGTGAGCTATCTTCGGGACTGTGTTCCTGTTTCAGGCTGCTTGCAGATGGCCTTTACTGTGAAGAGCTAGTTTTATTTTTTTCTAGGGAAACAATGCAGATTTTATTATAATGAAGTTACCTGCTGTCATAACAGACTTTTTCTTTAAATGCTTGTGTGAAATACATTAAAGCATAATTATGTTTCCTGATAGTAACTCTGCACCTAATGTTGCAATATGTTGGTTACATCACATAGCAATTGAATACCTATTAAATAATACAGTGTATTAATGTAATACAGTAATACAGTGTATTCATGATTTGTGAAGCCTGCATGTTTCTGTTTGTGACATCTGTTGATACTTCATTATGAGCATGAAAAAACACTGCTCTCTGTACCTGGGTACGTTAATTAGTCCTCTTCATACTTTTATTACAACAGGTTGCAGCCCTTCAAGAGGAGAAGAGCAGCCTGCTTGCTGAGAACCAGATTTTGATGGAACGTTTAAATCAATCTGATTCCATTGAAGATCCCAACAGTCCTGCAGGTCGTAGACACCTGCAGCTGCAGACACAACTAGAACAGCTCCAAGAGGAAACATTCAGGTAGAAAAACTACGCTTGGTTAGGTTGTTTGTAACTGGCAATAGAGATGACTTAGATGTTTCTAAGATGGTTCTGCTGCAAATGTGAATTAGTATAAAGGATGTTGTATAGCACAGTAGTACAGTTTTAAAAGTGATATATACATTATCATTTTGCTCTTTACAAGATCCAGCATTTTAAAAAACACAGTTTCTTAATGCTGAAGTGGTTTATATGTCACTCTACTGTGAGTTGCTTTAAATTGTTTGTGTGCAGTCATGTCACCCATGTTTTGCAAAGTCAGTGAAAATGAAAAGCAGCAGGCTTTCCTTTTTGCAAATTATTCTGATTGTATTTTTAAGGTCTGGTAATTCCTAGATGAAAGTTTGCTACAGGCTGTACTACTAGTGGCATTATCAGATAGGAAAATATGTCCTTCTGTGAATTTGAAAACAAATTCAGAGATAATGAAAGATGCAGATTATCCATCTATGAGTTTATTTACACTTTATTTACATTTCACCAGTATGTGAAAATACAGTTCCTCTTTAAACATCCTTCCTGGTCCTTTTGACTGTTGCTTTCAGGCTGTGTAAGCCTGTTCTGCTGAAGAACGCTGCTTCACTTCACCATAACCTTTTCATTCTCTTTCCCATACTTTCCTTCTCCTTTGTGAGTGAATTTACAGTATTTCTTTCTTTACACTGCCAGTTTTTCTTTTGCTATCTTCTTCTTATTACCTTTTTCCAATTCTATATGCCACATTACTTCCTATTTTTTCTATTTTGCCATTTTTCCAATTCCTCTTGCTATGTCTCCTTTCCTGCTTATTCTGACATATCATCTCCCATTAGTTCCATGAAAAACATTCCGTGTTTCTCCATCACAACAATTAGTGCCTGGATTTTTTCTTTTTGTACGTCTACCATGTAAAGGAATAAAGTAATGGTGATGTCCCCCTTAATCTCTTCTGATTCATCTCCATGCTCTGCAGTAATTCTTACCTGAGTCTGGTATCAATTACTGTTCAAATAGAATTTGTCCCTGTGTTCAATATCTGCACCGTCTGTTACTGTAGTGTCAGGTTCTGAAGGTCATTCTAAACTGTTTTCTTATATGAGACTCATTCCTTGTCTCCTTTACCTCCTTCCCCTGTATTCATATTATGTGGTTCCTAATGGCAATTTGTATGTGTTGCTTCCAGCTCTACCTGATCAAGCAGGACTTGCATACAGCTTAACTGGTGCCGAGTGTGGTACACCACTTTTCCTCCTACTCTTGCCTCTTTGTCCTTTTACTGTCCTGGTCTGTCATGATCCAAATCTTCATTGTTTGTAGTTTGAATGACTCAAAGATTTTCTCTTGTTTCCATTCTTGTAGATTGTTTTTGGACTCCTTAACCTTTTTTTTCATCATGCCCCTCTAAGGATCTCTTATCCTGAATTGTTTATGTTTTAATTTCAGAGCAAACTCACAGTAGGACTTTCTGTTCTAGGTTGTGTCCTCTTCCATTCATTCAAAATACATTGAAAAAGTTTCTATTACTTTGTTCACTGCCAGGTTAATAGAGCTTTGGCTATGCATAGTGTATGCAAGCAGTTTAACAACTTTGGTCAGAGTTGTTGACTTGCTAACTAGATAGCCTGGTTCTCCAGATGTACTGGGCATACACAGGTTCTTTATGAGTAAATAAATAAAGCCACTTCAGTGAGACATCTACGGCATTTATAACATTTTACAATCAGATCATTGTTGGAAATAGATGAGTGGGGTAGCTGAACAGAATAGAATAAAGATATCATGTTCAAACTCTGAGTGTCTGAAAATGAAAAAATATTAAAATTTCTGCTTAAGCTTCCCTTGTGAAAAACTACTGTTATAGAAGTAAACCTCAGGTTTTGTTTTTATGAGAACATATGTTACCATGTGAATTTTCAAATAGAAAGACTGATATTAAATTGGGAGCATTGATGAAGTTAATCTGCTTTTACATTTTGAATAAGCACATTGTGTTGTTGTTTTCCTTCACTGCAGTAGGAGGCCATTTTGTGTGTTCTTAGAGGGGATGATGAGGAAAGGTAACTGTGGCTCAGGATGAGAAATTATTTCCTGGATTTCTTTTCATTCTTACAGATTAGAAGCTGCAAAAGATGACTATCGAATACGCTGTGAAGAACTAGAAAAGGAAATTGCAGAATTGAGACAACAAACAGAAGAGCTTACTACACTGGCAGAGGAGGCTCAGTCTTTGAAGGATGAGATAGATGTACTCAGGTAAATTTTGTTCCATTAACTCTTTTTTAACTACTACCTTTTAATCTGTATGATTTGTATACTTAATCTACATTATCTTTTGTTTAAGTAATTTAATATTAAACACTTTCAATGGCAAGATTCTTTGGATCCTCTTGTTATGTACACAGACCTACACACAATTCTGCTTGAGTACAATAGTTGCTTATTTTGTACCTAATCAATAACTGTTGGTAAACTTAGTAATTCTGTGCCAATTCATGGTTATAACAGGGCACCCACTGGTCTCTTTGAGTATGTAGTATTCACCTTCATCATGCCTCAGGCATCTGTTCTCATCAGAAAGCTAGGCTGTTTTCTTTCCAGGATTTGTTTTGTTTGGACTTGGGTGATACTTTTGGTTTATCACGTAATATTAGTGTGGAACAACATCTGTTGCAGCTCTCATTCCCACTGGAGTTTTAGCAATGAAAGTTGTCATGATTTGATGATACTATGTGTTTATGGAGTGGGACAGCCACTTGTACTATGGAGCATATTCCTTCAGTATTTGCATCTATTGCCATGGGTTATTCAGAGCAGTTACTCATTCTCTTCAGCAAGGCTTATTTAATACTGCTATTCCTGATTCACTAGCAGCCTTCTACCAAAGCTATCTGTTTTTATCCCTTCTGTCATTAATACAAGGAAGGAACCTATCAGGCTGCATAAATTTTGTAGGAGGCATGAGTTCAAAGAGCAATTCCTTGTCCCAAGAGAGAGGCCCTGCACCTCACTGAGGATTAAACTGGCTTACCTCAATGTTCCATAAACTTACACATTAATTCAGTGGGAGATTCCCTAGATTTCACAGGAAATTGGGTCTGTAAATTGATTGATTCTAAAATGAAACTGGGAACAGTAATGGCAGAGGTCTTTGGGGGAGGTGAGGTCCATTGTAATCTTGGGAGTGCAGCAGGTGGATTAATAAAACTCTGAAAAGCTGAAGCCTGGTGTTTCTTTTTTTCTTTTTTTTTTTTTTTAATAAGGAATCAAGTTTCAAAACCTTTGGTGCTTCTGTGTCACCAAGTACAAATTTGTCTAGCAGAGAGATCTTTATGATTTTAATCCTGGTTATTATTAAAATGAACTGAATAGCAGAAACTATTCTTCTTTACCCTTGAAAAATTTAGGACAGAAGATAATTTAGAATTGAAAGGAAATGAGTGGGAGTGAGATTGTTTCAGCTATTATTTTAAGGTTGGAGCAGATAAGAAAGTTGTGTTAGGAAGAGAGGGTCTAAAAGAACCTTCAGCATCAGCTCTTAGAGTTGGCAAATAGTTATGGGAAGAAAACAGACAATTAAAAGTGAAAACATCAGTAAGAGGAGGATGTGATTGCTATATTGTTCTTCCATGCATGTCTTCTGCATTAAGAAAAAACTGTGAAGAAGCATTTTAAATTCTGTTAGTTTTGTTAGTTTTCAAAGTTCAAATTTGATACAAATCTATCCCTTCAGGCACTCTTCTGATAAAGTAGCCAAGTTAGAAAGCCAGGTAGAATCGTACAAAAAGAAATTGGAGGACCTGGGTGATTTGCGGCGGCAAGTGAAGCTTTTAGAAGAGAAGAATACAATGTACATGCAAAACACTGTGAGCCTGGAGGAAGAACTAAGGAAGGCCAATGCAGCACGCAGTCAGCTGGAAACATACAAAAGACAGGTGAGGACAGGCATCATCAATGCTATAGTACTCTGTGTTGTTCAACACTTTTTCTTCATAACATGGCTAATACCGCAAAGTAAAAAAAAGCTATGAAAAAAACAACTCTTGTTTTAAAAGACTTCCATGCTTTATAGGTGCTTGCTACCTTTGTCCTCCTTTCCTTTCCTCCTTCAACTCCTGTCATGACTAAAAGTTTGTCAAAAAGCAGTATTTCTTGCATTTAAAAACTCAGCAGATGTAAAGTGTTTGTTTTTTTTTTTTTCATAAAATTATTCCAAATTCATATTCAGTAGCGAGGCTTGAATTAGAGGCTATCCTTTCAGAAAAAGTATCCACTTTTCACTTATAAGTTTCCAGCAGTGAGGAACACACCACTGCTGAGGTAAGTTGTTCCTGTGGTCAAATAACTCCTTTTTTTAAGGTTTTAGTTTCTCTGATCCATCTGGATTTTTCCACTCAAGAAGAGAGAAGGACACATGTCATTCTTGTTGTTTATATGCACCTAGTAGAATACAAAATGTGTCAGCAGCACACTGTGTGGAGTGTTAGGCACCTATTTATCCTCCTGTTTATCCAAGTGCCATGTGATGCTGTTTCTGTAAAGGTGGAAGATGTACTTCATCTTCTTTCTGCTTTTGTACTTCAGGGACACGATATCATTCTGGTATTCTTGTTACAGGGCTAGACAGAGCATGGTTTACTAAAGCTGTAGTGCCTGCTCTGTATTTCTGCCTGATCAAATGATCAAGCACAGGGGTCCCTGTATGTCAGTTTACTGTAGAATAAGTATAGAAACAGGCACTAACAATACTGGAAGCCCAGGAGCAATGTGTCTCCTAAGACTTGATAACTTTTTTCCCTGCACTTGGCAATCTCAGTGTTTAAAACAAATTGTTTCAGCCTATGTGAGCTAATTTTAAATACAGCCCAAATGATTTTACCAGCAAAAAAGAACTTGGGCAAGAAAAATTGTCCAAGGGGGCAAAGAGAAATGTCAATATAGAAAGAAATGGCCTTCCACACATGAATAGTATGAAGTTTATTGGGAACCTAATATTTCACTCCGTTAAACAGCTGAGCTTGTGATATTGTTGTGTAACCTCAACATCTGCATTTGATTCTTCTTATTTCACCAACCAAAAGGATTTTGGAAGGGCCAATTCCATCAGTGCTGCTAAAGTACTTCTTTTCTTCAGTTTTATTTTATGCGTAGGATTTCCTGTATGAGGAGCGGTTGTTTGGTACAAAACTGTTTACTGACTGAGACTGGAAAATTAGCCTCAGGTATCCTGTGGCAGATCTGGTTTTCTTCACTTAACTGTGGTGTCTCAAAATGAACACTCTGTGTTTGTCTTCAGTGTCTGTAAGACCAGGCTCCTTTTGAGACCTACCTGTGACTCCTAAGCCACAAAATTATTTTTCTGGGAATCCTAAATTGTGCTATCAGAAGGAAGCTGATACAAGGCTTGTGATGTTATGTCACTGCTGAGTACTAGTGTGCTCCTGTAATGGAATATGTCTTGTCTGGTGTTTGAAGGATCTAACCTGACTCATGAGGACACCATTAGAGAGTTATTTCTTTGGCTTAGAATCATTGTGCTATGCAGATGAAAGTGGTTCATTCAAATTCCTATAGTAATATCCAAGGAAATTGCATCTTCACCTCACAGTCTCTGTGAGGTTGAGTGGTGGTGTTTTGTTTTCACTCTTCTGAGAGCAAGCACAAGCCTTTTCTAAGAAACTTTATTTTGGCATTAAATAATTGAAATACAGAGACTGCAGGATTTTTTTTTTTTTTGTGATTTAATTCAGCCCCTTTGTGCATGTGCATTCTGATGCATAGTTAACAGTATGTCTTGCTTTTCTTTGTTGCAAGATTCCTGCTTTATTCATTCCACATGCAGATAATGCTTAGTGAATGTGATGGCAGTTCATTTTTTTTTTTTTAAGATCTTCTGCATTACCATGAAACTGTATGTTTTGCTCTACACTCACAAGTCCTAATTCAAGGCAAATTTATTTCCTGACATGTTTTTCTACATACCATTACCTTTGCATGATTGGTTACAAACATAAATGTATAAACATCAATTTATTTCCATTTGAGGTGAAAAGACTAACATTTTGCAAGTGGTGGCACTGTCACTGGTGAAGGCCTGCAGTTATTCTGATAGCCTCAGTGATAAATGTCACATCTGAAAAATGAAATATTTTCATATTTCTTTAATCTCAGAATAGGCAGGCCTGTGCTGGTTTTGCAGCTTTTAATTTAGGAACAACAGCAGCAAAGTCCATCTCTGAGACTTAGGGCCATGCATATTTTAGGCCTTGTAGTTATTTTGCTATAGTTGTACATGTTGAAAATAAAAGGTCATTGGAATCACTGGGGAGTCTTGATGTAGATATGGCTACTGCTTTAGTCACTTCCTTTGTAATCTAAAAGCCATTAAAAAGCCTTCTTATAAACTGTTTTAGAAGAAGCTGTAGGTCTTTAGCTGAGTCTTCATTCAGCTTTTGTATTTGCAGGCCAGTTTTTATTTAGCTCACTTGCTCTCATGCTCTCTGCATTATGAGCTTTACTAGTGTTCTGGGAATTAATCTTTGCTAGTAAAGGCTTGAAAGTTTTGAAAAGGGAAGACTTCACCAATTTACCTTCTGTTGTGCTCACTTTCACATTTCTGGTCACTTAATTTTAAGAGTTCTTTACTGATCTGTAGTTGAAAGCATACATGTGGTAGTGTTTCTCACTGAAATAAAGAAAACTTTTTGGAGCCTGTGACTGAATATTTGTGTTAGTGCATTAAAAATTACTAGGACATCTCAGGGGATGTTACCTGGCTGCATAAACTAGTAGCTGAATTCTGAGTGAGGCTTATAAAGTAAAGTTAAAAAAATATGTAGATAATTTGTTTTCTTCAGAGTCTTTTCTTTTTACTAGGCTTTTTGGAATGCAGAAAGATTTTTCTGCTGTTCCTAATCTTATTCATCCCTAGAACTACATGTTTTTTTTTCTGTAAACCTTGCTTGAGCTTAAATTATTGTTTTAGATGTACTAAAAATACTTCACATTTTTTCTATCTTTTGCTTGCACTAAGACCATTTGAATGCTTTTTATTTTGCTGAAACACAGAACAACTGATGAAAGAAGTTTTTAGTATGTCCTATGAGTAACCTTTTCACTTGTTTTACGACATGACTTGTGGTGCACTGTAATTGGCTACTTTGTCTTGTGTATTTTGTTTTAACATTTGCAGACACATTATTGATTCTTGTTCTCACAGGCAGTTGAACTACAAAACAGGTTATCTGAAGAATCCAAGAAAGCTGATAAATTAGATTATGAATGCAAACGACTGAAAGAAAAAGTAGACAGCCTCCAAAAAGAAAAAGATGTAAGTGCCAAGGTGTTATTTTTTTGTTAGTAACAGTAGAAACTTTGTATCCTTTATAACACAGAGATGTGGTAATTATAGTTAGCCATCTTTTTAAATTAGGAAGTCTTTTTCCTCCAAAATTTTCTAATGTTTGTGTACAAAATAGTTTTTAAACCTAAGAATTGTACAGCATGGAATAAAGTGACTGTACAAAATTATATGCAACCCATTTTTAAGAGGAGTACCCTTCATATTTGGCATCTGAAGTTGTTTCCTGGCCACTTTCAATGAGAAAGTTAATAAATACCCAGGGTGATTACTATGTATTCCAAAAAGCTATTTACAACAGGGTTTCTGCAGTATCATCCTAGAACTAAATTCCTGTTGCTTTATTTCCCATTCTTTCAGGTACCATCAGCATGCTTCTCTTTTTGCAGTCATCAGTAGTGTAGCAAGGGGCTTAGTAGCTGTGTAGAGGGAAATGTCCTTTGTGGCGATCTCACCTTTTATGAGAGCTTCTTGTTGACCTATCTTGTACTGCCAGTGTGGAACATTCAGGGTAGATAGCAATTTATCCCCTTCCTCTTGTGTAATTTGCTGCTAGTGATTCTGTGATTAATTGCTCTGTACTCTCATGCTGAGACTTATCCTTCAGACTTCACTTATGCACTGTCATTTCTCAACAGTTAATTTCAGCTTGTTTCTTAGGAATATATGCAGGTGGTTCAGAGTACCTAAAATGAATGTCAGCAATTGCAGCTAGCAGTTTCTTAGGTGTGTTTTAATTATAAGTCCATTGATCCAGAAACTCTGTAGGCTTTTTATGCAGTAGTCATACTTCATGTCCAGTTATTTCCAAGATTTCCAAGCCCAGAGCTTAAATATTTGAACGGAAACTTTTCAGTTACTTTATATTCCTAGGCCATTGATTTCCATTTATTATTAAATTTTCAAGCTCCAATGGACACTTGACCTTTACATCAGTTCCATCTGCCCTTCAAATCAGGCTGGAATGCTCATAATAACTGTGTTGGTATTGTGCTTTGGCTTTCTTTCCTGCTTTTTATTTTTAAATTGGGTTTTTTTTCCAATTCTTTTATGTTGAACAATGGTAAAGTTGTTTCTATGGCTTATCCATGGCTCAGTGGACCATTTCATCTTGCACAAAGGATCTGAATTGCAGGCCATTGTCATATGGTTTTCTGATTTACTGCCTGGCAGATAGCTTTTTTTTTTTTGAGCTGGATGTTGTTCTTAAGTACATTCTTTTGAATGGATGTGCACCTGTGAGAAGTAAATTACAGCCAGAATTCCCTCATCATGTGAGTTTAATGATTCACTGTATGACTTTTTCTGTTCTCTGTTGTCAATATGTATCAGTAAAGTAGCCCACCACGGGTCATAACTAGGTAGTGGTATCTGGTCAACTATATTTTGGAAATAGTTACTGAAACTGATTATATTCTTTTCCTTATGTTCTGGCAAAGCATGATAGTGTTTGATATCTTCATCAAAGTAGCCTGGAATTTTACCTCTGTGGTGTGTTAAAAGTACTACGATAATTATTGAGCTGCTTGTACTACTGAAGCCTTAGAGCTTTTTATAGTCACTAAAATATTCTGGCATTTGGCAATCAACAGTTAGTAAAATAAACTGCTATCAGCCAACACAACTCCATACCTATACAGAGGAAAGGTCTTTCTTGGACTATTGAGTAATATTGAACATGGCTGGTTTTGGAGCAAACTACAACATGAATCATTACATAGTAGCCAATTTCTTTCCTTTTTTTTTACTCTTGGCAACCTTCTGGAAAAAAACTTGGTGCTACCTGTAGGTTCTCATTTTTTTGCCAGAAGGTTAGTTGTGCCAAATTTAAAGAGTATTTGCCTGATACTACTGAATAGCACATCTGTCTGAATCCCGGCGTGATCCAGTCCTGTTCTTCAGTTCTCTTTGGCCGAGTCTTATGCAGCAAGTTTTCTTTCATAGCCAAGATGCTGGTGAATGACATGGACAGCTGACACACAGGAGGAATGCGATATGGAAATGTTGCTTACACTTTCAGTGGTAAAAGACAAAAAAAATGGAGTAAAAACATTTTGTTATCTTGCCTCTCTACTTACCTGCTCATTATTTCACTCCTGGCTGAATCTTTGATTTGTGGTGAGGGAGAAATCTATGGTCACTCAACTGTCTTCCATTTCCCTTGGAATCAACCCTAATGGAAGGAAAACAGCTGA
The DNA here is from genome assembly GCF_048771995.1 of Taeniopygia guttata. Lineage (NCBI taxonomy): Eukaryota > Metazoa > Chordata > Aves > Passeriformes > Estrildidae > Taeniopygia > Taeniopygia guttata. Next base: position 7,855,841 of record NC_133063.1, on the reverse strand, counting down.
GTGGTCCCGTGGATACTGTTGACTACCTGGTACCAGGACTTTGTGTCACTAATAACTTGATTTTGTAAGCTTATACCCCTTCTATTTTTAGTCCAATAAGATCAGCAATCCTTCTCCTGAAAAACCCCCAAACTACTGTTCCTGTGGAATATATAATACTTATATTTATTCTGTTATGGAATAGACTGAGATACCTTAAGTTGAATGTAATTTCTAGAATTACATTAAATAATTTTTAAAATTTTGAAGGCTGTTAGAGATAGATTTGGACTGCCAAGACTGATATTCATTCTCTTTCCAATTATTCAGAGATTAAGAACAGAAAGGGATTCTTTGAAAGAAACTATTGAAGAACTTAGATGTGTACAAGCTCAGGAGGGTCAACTCACCACTACAGGTAAAGGACAAATAAGGAGATTAAATGCCTCTTTTCTAAAAAGTGTACACAAGTTTTCTGTAGAGTATTGAGTGTGCTTTTGTTTAGCACAGAATAAATTTAAGCTCTTCTAAAATCAGCAGTGAAAAACTTCAACTATTCATAGCTTCATAAGCAGGCAAATGTTATTTGAGTCAATTAGAAATTTTAAGTCTTCTCTCCAGCGGGATATTTTTATAATGTGTATCTAATTTCTATATAGTTACATTGTTTTCTTTAGAGACATATTTTCTCATGTTTCCTGTGTTATAGTTCATTTGTATGTGTAATCTTGTGTACCTTTGTAGTTCTTAGATAAGATAACAAGTAGGAAATAAACTGCAACATTATTTCTTCAGAATGGATGAAATCAGACATAATGGTTCACCAAATTAAATGGTGCTTGTCTGTTCATCTTGCCTGATTTTGTATCATTTTACATTGTTGAGCAGTAGTGTGAAACTTCTAGAACAATGTCTACTTCTTGTCATGTGAAAAACTCAGTGGTATGCTTTTCTATACTCAGGATTGATGCCTCTGGGAAGACAAGAACCTTCAGACAGTTTAGCAGCAGAAATCATTACTCCTGAAATAAAGTAAGCTAATGCATGCTTTGTTTTACTAACCTCTACAATTGTCAGTGGCAAGTTGAATATTACTTAGCAGTGCCCTGGCAGCCAGGAGGCCCAACTGTGTCCTTGGGGGCATCAGGCATAGCATCACCAGCCAGGCAAGAGAGGGGATTGTCCTGCTCTGCTCTGCACTGGGACAGAGTCTTGTGTGCAGTTTTGGGTGCCACAATATGAGAAAAACATAAAGCTCTTAGCATCCTAAGGAGGGCCACAAGCATGGTGAAGGGCCTTGAGTGAACCTATATGATGAGTATCTGAGGTCACTTGATCTGTTCAGCCTGGAGAGGAGGAGACTGAGCAGAGATCTTTCCTCATGAGACAAAGAGGAAGGACGAACATTCACCTCTTCTCTGTTGTGACCACTGACAGGACCCATGGGAATGATCTTAATTTTTGTCAGGGAAGGTTTAGGTTGGATATTAGAAAAAGGTACTTCTTGTTGCCCTGTTCTGATTGCCTGTAGCTTGGTGATGGTACCAAGAGAGTTGAGTATTTATGAGTAAGAATTAAGGGAAAGGCCACAAGGCAGATATTCTGGTGGGCATGTTATAGACTTGTCTAGGATACGATACTATACTACACTACAAGGAGCTGGGAGAGGTCTTGAGATTGCTGGTCCTTTTTCTTATGGAGGACTTCAGCTTCCCAGATGGCTGCTGCAAATGCAGCGCAGCAGAAAGGGATCAGTCTAGAAGGTTCTTGAACTGCGTGAAAGATAACTTTCTAACACAACTGCTGAGCAAGCCAACCAGGGAAGATGTGGACTCGCTGTTCATGAACAGGAAAGGACTGGTGGATGATGTGGTGGTCAGAGGCCATCTTGGGCACAGCAATCACTGAATGAGAGAGTTTTTGATTCACAGAGAATTAAGGAGAGAGGTTGGCAGAACTTCTGCTTTGGACTTCTGTTGGGCAGACTTTAACCCGTTTAGGGGTCTGTTTGACAGAGTTGCTTGGAAGTCAGTCCCTAAAGGGCAAAGGAGCCTGGGAGGGCAAGAAGGAGCTGTTAAGATGCAGGAGCAGGCTGCCTCCATGAGCCAAATGGTGAGCCATCAGGAAGACTAGCTTGGCTGCACAGAAAGCTTTGGCCAGAACTCAGGAAAAAAAGATTGTATCATGTTTGGAAGAAGGGGCAAAGCCTCTCAGGAGGACTACAGAGATGTGCTGTTATGCAGGGAGAAAATTAAATGGGCCAAAATCCTACTAGATCTCATTCTGGCTACTGCGAATTGAAGACAATAAAAATTTTTCAATAAATACATTCACAATTAAATGAGGGTTAAGGAGAATCTCAGCCACTTACTGATTGCAAGGAGAACCATACCAGTAAAGGACAAGGAGAAGGTTGATCTGCTTAAAGCCTTTGTTGCCACGATCTTTGGTAGTAAGACTGCTGACCTGGAAGACAGATGCAAGAGGCTGAATAAAGCTGCCACAATACAGGAGGGAACAGCTCTGCTGTGCCTGCTACAGCTGTGCTACCTGCTGTGCCACTTAGACACCCACAAGTCCATAGGGTTGGGTGGAATCCACTGAAGGATACTGAGGGAGTGGCTGCAGACAGGTGTAGTAAAATACACCCTGAAACAGCTTTTGATTGTGAAATAAAGCGTCTCAATTTGCTACTGTAGGAAGTAGGGGCAAGAAGAACCAAGAGTCAAGCCAAGTGGGCATAGAGTGACTCTGCCAGAGTGCTTCAATTTTTAGAGTCTGGGGCAACCCCTCAGCTCCTGCCCCAACATTCTGTTTCCCAGCTGCAGGGAGACAGTAACAATTTTGGGCACAGATAGATATGGAATGCAGTAACATTTTGACTTGCTTAGGACAATGTTGATCTGCTGGAGGGTTGAAAGGCTCTGCAGAGGAATCTGAACAGGTTGTATCAGTGGACGGAGGACAATTGTATGAAGTTCAGCATGGCCAAGGTTTTGCCCTTGGATCACAATGACCAGTACAGTGCTGCAGGATTGGAGAAGAGTGGCTGAAAAGATGCACAGTGGAAAGAAATTGTAGAGTCATTAGAACAGCTTGGGTTGGAAGGAACCTTAAAGATCATCTTGTTCCACCTACTGTGCCATGGGCAAGGACACCTTCCAGTAGACCAGGTTGCTCAAATCTCCATCCAGCCTTGCCTGGAGCACTGCCAGGTATGGGGCACTCAGAACTCCCTTTGCCATTGCCTCCAAACCCTCAAAGTAAAGAATCTCTGTTTCATATTTAATCTAAACCACCCTTTTTCAGTTTAACACTACTCTCCTTTGTCTTGTCTCTCCACCCTCTTGTAAAAAATCCCTCTCCAGCTCTATTGTTGGCTCCTTTCAGGCACTGTAAGGCTGCTCTAAGGTATCCCTGGAGTCTGATCTACAACCTCAACCCCAGCTTTCTAAGCCTGCTAAGTGCAGGACCTACACTTGGCCTTGTTGAACCTCATGAGGTTTTCATGGCCCGACTCCTTCAGTTTGTCCAGGTCCCTGTGGGTGGCACCTGTTGTTCTGGTGTGGATTTGGTAGTGTTGGTTGACAGCAGCTGAACATGAACCATTCGGTGCCCAGCTGGTCAAGAAGGCCAATGCCATCCTGGCCTGTATCAGCAATAGAGTGGCCAGCAGGACGAAAGCAGGGCTGTTTCCCTGTTATTGGCACTGGTGAAGCCACCCCTCAAATCCTGTGTCCAGTTTTGCACTCTCTCACTGCAAGAAGGACATTGAGGGGCTGGAGCATGTCTGGAGAAGGACAATAGAGCTAGAGAAGAGTCTAGAGTTAAGTCCTATGAGGAGCAGGAAGTTGTTAAAAAGGAGGCTCAGGGGTGGACCTTATCATTCTCTACAACTACCTGAAAGGAGGTTATAATGAGGTGGAGGTTGGTATTTTTTCCTGAAGCTGTGCTGGGGAGGTTTAGATTGGATATTAGGAATCATTTATTCACCAGGAGGGGTTATCAAGCATTGAACCCGGGGAAGTGATTGAGTTGTCATCCCTGGTGGTATTTAAAAGATGTGTAGTCATGGTGCTTAAGGGACATGGTTCTGTGGTGGACTTGGCAGTGCTGGGTTTATGTTGGAACTTGATGATCTTTAAGAGGCTTTTGAACCCAAATGATTCTGTGTAAAAAGAACAGGAGTTGAAATTACTTGCTCAGTTTTATGCAGTAGTTCAGTGGCAGCTGAGATTACAGTCTTTCTTCACACTTGGTATTAAGTTTCCCATTCTCTATTCTCCCTATGTATTTGTTGAGCTGTACTCTGAGATCTGATGGGGGAACTGAGGTAATTCCTTGTGTTCTGTATTCTGCAATTACAACTTAAATTGGATTTATATTTGGGGGTTTGAAGACATGATTATTGTTGCAATATCTGCCTTAAAAAGATTATATTTATGTTGTTATTTTACTTCCTGTGGTCAACTGCTTTATTTGTTATGGATACTGGTATTCTTTTTTTTACAAACTGTGTTCTGTGTGTTTAGGGAGAAACTCATCCGCCTTCAGCATGAGAACAAGATGTTAAAATTGAACCAAGAAGGTTCTGACAATGAGAAGATTGCCTTGTTGCAGAGCCTTCTTGATGATGCAAACTTACGGAAGAATGAACTGGAGACAGAGAACAGGTAAGAAATTTTGTTCTCTGCTTCAGTTGACCTTCCTACAGGCATCCCCCAGAGAAGAAGGACATGGATTTAATGGAATCAGTCCTGTGAAAGGCCACAAGGATGTGATTTTAGGACTGCAGAGTCTTTTGTATGAGTAAAGTCTGAGGGATAGGGACTATGTAGCCAGGAAAAGAGAAGGCTTATGTTTGATCTTTTTAATGTATCTTATTGAAGTGTATGATGGGAGGGTCTAAATAAAGGGGAGATAGACTCTTGTCAGTAATACCCTGTAATGCGGCAAGAGGGTGTGGTCAGAGTTTTAAAACACATTATATTTCATCTGAATGTGAGAATGTACAGTTTTTTTCACTGTGAGGGTTGCTGAACACTGGAGTATGTTGCCCAGAGAGGTTGTCTCCATCCTTGTATGTATTAAAAACTCAACAGGACATGTTCCTTGGCAGCCTTCTCTAGCTGACCCTGCTGGATTGAGCCAGTCAGCATGCAGACATATGTGAGGCCAGACTGAGTGCGTCAGAGTATGCCACAGTATTTGGCTGTTAGTGATGTGAGGCTGCTTTGTATCTGAGCTTTGAATCTCTTCTTTATCTAATCTTCCCCTTCAACTGGGGAAGATGCCTGAAGCCTGAGAAAGGGTAAATACTGCACTCACCCTCAAGAAGGGCAAGCAAAAGGGCATGAAGAACTATTGAGATTGATCAGTCACAGTTTGCTTTCTGGAAATTTCAGAAAACAATCTGGAATCTATTTCCAGCTACATGAGGGACAGGAATGTAATTGGCAAATGTCAACATGAATTTATTCCAAGCAAATCACACCTAACTAATCTAGTTGTCTTAACCATGAGAAGACAGCACATGTGAAGAAGGGTGAAACAGAGGACGATACTTAGCTTTAGCAAAGCCTTTGATCAAGTGCCCCATGGTATCCTTATGTTCAAAATTGCTAGATATAAAATAAATAAATGGGCAGTAAAGTGAGAAAAAAAAATTGATTGGACAGTGATCAGACACCTGAGCCTAAAGTAGTATTGTCAGTGAAATGAAACCCAGCTGGTGACCAGTTCTTCAGTCATCAGTACCAGAACCAACACTGTTCATCACTTTTATTAACAACTTCATTGATAAAAGGGGCTACACTCTTAGCAAGTTTGAGAATTATACCACTTTGGGGTGTCCTGAAAGGGAAAACTTACTCAGAGGAGCTCAACAGTCCAGAGAAATGAACTGATGAGATCCCTGTCCCTGGCTGTGGAGCAGCTCTGCTGCAAAAACTCTGGGGTCCTAGTGGGTAGTAAGGGATATGGGGACCTTGCAATTGACTGTGATCTGGACAGTCCTCACTGAGGTGTAGAAAATGACTGTTCACTGCTCATCGGTCCTTATTATATCACCTGTGGACAGAGCATATAATTTTGGATTCCACAGTACCAGAGAAATGTGGACATGGAGAAGTGCAGCAGAATACTGCTAAGGTGAGAGACACTGTAATGTGTGATAGAAGGGATAAAACTGAGAACTGGGTTTGTCCAGGCCAAAGGAAAGGTGACATAGAGGAGAGTACTGTGAACTGCATCTGCTTGATGGGAAGGTAGAAAGAAGATTTGGGTTGTTGTCAAGAGGTTGTGGTGGATGGACAGGAGGCAACAGACAAAATATGGGGTATGGGTCCGAGCTCTAGAAGAGAAACCCAAATAGACTGTTAGACTTCTGTCCTTACAAGTGCTCAAACGTGGTACTGGGTATGGTTCCCAGCAATCTGCTGTAAGTGCACCTGCTTTAAGGAGGAGGTTGGATCTAGGCAGCCTGTGGACATCCCTTCCAACCTACAGATTTATAGGGTTCTGTAGCAGTGTAGAAGCATAAGCTATTTGGTCTCACACAGTAAAACTGACTATTAAAAGGTCTTCTTACATGTATTTATATAACTGATTTAATGGATATAACTGATTTCTGCATACGTGTATGTTGTCCTTGAGGAATATGAGAATGTTCTGGATGAACATCTGGATGTTACAATCTCTGGAACTGCTGTGAGCTCTTAACTACTGCTGTAATTTTTTGTGAGTAATTTACAATATTGCATTTTTTTTGTGTAGATGATCTGAAAACACTGGATACTAAAAATCTGAGACTTCCTCTTGCAGTTTGGTTTTTTTTTTTTTCTCTCCTGAAAAACAAATCATGTCTCTTTCCTAGATTGGTAAATCAGAGACTTCTGGAAGTACAGTCCCAGGTTGAAGAACTACAAAAATCTTTGCAGGATCAAGGTTCAAAAGCTGAAGATGTAAGTAGAAATGTACATCAAACTTACATTCAAGTAGTTACCATTTTTGAAACTTTCACATTTTTGTAAACAAAAAAAAAAGGAAAAGATTATACAAACTGAGATTTTGAATAGTTTTGTGTATTTACTTGTATGATCTTACCAATAAATTTTGCTTCTCTAGGATGTAAGACAATTGTCTAGAATAGAAAACCATCCTATGTAGAGAAGGCATCACACATTTTATTTGAATAATTGTGTCTGTTGCAATAGAAAACTCATCATTAAAATTACTTAATTAGAATAGAGAGCTTTGCAGGGAACTGAGGAAACGATTCTCCATGAATAAAGCATCTGAAGTCGTTTTGGATTAGTTTTCTTAATGAAAGTTAAGGGCTTTCCAGCCACTGGAAGGTCTTTAATTCTTCATGTAGATGTATCTCAGAATGAAAAAAGCCAGGCAGACCAAAACTAAAAAAGAAGTCGAATAATTAGGCTCTCAACACAATGCAGCATTTTCTGTTTCTGTATACAGGGTTAACTTTATTTTAAATGTAAGAATACACATTGTAGCTGAGCTAGTGTGGAAAACAACTTTCAGTCTTCCACTCAAAAATTGTTTATTTTTTCTTGTATTTCAAAAAACAAGCTCTAGAACTTTCTTGAAAACAGAGATTTATTGGACTGTATGTGCATAGTTTATGCTCACAATCTGAGTGTATCATGTTGCTAACTGGCAACAAACTGTAATGTGCTGCTTTCTATTTTTGTGGGTTTGTTTTAACTAATTTATATAAAATAGTGAAAGTTTTTTTATTAGATGGTTGTGTTCATTTAAGAGTTTGTTAAATTTAAGAGTTTGGTAAATTTAGTTTGCCCTTTAAATTTTCAGAATAAACTATATGAATGTTAAACACTGGGTTGATTTCCATCAAGATTATTTTCCTGAGTAACTTAGAATGTGTTTTAGAATGCACATTAAAATAGGTCTGAGATATTCTTTGTTGTCTTGATTATTGGCCAAAATCTTTTCAGGGTGAACAAGAATATGAAAGAATTATTTTCAGATACTGAGTATTGTAGATTATCTCTGTCAAATTGTATTCAGCTTTATTTGCTGCAATTTTAATTGTGTCTGTTTTGATGCTCTGGTTGGGTCAGTAATTTAGGGTGTGACTGCGTTGGTCTGACCATAGCATGGTAATTTATAGACACTGATCCCATGGTCTGTTTTGCTGAGTTCGATCTGTAGGATTTAATTTACTCTTAAGGAAGCAAAAGAGTGAGTGTAGATTCATTGAAATGTTGAAAATGCAAGAACCTCTGACACTGTGGTCTCCTCATGCAATCTCCCTTGTAAAGCAGAGTAAATCCCAGAAGTTAAACCCAGCTGCTCAAGTAGGTCAAAGATGGGCTGAGACTACTTGAAGTTATCTGTAGGATAGGCATACAAAAAGAGTGATTCTTCAGAAACATAAGAAAAAGCAATAGGAGAGACACAGTATACAGTTCACCAGTACATAATTTTCAGCTAATTTCCTCTGGTTTTTGCTATTTTTCTGCACAAATGCACTGAGATTCATATTTTTACATACTTACACTATAAATGTATTCAATCCAGAAAATTCATTTTAATTCAGTCCTGAAATGTATGTTGAGAGCACAGGTTTGTTGGGGAGTTTTGTTTGTTTGGTTTGGTTTTTTTCAAGTTGTGTTTTGTTTTAAAGCTGAAGTTATTTTTAGACATGCCCAAAAAGGTGTCAAGGTAGTGTTGTAACCCAGGCAAGTGTCCTTGTAGTGTAACATGCTCTGTGCCAAAGTCCACAGGGACAAACAGTTTTGATTTTGTACTGAAGTGCAGTGGAAGGCAGCTGTGTGCTGCTAGGCTGTGATGGGCACTGACACATTCTGTTGGGATGCATGATTAGTCCATTCTGAGTGTTACTTACCTTGCTAGCCAGGCAAAGGCCTCCTTACTCCCATCTTTCAGACTACAGAATCAACTCAGTTGTGTCTGGTGTGCTCAGAACAGGTTTGATTTATTGTCTTCCAGAATGCAGTAGTCATGTGGGGCTACTCCACAGTTACCTGAATAGCTTTGACTACATCATTTGCATGTCTTATTACTGTCTTTTATCATCTTTGTTCTCCTGTTCTCTGCCCTAATCCCTTCCTATATAAACACCCTGCCTTTAGTTACTTCTGCCCCACTTGTTAAATCCATCCCACGCCTAATATTTTCCACAGTGTAACATAGGCAGTCTTGGCATTACATGCTGTTACTGATAAACACCTCCCTAAAAGGTCCCGAGAATTCTGTTACCTCTTCAGTTAGCAATGAAGTTCAGCCACTTTTTCATTTGGTGAGACGCTGGAACAAATTACCCAGGGAAGTTGTGGATGCCCCATCCATGGAATATTGAAGGCGAGGTTGGACAGGGCGTTGAGCAACCTGATGTAGTTGAAGGTGTCCTTCCTTGTTGAAGGGGGTTGGACCATGTCCATTCCAACCCAAGCCATTCTGTCATTACTCTCAACATTCTTGAAAATCTGCCCATCCATCATGGTGCTGTTCTGTGATTTTCATCACCTCGCAGTGTTATTGATCTCATCCAGCAGTCTTTTGACACGATGACCCATAGTTTCCCACACCCTGCCAAGTTAGTTTAACCTCAGGCCAGAACCTTACCATCTGTCCCTAACTTTTATCTAAAATAAAATCAAATTTTGCCCTGAAAAATGGGACAGATTTGTTCCTTTGTTTTGTTTAAGCATGAAAGGAACTTCAAGCAAAAAGACTTGTTCTCTCCTTATGAGAGGACAACAACTATAGTAATTACATTTTACATTTGTATGAGTCTTTAAAGCTTACTGATACTGCAGAAAAAACCCCAGAAGTAATATTTGCCCATTTTTAGAATGATCTGTCTGACTTTTGTCTGCCAAGTATGTATGGGATGTTTGGTTACCAAGAATGGTACATTGAGTGTTTTTGTCTCTTTCTTAATCATGTGTCTTGGGTCAGTTAATGTGGGTAAACACATTTCTGCTTCTTTTAGTCATTTGGGTGTGAAAACATGATCTATCTAGCTGAAAGAGAGGTTACTCCCTCAACAGTGCAGTTGCTAGGTAAATAATACACCAGTGGAGTCAGTGTTGATTAGTAGTTGTGTCTGTTTCAAGATAAACCCAAGTGCAATAAAAGGATAAAAAAAAAAAAAAAAAAAAGCTGAGTTCAATTTTGATTTTGTTACCTTAGGGAAATGGGAACTGCTTCCAGGTTTTTCCTTTCTTGTCCTAGTCAGCCTGTAGTCCCCTAAATGATCAGATACAAGTGATGGGGACAATTCAAATTATTTGTGACTGATAAAGAGGCATACAGATATTTTTTTGGTACATAAAAGGGTAGTGTTGCTGCAGCTGTTCAGAAGACTGCAGAAAAAGAAAAAAGCCAAAAACCTGCAGATCCTTAGCTGCTGCAAATTTCTGACTATGAAATCAGTAGTGCTGTGTTGACTTGTTTTTATGGCTCCCCACCTTTCTTGTCATGAGGTAAGCAAATCTCTTTTGTAGTAATGTAAAAACATGCCCCAGGAATGTGATCAAAGACAGTATTTTGAAGTAGAACCAAACTAAAAAGCTTTTTGAGTGCACACTGTAATTTTTTCTGTTAGCAAGGTGATTAAATCTTTGTATAAAGAACATCGGAGAAAAACAATGAAGTAATTTTGTTGATTATTTTATCTTGTATTTTGATGGTGTTGTGGACCATCAGTCACATGCTAACCCTCCCATGTGATTAATACTGTACAAACACAAACTAAAAAGGCAGCTGCAGATTTAAATATTCTACATTTGCTTTGTATTCAGTCAGTGTGGCAATAACACCATTCAGCATCACACCACAAAAACACCTGCATCTCTTAATTCTAGTTCTAGTCCAGCAGACTGGCTATTTTCCTTGGTTTTCTTAGTTACATGATTTTTGTTTTAAAATTACTTTCCTAAATAGCAGTTGCTTTCCTTTAGAATTCTGATTTAAACACAATGATTTGTAAATGTACTTCTTTATTATTTTTATGTTTTTGGGTTTAGTTAAATGTTTTAGAAAATGTTACAAGATGAAAATTGCTCATGAGAACAGAGGAAGAAATTGCACATGCGTGAAAAATGCATAGCTTTAACTTTTTCTGTTCATGACTTTCTAAATAGTTTCTTCTGTTGGCTGCTGTTTTGCTTTATACTAATGTCATCTCTGTTTCTTGGCATGGGCTTCTGCTCAAGGCTATTGTGAGTATGGCTTTCTATTTACTTAACACTACTTTCAGTTCATAGACATTTATTGAGTTTGCTTTTTTTTTTTCCTTTTTAAAAATACTGTGTATGAAATGAGTTTAAAATCTAAAAATTACTTCAAAGTTTTTATTCAAAGAGCTTATCTAAATGTGATTTAATCAGGAAGTGGAACACTGTAAGTTGTACAGTGATTTTTTTTTTGTGTCTGTAAACAATAAAAAAACACAAAAAAAGGTGACTTTTTTGCTACACTGCAGTTAGAAATACTCTACTTCTAGTTTCTGTGGGGATGGGAATTTACTTCAACTAATTTGCTACATGTCTTCATGCAAGTTGCAATGCAATAGCTCTTCTTGCAAATTTTGCTGCACTTTCCAATACAAAAGACTGAACAAATTAAAACAACTGCCTTACAATTCTGTCATTTATGGATCTTACTTTTGTTGATCTAGTTCCTGGGAAAATATTTGTAAAGTTGTAAAGGGTTCTAATTTTTCTGAAGTCACACAGCTGTGAAGAGAAAGGTACCACAGAGGCTTTACAGTTGTCATCTAAAACTAAAGTTAAAAAGTCGGATTTTGGTTGGAATGTTAAAATTGCATGTTTTAAAATAATTTTAAAAATACATTAAATCTTTGCAATACATTAAAATAAAACATTTAACTTTCTATTTTAGTCAGTTCTTCTGAAAAAGAAACTTGAAGAACATCTGTAAGTACTTTTGTTTGCCTATTTTGTTTGCAGTTTGAAATTATGTGTTTTTCCATATAGTGAGGAAGGCAGGCAGTGATGGATCTGGAAAAAATGCAACTAAGAGAAATTAGATAACACAAGAATATTTGGGAATATGCTGTTCAGATTCTATTTTTTCCTGTAGAAAACCATTGTGAAATTAAGAGTGATGAGGGAACCATCATCTTGTGTTGAGTAGAAAACTTTGCTTAACATTGTGCAAATCTTTGCTCAGGAGAACTAATTAATTTTATTCTGAGGGAAGGATGTTAATATAAACAAAATTAGTTTGTTTACTCTTTGATGTACACTATGGCATAGAAGTAATACTTTGGGAAGTGCTGTCATTTTACTGTGCTTTTTTGCACATCTTTTACTTCCCTAAATTTTTGACTGTCTTGCAGAAAGCAGTTTCTGTTGCTTTTGGGTTTAGCCATTCTTTCCTCAATGTGATATCAATTATCAGTATTCATTTTAGGCCCTCATTGTACAATTAACTGTAAGTTCTAAATTAAGTACAGTTATTGACAAAGAAACTGTTTGCTGTTGCTGTTATCCATACAAAACACATGTTAACTAACAAGTGTTTCTACTTGTTAGTTAACGATATTGTCTATATTGTCACTTGTCCTTATGCTCTGTAGAAAAGAAAATCAATCATACCCGTAGAAATAATCTCTTTCTGAGGATTTTCTGTTCTACTTAGTGCTGATTTCAAGCACAGTAGTACTGCTGGGGAAACAATATGTGCTTCTGTGGTTTGTAACAGTGAGAAGCTCCATGAAGCTAACAATGAGCTACAGAAGAAACGAGCTATTATTGAAGATTTGGAACCAAGATGCAACAACAGTTGTGAGTTACCTATGCAGTCCATTTCTTTTCTTTGTAAATTATTTCAGGTGCAACATCTTTAATTATAATACCTAAAGGAGGTGTCAGGTAAGCAAAATGTGTGTTTTTAATGGAAGTGACATGTATGTTGTTAATATCTCTGGAAACTAGGGTGACCAAAAAGATGCTTTTAACGCTTGAGTTGCATGGGAATCACATTTTAGAAACACTGTAGTAAGAAATCATAGAATCATAGAATTAAGAGGTTGGAATGAACCTTAAAGATCATCTAGTCCCAAACCCCAGGGACATTGGCCATAGAAAAGCCAGCTCACTGCTGTTGAACCTCAGCTGTCCATAACTGCTAAGTCTCATAAGACCCTAATTTAGAAGACCCTTGCTGTTGTCACTGACTCATTTTTACTTCTGATATATATTCCTCTAATGTGTTTTCAAAAATGTGTTGTAATTTGAGCAAATTTTCTTTTACTGGTCAAAGAGAACGTGAGATGTATATCATATTGCTCAGAAGGTATGCAGAACCCAGTGTCTAGCTGGATTTTAGCACATTATTGCTATGTCTTTCCAGGGAAGTAATGAGGGAGGTAGTCTGAATTTTTCAAAAGACTAGTTATTTTAGAATGAGGCAAAAGATTGTAACCAATGGCAGCTTTTCTGGTTTGTGGTAAAATTATTTTATTCATAGTGGGATGGAGCAAAAAATTACAAAAAATATAATTTTGTTTTCTGAGATCTGAGAAGTTGTATAGAAGATGTAGAAGTAGTAGTTGCTTGACATATTTTTATACCAACACAGGAAAAATCTGTGCAATTAAATTGTCCTACTGGTCTCAATTGCTGCTTAAGAAAATGTGAAAGGGAAATTAAATTTAGTATATTCATGTTGCATTTTAGTAGATTTAAGCAGGAGTTGTGCCTCTTAGGAATTATTCCACTTCCATAAAATAATATAAATAATATTTGCCTGTAATACATGCTAAGATATTATAGTAGCTGTAAGTCATTAGTAAAATCATTTTCTAAATGTGTTCAATGATGTGATTGCTTTATGATTCCATTTCTCTTTATTTTCAAAATTTTAAAAAGCAAAATTATATCCCAAAAAATCATTTTTCTGAGATTTTATAGGAGTATATATTTTTAATGTGTTTCTGAGCTATACAGTAATTAAATCTGTGATATCTGCCACATCAGATTTCTTATGTCAGCTTTTCTTAACTGAAATATGTTTTAGCTGTGTCTGATGTATCTGTTGTAAAATATAAAAATATGCATAATATACTGATGTTATTGTCCAATGTGTGCATCTTTTGACATAAAGCACTTAAAATTGAAGAATTACAAGAAGCTCTACGGAAAAAGGAGGAGGAAATGAAACAAATGGAAGAACGATACAAAAAGTATTTGGAAAAGGCCAAAAGCGTAAGTAGATGTGTTCCACACCTGTCAAACAGTATTACATGTCCACTGTGTGAATAAAAATGAAGGAGGTATCTGTATAACAAGTTAAAGAGAAGGAAGCTCCATTGGTTATCATCTTAGTGTTTCAGTATTTAATATGGATTAATTCTGCAAAAGATTACCCCATTTTTGAGACTCTTTTATTGATGCTTTTTTGCAGTAAAGTCATCTTTTTGACTGGATTGCCTTCAGTAGTTGTTAGATTTCTTTGATGATGTTCAGCATTCTCTTTTGCCTTTATTATTTAATATATGCTTCTGTCAAGAAGGTGACTAATATTTAAGTACTGGGGATAAGGGTATACTACTAGCTTTGAAATGGCAATATTGTGGTCTTAATCATAGTCCCATTTCTTCTCTTACTATACTTGGCTATTTTGAGTGTCTTAAAAGCATTTCTGAGTCTTTAAAGGCATGTCATTACATTGGAATCTGTAAGTAGGTTCCTAATTTGGCAAAACTTGATGATTTCTGCCTTTACTTCTGTGGGGTTTCCTAAATGACTTCTTGTGACATGTCTCACAAAGAAATTTCTCCGCTGTTCCCCCTGCCCTCGCATTTTATACTGGTTGTCTTGTCTTAGAGTATATGCCCCTGAGAGACAGCATTTCCCTTTTCAGTAAGATTTGTATATTTGTATGTACTGTGTTACTAAAGGGTGTTTTATAGGACAGTAGCATGAATTACTTAGATTAACTTTTTGTAATCTTCTTAGCAGCTTTCATTTTATTTGTGTTTGGGTTTTTTTAGTTTATTTTTGTTATTACTGATGGGTTTAGGTGTAGGGTATTTTTTGTAGAATGATTATAGTCTACTATGGAAGGTATATCCAGGTCTAATGTATCCAGGTTATTTTTCTTAGAAAAATAACATGCTTTTATATAATAGAATCATTTAGGTTGAAAAAGATCTCCAAGATCATTAAGTCAGCTTTTGACTGATCATAACTAGACCATGGCAGTAGGTGCCACATTCAATTCCTTGAATACCTCCGGGGATGTGTACACTACCTCCTTTCAAGTAGAGTGATAAGAGCTCCCAGAGTTAATTTTTCTCCAGGCTAAAACCCCCCAGCTCCCTCAACCACTCCTCATAGGATTTATATGTTTACTATACTGTAAAAATATCTCACTTACTTTTAAAGCATTGTTTTATTTCAGCATCTGGACACAGCTCTGAAATAGGTAGAAAGATGAAAGAAGAGAGGTCTATTTCTGTATAGCCAGAGGTTGTTAAAGAGTTTCAAGCCATTTTCTATTAAAGGCTTCATAATTCAGGCAATTTGCTGGATTTGTTCTTGGTTTAGCTCTGTTTGCTTGCACTCTCAGATGACACATACAACTGTAATGATGTCCCTTGATCTTTTTAGTAGCATAACAATTATGCACAGTACTACAGGGTACTTCTTGGCTTAACAGGGCTACCTAGAAGCGCCTGGTACCCCAGGCAGGTGAACCATGGCAAATATCCATAAGGACAGAAGCAGTCCTTCCTCAAGCAGGAGAAATTGACAGGCAGGAAAATCATAGCCATGATAAGAGAAACCTTACAGAAGTTTTTTCTGCCACTGTGGCTCCAAGGAAATGTAGCCTGCATTAGGAACTGCAGATGTGCATCTGGGATACTGAACCTTTTAGGTATCACTTTTTCTTATCAGTAGTTTTGTTTCCCCGTCCTGTAAAAGAGGGCCCTGTTCAGATGCTCTAATATGTCACAGTTGATGAGAGAGGTAGACATATTTTAAGTTACTTTTTTTTTATATTTTAACCTGACTTTAAAGGTTTTAATTCCCTAACAAGATTGCTTTTGCTGAATTTAATAAAAATCGAACTGGTTTTCTCTTACAGGTCATCCGCACATTAGATCCTAAACAGAACCAGGGTGCTGCTCCTGAGATTCAGGCACTGAAAAATCAGTTGCAGGAGCGGGACAGAATGCTTCATTCCCTGGAGGTAGTAATCGTTGTGTTCTGTGGTAAAAACTCATTGTTTTTTAGTTAGAGACTAATACTTCTATTATACTTCGGCTTTAAATATATGGATTATTTTGTTTTATAGAAAGAATATGAGAAAACAAAAAGTCAAAGAGAAATGGAGGAGAAATTTATCGTTAGTGCCTGGTACAACATGGTAAGAATCTCACAAACCTTATAATTGAAAATTTAAAAAAAGGAAAGAAAATACCAATATTGTTTTTTTCTGGCATGTTTATAACAGCATTCATTCATTTACAGTATTTTTGTTTGAAAAGCATTTTCCAGCACACAAACACAGAAGCAATTTTTAGTAATCTTAAGTTATCTCTATGTAAGAGTCTGTTCCTATAATAACCTTCTGGAAAATAAAAAAAGAAGTTCGTAATTTTAAGTTTTAAAATCAGAAATGGCTCAGATCACTACTTTGTAATCCCAGCCGTTCACTTACACAAATTACAGACCTCAAATTTACTTTAATTCACCGCTTTCCAGTCTTCCATTTGTTTCTAATGAAGGGCACAATCAAAGCAATTCATCTTACTTGCAATTCAGCTGGAGTGCTCTGAGGAATGATCCCTTTAACTTGGGTGCAAATTTAGCCCCATACGAAGAGTGAGGACATCAGCAAGACCCTCACTTAAATTATTCAAAGAAAAATTTAGATAGAAGATAGGGTCTGTGCAACCATACTGCTTTTTCCTGGGCCTGTGTGCCAGACAAGTTGTCACCCACATCAGATGTGTTCAAGATTTCCCTTTGGCAGACTGATTGGTTGTATTGAATCTGCTCTTCATCGACATCTATATCTTTAATGTTTCATTCTGCTCAATCATAGAATTCAAATTCCTCCTCTCAGTATTCCTTTGAAACAGTTTTCTTCTTGCTGTTCTACATCCCATCCTTCTTATCTTCATGAATAGCAACTCTAAACTCAAGCAGAGTGTTTCATTTGTTTGCATATTGAAAGTATTTTCAAATGACCACTGTCCTTGGCCAATTTTATAACATAAGTCCCACTAGCAAGTAGAAGACAAGCCTGAGGTAAGACTCACAGTTCAGTGAGCTATCATGAACACTAAGATGGTCACTAATAGCTTTGTCTGTATCATTCTGTAATTGGCCTCTGCTTTTATGCACAGCTGCACAACCCACACAGCTTTCTTAATTTCCTCATTGCATTTTTGCTGATGAGAGCATACTGTCTCCCAAGATGTGCTTCTGACATAGGAGTTGGTGTTTACACAGATGATGACAATACCTAAACTTTATTCAGAAGACAAGTAGTTTTTTATGTCCACATGCTGAAAGGAGCCAGGAACTGGGGGAAGTCCTTTTGAAAATAATTGTCCAATTGCCATGAGAAGCATATATTGAGTTATTAGGTGGTTACTCTAAACCTGGAGAATGACAGCAGGGAAGAGTAAGAGTTCCACACAAAGTATTAGGAAGGATATCTCACCTTTGTCCTTGAAAATAAAATGCTTTGCATATGGAATTCAAAATGGTTTAGTCAGTATGAAGATAAGTAATGAACAAAATGTAAATGAATAAAGGCGTTTTGTATTGGTATTCACTGAGAAATTCTCTTTGTCCACAGGGGATGACTCTGCATAAAAAAGCAGCAGAAGACAGACTGGCTAGTACAGGCTCAGGACAGTCCTTCCTGGCTAGACAAAGGCAAGCCACGAGCACAAGGAGATCTTACCCTGGTCATGTCCAGCCAGCAACAGCAAGGTAGAGAAGCCTTGCCCTTAGAAAGAAAACTGCCCTGTGATCCAGGCCACTTCTATTGCAAGTGACAGCATTCAAGGAAAATAAACCAGCATCCTTTCTCTTTCTCCCTTCTTACTGCTACTATTTTACTGTTCAGTAAAGGGATTTATTATGCTTTCTTTTTTCTCTGTTATGCCCCTTGCTTGTATTTTTTGGAGTTCATTTCTCTCTGCGTTTTCTGAATGTGCCAAAATTTTGAAAGCATCTAGAGGAGTGCTGTATAATGACAGTCTTATTTGTATGAAGCCTGGTCTCTTACAAAAAACCTCATGTGGACCATATGACAATATAGATTTCTCATCACAGTTGGTACTTTTGTGCCTGTAAGAGTTGTTATGCTTTATAAGACTGTTTTTGTTCAAAGGGAATTTGCTTTTTATTTCATCTCCTATCCTGTTGCTTCAGAAAAATGCTGAAATCTCATTACAGAAATACAAAGTTAGATTAAAATATTATTGTGAAATATGTTTCATACTAAAAACTCACCAATGAGAAAAAGAAAGATTGAGGTTTTTTTTAATCTCCTAAGTGCAAAGTTTGCTCTTACTCTTGGCATTTAGGGAAGCAGGATGATCTTTTTCCAGGTTTTTCTTTATCAACTGGTGTTACCTCTTTTGCTGGGAGAGATTAATATTTTCAAATGGTTTATTCCACTCTTCTTTATCAAGCGTTTGCTTAAATACATATTCTAAAAAGGTGGAGAAGTATTTAGGATGGGCTAATCTGCTATTCTTTCATCCATTTAAAAAGGACATTTCTTTTAAGATTTTATGATTATGGATGAACAATAATGGATCAAGGCCCCAATTAATATTGTTAATGTATTCCAGTTGTCATCCCCTACTAAAAGACTTGCTTTTAATATATTGATTCAGGGTATAATTGTATCCGTTGCCTTACTAATGGTACCAGTGCCTTCAGGTGAGTTTATTGCTGACTGTGTTGGAAACTGGTTGTGATTTGTTGTACTGCCTTTTTAGTGCATAGCTGATTAACTGTTGTAACACCTTCAAGTTGATCAGTGGATGGAGGCTCCTCCTATTTAGGTTCTGTTCCTACAAAGTTGTGCTTTTTTTCCCTGACCAATTCTGTGCATTCCCTATCATTTTTGTCAAAGAATTGATAGACACAGAGAACCTGAGTATTGGCTGGAAGTTTCATATTTATACATCTTGTTGTGATTCAGTTTTAAATTTAGAGACTGGTTTTTATTTAGAGACTGTTTGAACTCTAATGCACAGGCAGTCCATTTATAAATTTATTCTTTCACCTGATCCTAATGTCCTTCTAAGTGGAGACGTTTCTTTTTGCATAAATCCCTTTAGAGAAAAGATACTAGCATTTATCAATCATCTGAATGTCTGTTTTAATTCAAAACTTGGGTAGAATGAGCAATGGATAATTAAAACAAGCACACCTAGATTAAGGGGTAATAAACAGGTGAATGACATTTTTAGGAACTATTGCTTTATCCTCAATCTGTTTTAATCTGGGCTAAGAAATGCATTCAGTATGTGCCTGAAAAATATTTCAGTTCCTATTACACCCCCATATGCACCCCACCCCTTCCCAGAAAACAGATGCTGAATTCTACTTAAAGTTTTATATTCTATTCCTCACATTTGGGAAAAAATGGTTTTCTAAAAATTTTCTGTACTTATGCAGTATATGATTGGTATGGGCTTGCAAAAATGAGATGAGACATAGCAAGTTTCTTGTGTGCAGAAAGGTAACAATGCAAAGGAAGTTGTGGATAATTTCTGTAGCTCAGTGAGGCGATATGCTCAGTCTGCTGTCTCTTACTGAGATACAGAGTGCTCTGTATAGAAATGCTTTCTGTAATCACCTAGATGGTTACAGTTGGTGTGCGATAGCTTCTACAGATCTCACTGTGCAATCAATTTTAATGACTTGAAGAACTCTACACCACATGCTGTATGTGAACAGGAGCAAGACCACTCCTCTAAGGGAATTTGAAGTTCCTCTTTGGGGTTACAGCATTTTATATCACCCAGAGCAAGAACCTAAGAATACCTAAAGCTCCATTTTAATTTTAATCTAGCTAATTTTTCTGTTACAAAGCTGCCAAGGGCTGTTTGTGAAAGAAGGGGATGGAAGCTTAATGGGAAGTTTTATCTCAGATTTGTCTAGTAATTTAATTACTTACTGCTGTTAGGTGCAGATCTAAAAGAACTTGAACACAATCAGCACACTAGAATAAAAGTAATTGCTTTTGTTATGTTAATATTTGTTTTACTCTTTTGCCTCCAAAGATTTGATCACAGGCTAATTCCAGTGAGAGTTAGGAGATGAACAGATGCTGGTTAGAAACCTTGTCTTAGGCTTTTACTTTCCAGTCTCTCACAGCTTCTTTTGCTTCTTGGTGGTTGTTGGCTTTTCTTCTGTTTGTGATTCTGTCTTTCCTTTTCCCTTGAAGATAAGACACTGAAGTGTTTTCTGTAGTTCTCTTCAAAAATAGATAGCATCATTATATAGCATCAAAGAGCAACAAAACTCATATTGCATCTGAGCTTTATTGTTGCTCATAGTAATTGTTAGGCAAGTGAACAATTATTTTATCTTTGAGAATTTACAAATGTGCAGAAATTTTGGTATTTCCCAGAATTTGTGCTAAATATAAAAACCTGAAAATGTACTGCACTCTTACATCTGGTTCTAGTAATTCATTTGTTATGTCTTCTATTAGTAATTAAGAGGAGTTCAATCCTTTTTTCTTCAGTGCATTACTTCTTAAATTTGCTGCATACATCCATTCTTAATCTTTGTGTGTGGATGAATGCAAGTGGTGAACATCATTAAACCTTCTCTTTCACAAGAACAACTTCTTGATTCAAAGGGTTCAGCTTCATTATTTTGCTTGCTTGTTACGTATCTTTGTAATCAATGTATATTAAGAAAAAGAAGGAGCTCAGACTGTGACTCCAGGGAATAAACATATATACAGGGGAGCTACCAGTGTATGTTCCCTATTTGTCTTACCTTGAGTAATTAAAGAATATGAGGAAAAGCCCCAACCTATGGAGCAGAATTCTCTCAGTTCATTAGATAGTTCTGAGAAGTTTTTTTAGGAATACCTTTTTCCCCTGAGGCAAGAAAGACTATTTACATCAAAATTGTAGTGGTAATTGCTACACCAGTGCTGTATCCTGTCCTGACACACCACAGAAAAAAAGACCCTAGAACTGAGCTGAAAGAGAAAAGGTTCTCCAGATCAGAGGTAAAGCAGCTGAGGAGTTTGTGAAAGTACTTCTCTGGACATGTGCTGAGGATCTGCCCAGAGTAATCTTTCTGACAGGTTTTAATTAATGATAATAAAAGATAACAGATAAGTGTGGTTTTTTTAGGATAAATATTTTCATTGTTTAGAGCTGAATCTTAGTTTCTGACCTAAAATGATGATGGGTTCAGATGTGCAGTCTAGTTCATGTACTTCTGTGGAGATTTGAATTTTTAGCATATCCAATCAGACATGAGAGAAAAAAAAACATTCAGGTTCCCTCTTTTCTTGATAGCAACACATAACCACTCGGGTCATAACATGTATTTTCTAAGTGGTGTGAAAACTGAAGTAATTTAATTTAAAGGTTGTGTGTTTCATCCACAGTGCAAAGAGAGAGAAATTCCCCGAGAAAAAAGAGTAGCCAGATGCTACTCTCTTCCGACTCCAGGCACTTTCTTTTGTCTTTCTAAAGTTCCCATAAGTATTCATAAGTACGCAGTAGTTAGTTTCCTAGCAACTTAGGAGGAAAAAATTCTATAAGTAAAGGAAAAAAAAGAAAAATACAGCCCCCAGCAAAAGCTAAGTATGTGTCTGGAATATACACGAGTTTGTGTATTCAAAATTAAATAAATATATAATGGCTACAAGATGCCTTTCATTCTGTTTGGAAATAATCAAATGGCAATCTTGTCCTGCTCAAGTGTCACTCGTTTTATCTCTCTCTTCTGCAGGGAGCACTGGCATTTTTATGTGCATGAAAGAATTAATAGTGAATATTCCTATTACTGCTTTATTATGATCTCATATAGTAAGTCATATGTGTAACTGTCAAGAAGATGAAATCTTTTTTTTTCAATTTTAAAGTCCTTGTTATTTTGACATGTGCAAATAGCTTTTGCTTTTCCTGTATTCTCTAGTATATGAGACCATACACTTAACAGCTTCCTGAATGATTTTGAGTGGGTTTAATTTTCCTGAAGTGTTGACATTTTCTGTAGATTTGGTAGTTGTAAGATATTTTAATGTCACCATTTGATTTTCTTCATGTTAGTGATTTGGAGGAATCCAAACCCTGAATGTGGCTAACTTCCCTTTTTCTTATGAAGCAAAACAACATTTCCATTTTACTTACTGAAGAGACATTTTTTTATTTTTGCCCAACATATTGACTTTTCGCAAGGATTGATAAGGGAGGTATTTTTGCACTCAGTCAGCTATGCAATACTGACTTATTATGGGGTTTTGCACATGTGTTTTAGGTATAATGTGGACTCTGTTTTGTAGTAAGATTGTATTGATAAACTTCAAATTTAGCAGACATTTTCCTCAGCTGGCATTGCATAAATAAATAGCTAAAAGGATCTATCAGGATATGCTTCCAAGTGGTGAGGGTTTTTGGAGCAAGTATATTCTAGGTAGGATTCTAGCCATGCCTCCAGTTTGTCACTCTTAAGGAATCAAGAACATATCCTGGCATGGCTGATTGGATTGGCTTACTCCTGTTGTCTCCCCTCTGTAAGTCCAGAAACGCAGCAGAAGTTTGTCAGTGATCCTGACAGGGAGGATCAGGATACAGCTGGGCTGTAACTAACAATAAAGTGTGATTTCTTTGGTCTGAATGTGGAGGAGGCAGATGCAATTAACTAGTCAGTACAAAAATCAGAAGAGCATTCTTTCAGCATTTTGCATTTTGGTTTTCATTTCAAAATGAATGAGTAAGAACCTGAGCTTATTGAGCTAGAAAGAAGATTCTTACATTTTTAATTAAATTAAAGTCCTCATCTGCTGGAGGATGGTGTTGCTGTCAGCTTCACTGTGCTCCAGATTCTGTCTTCACCTTTGAGCCATGCCAAGGTAGTGCAGGACTATCCTGAAGCATATTTCTGCATTAGTTGGCTCTGATGGCAAATCAGGAGTTCACTCTGCTGCTGTTTGCTTTTATATAAAGTAATTTGGAAAATTGCATATCCTTCAGTCTCCTTTGCATATGGTGTCATTTCCAGACTGAAACCAGATTCCATTTGTCAGATAAAAATTTCTTGCAGCTGTCTTGCTGCTATGGGTCTCAGAGACTGATGTATGCAACATGAAAAGTACTGCAAGTAGAGGGAAATACAGGTCAGTTTGGCAGCCTTTCCTCTCTGGTGCTGACTTTATTCATTGCTTTGCATTAGAGAGGTCCTTTGCAATCAGATGAGGTGATTTCAGAAATAGAAACATTGGTTAATTGTTAAAAAAGCAGTCATTAGTCAGCACTGTGAAGAACTGCTAACTACTGTAGAATGGCACAAATCTGAAGCACTACAAAAGAAAGTATTTCCATTTGGGGTAGATTACAGTACAGAGGTATAGAGCAGTTTATTCTGGAAATGGAAGTTGAATCCCTTAGGATTATACATAACTTGAAGAGAGCTAACATAAAAGTCCAGTTGTTTCTGTTAGCATGCTCCTGTTGTTAACCTGATCATGAAAGTGGATGGAATTTTAAGAGAAAATCCTCAGTGGTGTAGTATTTATGGACTTATAAAATAGCTGTAATGAGACCATCAGACTTTTGATTTGGATTTGAATGTAACATCAGCTATATAATTTAAAATATTGTAAAGAAGAAATTATTGTTCACAGCCACAAAAGGTTAGTGAGGTGGAGAATAAACATATTTCCTGGAGGCATCAGTGGTTTTGAGAGAGTTTTTAAAGCTTTAGTTTAGCAGTATTAGTCAAGTCTTGGAATAATTCTAAGCATTACATGATAAGGCCACAATTTTTTAAATTTATAATCTGCTTTGTATTCTCTTTATCACTCCTGCACATTGTCTGCTGCACAATCTGTCTCTAAGATGCTGCAGATACAGTGACAGGTTATGCTCAGTGAATTTACCCTCTCATCTTGCATTTCTGTTTCCTTCTATGTGTTGCTACCTCAGCAGGTGGCTTTAAAATAGAGAAATTGGCAGACAACTATTTATAGAACATGAAAAGAATTACTAGTCAGGAAGGGGCACTAACAGATGATTTCTTACATCCTTGAAAGTTAATACAGTGTCCTGAGTTTACAAGACCTCTCAAAATTACTATTGATTCAAAGAGAAGCCTGAAGTGTCACTTCTGTGTATGTGCAGCAAACACTTGAAGGACACTTGAAGTGCTACTAAATAGTAAGTTTGAGCTAAATAATAGCCAGATGAGACTGAAGGAGTAGATTATATTCATTTATACACAATAGAATAGGTACGTGCTTATATAGCTTGAACTTTTTATTTTTTATATAACAACTGCAGCGATCTTCATATTAATCCTGAACTGTGTAACTTTATGCACCAAGCAGTGCCAAGCAAGCTTAAAAGACAATGATTGCTCAAAATACACCACCCTCAAGGTCTTAGAATGTGTTGAATGTGTTAGATTTTTTACTCCATTTGATAATGTGTCTCTGTGTTTCTATTTGTTTTTCTATTATGGTTAGTCTTCTAGGTGGATGAATGAGAAGGAAAAAAGAGGGATACACAAGCTACAGGACTTGTAGCATAAATACTCTTTTTTATCTATTTAACCTGGATTTTCCCATCACAAGAAGCATTCTTAGAATCATTTTTGACCAGTGCAATACAAGGGAGAAGGAAGTGGGGAAACAGGCTCTAATTTCAGTCTGGTGAAGCCAATTTGCTCTTTGCAATATGAAAACAAAGATGCCAATTTAGTGCTGTGCCAGTGCTGTGGAGGGACACCTGGGGAAAGTAGGCGTGTGGGTAAAGCATTCCATTCCAGTTACCCTGGCCAGGAAAAAGGGTGCATCAGTGAGGAGGGAGAGCTGTGCCAACCTCTCTGATTCTTTTCCAAACTTAGATTCCCTTCCACAGCATCATGGAGTGCTCTCTTGACTGCCCGGTGACCAAACTCAGATTACTGTAACAAGAACATTTTTTTCTGGCAATTCAAACCTGTATTTGCATGCAAGGGGTAGAACTTGCCAGTGCAGTGGGGCAGTGATGCTGAGCCTTGTGCACAGAATGAGCTCTGATGGAATATAAATGCCTTCAGTGGCACTCAGAGCTCAAGACATTTATGTGACTCTGATTGTCTTTTAGCGTGTAAACACATGCAGAATTGGGTGGGCACCTTTCACTTTATCTTGTTTTAAAAGTTGTACTCACAGACAGCAGGAATGCCTGAGACTTGCTCATTGCTGTGTAAACTTACTTTCCATAGCTTTATTAGTTTAGAATGGTGCCCTGAAGAATTTTACTTAGAAGTGTGTAAAGTTCAGTTACAGCTAAACTTAGATATTGAACAAGGCTGTTTTGTTGCTTTTCCAATTACTGGCCTGTGACCTTCCTGTTAATTTGAACAGTTGCTTGGCAAAGGTATTTTCCCCATGAATTTGCACAACTCTTAAGTAGAGGTGGCCTAACTAAACTGCTTTTAAAAAGACCTGTTCTGTTCTCTGGTTTTGGTGGTTTTTTTTGTTTGTTTTTTTGGTGGTTTTTTTTTTCAACAGTAATATGTTATCTGCTTTTTAACTTTCTTCTTTATTCTTTTATTTGCAGTGATGTGGTTGCATGACCTGCAGCATTATTATAACAGGGACTGTTCAGTGCATGACTTGCTTTTCTGTCCAGACTGCATAACCAAAACTTAACCAGTTCTACACTTAAGACTCATGGCCATCTGATTTCAAAGGGGGATCTACTTGCAGAGAAGCTTACCATCCTGGGGAGTGGCTTTCCCATTTCCCACTTCCACTTACTCTTTCTCTTCACAAAGTCTCCTATGAGGCTAGGAGAGAGGAAATCCTGTATTCACAACTCAACAGGAGGCGTTCTGCAAAGTGACAGAGCAGTGTCAGCTCTCCATCTTACTTCCACTGTCCACTTATTTAATTCTGATTAACAGTATTAACACACAGACTTCCTGCAACATTTTCATATACCGAACTATAAAAATCTAGTCTTAATGAGTTCCTAAAAAGGCCTTTTGGTTACTGTTAAAATTTCAAAGCACCTGCACCCTTAAAGGATCCACTTGGAATCTTTAAACAAATAAAGTAAAGCGAAGGAGGTGTTTTACCAGGAGAAATGACTAACGAATTGCTGCTTGGCGATCCATCTTCCTTAGAAAACCAAGCAAGTTTCATCTGATAATCTCCGAGCCAGGCAAACTACCAGGTGGTATTTTGTTCACAGGCACTGCCTGCTTCCTTAATATGTATATACACAGTAGTTTGTGGCTGTTGTATTTTTCTCTCTACATTTGAGCTGTGTTGTTGGTTTCTTTCAGAAACTTTTTTTTTTCCAATCTGTATACAATTGTTAAAAACAATCTGAGGAAAGACCATGAATGGAGATAAGTATGAAAGTCACCTACACACCAGTATTATGCAGACTGTCCTTGCCAGTTTATAATTTGGATCGTTTATCTTTCACCTGTACTGTTTTTTTCCTTTCTTTTTTTCTTTCTCTTGTCACAGTCTTAGCTATTTAATTTCCAATTGCACTAGCTTGGCTGTTTCTTTGTATTTTAAAGTTTAGATATAAGATTTGCCATATGTAGACAGTGTAACTCAAAATGCTTTGTACTGCCTATATTAATTTAAAAAGCTGCTTATTTAATATTCCTAAATATCTGCACATTTGTACTACTGTATCTTTGTTTTGTATTGGACATCCAGTACTGGCAAGATTCAGAAGACAAGGGAGTGCTGTAGTGTTGTAAGTTAAGAGGTTTATTGTATAGGGGTTAGTACATAACAAATAGGGAAAGGGGCCTTCAAGCCATAGGATTTGCTGGAAAAACTGAGAAGTCTGAATGCTGAGTACCTCAAGTGGTTTGATTAAATCCAGATACAGAGAAACCCCATTCTTGCTCACCTGGATCTCAATCCTGGCACAAACATTGATATGAACTGTGCTGCCTCCAAGGATAGTTTTACTTGTCTGGGCAGTGGAAGAGCCGCCAGCCTTGTTTGCTGAAGAAGCGTTGTGTCCACTTGTCTCTGCAGTCTCTCCTGGTCACACCCACGGCCCTGCCTCTTCCCTGGCTGCCAGGGGGGCTCTGGCAGAGCCACACCTCAGGCGCAGAGGTGCCCGATTGTGTCCGGTGCTCAGGGTCCTGAGTGGTGTCCGTGGCTTGTGCAGAGGGACGTGGCGCAGGGATGGATGGATGGATGGATGGATGGATGGATGGATGGATGGATGGATGGATGGATGGATGGATGGATGGATGGATGGATGGATGGATGGATGGACGTGTGCCCCACCAGAGCCCGGTGCTCTGTGCTGCCGGGCTGGGCGGGCAGGAGTGCGCCTCAAGCAGGGCAGGCAGCAGAGTGAAGGACAGAAGTAGGATCCCAGTGAGAGCTGTGGCGTTTCCCTCTGGACACTGTATCAGGTACTGTAGCTACCAGGTGCTCTGGCTGACAGCTGTCCGTAAAGGCTTCAGATGGGGATATATGTTTTTCCTGGTCCACCAGGGCCAGGGACAGTGAAGTCTTACGTGGCCTGCAGCCAGGATCTTGGGTTTGGTGATCATGAGTCCAGTACTCGTGCAGCAGAGGCAGCAGCATCTCATCAGACTGAGCCCAGCAGAGAGCTGAAGGATTTGTGTCTTTCCAGGTCCTAGACATTTATCCCTTGTTATGTGTCAGGGCAAGCGTTACTAGTAAAACTTCTTTTAGTCGGGTGTTAAAGGCATGGTATGTTTTTCATTTGCTAGTGCTGCTTCGGCTGGGACCACACCCTGCCCCGAGCCAGGCTGGGTGCAGGATCCCTGAAATCAGGGCACTGTGCTGGGCAGGAGGGGATTGCTTTTTTTGTGCACCTGCCTCCACAGCTGTCCCAAAGCGATGCCGAGCAGTACCTCATTTCTCCAAGTGGTCTGTGCAGATTAGAGACTAAGTATCAGTTGTTCTTGAACCTTGATGACATTTATATGTAAGTGTGTTTAGCTTGACAAAAGTTGTTTGAGTTTACTAATGCAACAGAGATGCCAGGTGGAGCCAGTCAAGGAGCTGGCTACTTTAACTAGATTAGCCTGGCATCTCTGTCATGAAGTGGTTGTGAGCTCTCAACTCAGAGCTGATCTCCAGCATGTCTCTGATATACTAACTTCATTTGTGCTGCATAGAAAACTCTCTTACCTTCTTAATAGCAGCTTGTTTGACAGTCCTGAATTAAATGTTGATCAATTATCAAAGTAATAACTGTTTGTGAAGTTGCCAGTGATATATTTTCTGTAAAAGAATTAATTCTTAGAGTGTCAAAACATTAATTTCCCATTTCAGTTCATCTACAAATTGTGTAACTACCAGATTGTTATGGTAGCAATATTATTATACATACCTGTATATAGACGAAAAAAACCTCATTAATGATAATTGGAATCAAAAAGTTTAATATTTTTTCCCAGTCAAATACACTAATGCTTCCAAGGTGATAGAAGAGTGTACAGTTGTTAAACAAGTTGTAAATAAACGCTTATATAAAATGTAAATGCTTGTCTCTCCTTTATTGGGTACTTGCTTGTGAACTGCGTTTCCTGGGGCTCTGCAGAGGAGGGTGGGTGGCAGGTGGGCAGCACCAGTGCATCAGAAAACACAACATCCTCCTGCTGCTGGGACACAGCCTGAGGCACGCGTGCGGTTTGCTGCTCCAAGGGCCAAGGCCAAGATCGAAGTCAGAAAAGTTTCCCCTTGCCAATGGAAGCTTCACAACAGCCAAAGGTGGGGGATAGAGACACTGCTGCTGTGGGCAGGAACAACTGATGGACAGCTCTGGCACCTGGGGAAGGAGGAGGCCTGGGTCGGTCTCAGGATGGGCAAATGCTGATTTTTGTGAAAGAGAAGGCAACAGCCTGCAGGAGATCCTGAGCCCATGAGTGGTTCATGTGTGTGGGGAACACCTTTGTTTGTGGTGCTGGGGTTAAGAATGACGTGCAAAGCCTTGGCACAGCCTTCCAGGGGCTGCTCTATAAAAAGAACAGGATCAGAAAGGGGAGGATACCCTGGTGGCAGCACTGCCAGCCTGACAGAGACTGGAGAGCTCGTGAGGGTGAGGGCAAGCTGGGCTGCAGTTTTTGCTGTCTGGGAAGGGCAGGAGAGCCCCAGAGGTGGTGGCCAGTATCCTGCTGCACCACAGGCAGTGAATATGGAAGCAGGAAAGCTGCCAGAGCCTCACCCTAGCTGCTTGTGATTCACTGTGGTCCTTTGCCGTCCTCAGTCCCATCTGTCACTCCTCTTCATCTTTGGCATGACTGTAGCATTTTCTGCTTCTGAAACATCACATCATTCCCTGCCCCACTGTTTCCCTCACTCCTAACCCAACTTTTGCTATACATCTTTTTCTTTTCCCAGCTCTCCCACCCCTGGAGTATGCTGAGATCCACATTGGTATCCCTCCTCCTGGCGTCCATGTCCTGCTCTCCTCTCTGCTCCCTGACAACTCCTTCAAGGCCATGACTTATGCTCCACGTGGTATGGGGGGAATTGTGCCCCTCTCCCCTTCGCAGGAGCTGGCCCAGCAGGGAGGATGCAGCTCCGCAGGGGCTGTTCCAGCAGTACCTCTCCTCCACACCCCACAGCTGCAGGGCCCTGCTTTTACCCACAAGAGTGTTTATGTTGCATTAGATGTTGCAGGAGGTGACAGCCAGTGCTGAGTTGAAAAGTGTGCTGGAAGCACACTCCAGAAGCTGCACAGTTCCCCCTGCAGTTCCCCTTTTCTAACTCTTTTTTGTCCACAAATAACTTTTGAGCACCTATATACTATGCACATTAAGTACAATAAACACTGCAAATAAATCCCTGTGCCCATCAGCCTATCTCAAGACCCCTTCCTCTTCCTTAGGAGCTAAAACAATTAAACAGCCTCAGACCAGCAAAGTACGGATGTGGCAGAACAGGCTGACTGGAGTGAGTCAGCTATGCCAGGAAAAAGAAGGTTCAGTGGTGTAACTGCTTCACGCGGATGTACACACTCCTCCCGGGTTAGGTCTGGGAGCTCTGGGAGGTAGTGGAGCCTCTCTGCCTCCTGGGACTTCTGTTGTAGCAGGAAATGGCCTTAGACCCTCACAACAGACAAGTGTCTCAAAGCTGCAGCTGTGCACACATCTGGATGTTTGGTTCCTGCACCAAACTACACTGTCCATAAACTTAACAGAGAGCACAACTCTGTGCCAAGATGGGAACCCAATCTGAGTGCATGGCAGAGAATGGAAACTTCCCCCAATCCCCAGTGCCAGGGAATTGATCAAGGCAGTCACAAGTAAAACATGAGGTGGGTGCATTTTCAATGTTCATCACACCACCATGTGCAAGAGTCTTTCTTTGTCCTTGACAAAAACATTAGAAAGGTCTCAAAAAACCAACCCAGACCTCTTACTAACACAGATCAGAAGTTACAGACAGATCACACTGATATTCTGAAAAGCTTTCAAGGGACTTCAACTCCACTGTTCCACTGTTTCCTCTACCACTTTAACATCAAAATACGGGAATGGCTGTGGCAGAATGGAACGCGGCACTCTCTGCACTGACAGCGCAGGAAAGGACACGGTAGGCTCAGGAGAACCATCAGTGATACCACGATCACAGCTGTAGTGAAATAGTATTTGTCACTGGAGTTTTGAGGAAAATACTGACCCCAGTTGAATCCAGGATGGAAGCTGATGGAAGATTTAATCCAAGCATCTCAACCCTATGAACGGTGTCCCACAGGAGGCCTTTGGGGTCCCATGCCCCGGTGGCTGTGCCAGCACGTCTCTTGGAGCAGGATGTGCCTCTCAGTGCTCGCCAGCCCAGAGGTTTGGGACTCAAGAGCTCCATCAAAAGCTGAAAGTGGGGCCTGGGCTGGGACCCCTCCTCCAGGCTGAAGCCTTTGCCCACTGAAAGATGCAAAGGTACCCTGTGTGTGCATTTCACTGAATTCTGGGGGGCTTTAAACAGGGGCTTTGTACATATGGACACACACAAATATTTGAATATTTACATGGCTGTGTCTGTGTGCAGGTGTGAAAACTGACTTCAACACGTGTAGCATTAATGTTGTCAGCTTAGATTCAAAATTAAGCTACACAATGTTGTGGTTATGGTAAATCTTACAGAATCATTCTGTAAGAGTTAAATCAATGATTAAGTGCTGCCAGATCCTTTAGACATAAAGCACTGAGCAATTCCAAGGGAAGGTTTGGCAAGGGGTCCATTGTGAAACTTGTGCCTCCATGGAGGGTCTCCCTTCCCCTTCTGCATCCTTACATTCTCCGTCCTCACCCTTTTGCATCCCCAGTCTCCGTTGTGCTTCACTCCAGATTGATTCTAATCCAGTTCTCATTTGTGTGCTTTATCTATGAGGTAACAGAGCAAACCTTGCCAGAGAACTTAGTGCTTTCACAAATTTGTAATAAAATTGCTTTTGCTGATACCTTTGCTAGTGCTTCATTACACGACCCTGACCATGCAGCCAACACAGGTGTCACTGCACCCCAGAACTGTGCCAGTGCAGAGGATTAAGGCTCCTGCTCCTGGAAGGGGGTTTCCACGCTGAGTATTGGGATGTGGTGTTGGGGTGGTTTTTTTGTTGTTCTGTGGTTTTTTTTCCTCTCTCACATGGAAAAGGCAATAATCCCCTGTGGATTCCCCTCCAAAGCTGATGCAGGCTGTAGTCACTGCAGCCCAAAGCACCCTGAAAATAAATGTTTTGGAAATACCCCAAAAATACTACCTTGGCAAAGCTTACTCTACGAAAGAAAAACACTTCCCTGCAAATAGGACTTGACTACTGGAACACCCTCCTAATAGGCATTTCATGTTATTTTTAAACCTAAAATAGAAAAAAAAACCCAAACCACTGAAGATCTGTACAAGTTAACATGACATCCAAAGATACTTTTAAATCCAAGCTAGCATATATTCAGTCTCTAAACAAACATAGATACCGCTAGTTTGCATCCCCTTCCAAGCAAATGTGGTGATGTCTGGAATTTGGGCAATGTAAGAGACCAGCCTTAACCAATACAAAACACCACTACACTGAGAAGAGCCTGCTTTAAATGCATCTTGGTCTGTGCAGCCTTCAGTTCACCTACCTTGAAGAGTTTAGGATTATGTAGTTCATCACCGCCAAAGCATCTGGTTTTAAAACATATATAAACCACCCATGATGTGTACACAAACTGATTTTGTGTTGGAAGATACAGTTATAATTAAAGGCAGATGCAGATATTTCTGGAACAGAAGTGTCTGGAAAATATATTAAAACCAAAGAAAATCAACTGAACAACAGTCTTGAAAATGCTTTATTGAACTGTGTGTCTTATTGTAATGTGCAGAAGATGTGTTCGAAAAACTACAGCTTGAAAAATTTTTGAAAGTCTTCAATAATCAATAAAAAAGTCCCCTGCTAGGGGTAACTCTCAGGGTAACCAGAGGCTGCATGTAAAGTTTCTGTTGCAGAGACTAAAAAAAAAAAAAAAACCAAAAAAAACCCGCAACCAAAGCTAATGCTGCTCTACATGAAAACAATCAAGATCTCATTATTTAAAAAAAAAAAAAAACCAGAGGAAGGAACCTTAACTCAGTCTATGGGGTTGTTCTTTTCCTGCTGTTATTTTGGATTAGCATACACGTCACAGTTCTGCTGAGAACACCACATGGTGTCTAAGTCATTACGTTTACTCTACAATGCTGCTGAGATGAGAGGATACAGAGAAAGAGAGAGGGGGTGAGGTGAGAGATCTGGAAAGACATCATTATGATATAAGCCTAGTTTAAATTTTCATCAGAAGCTGTGTGAACTTTTGTTTTTATAATCTAACTTTACATTCCAAAAAAAAAAAAACCACACCAAAAAAACCCAACCAACCAAAAGAAAACCCCAAACAAACAATAAAAAACCCCAAACGAACAAAAAAACCCACCCTTCCCCTCAAAAAAAAAAAAAAAAAACAAAAAAAAAAAAGGAAAAAACCAAAACCAAACATACCCCTTCTGTCCTTGCTTTGGGGCTATTATAAATGTCTATGCACAAGAACACCATACTCTTTTTTTCCAAACCAGTAGGATTAACAGTATAGGCATGTAGGTGGCATGATTCAACTAAAAGGCTTTTTTCCAACTTTTTTTATACCAGCAAAAATAACCAAAGGAAACAATAAATAAAAGGTGCTAAAGTTAGCATTAAGAATTTCTTGTAATATACTGACAGTCTGGGAATCCAAATCCTTAAGCTCTCCTGATACTGTCAGGTCTCTGCAAACCATGAAGCAAATACATAAATAACTCCAAATATGACTGAGGCTGTGAAAAGCTTTTAAACTAGGAACAGGATCCAGGTTAACTTTTTTTTTTTTTTTAGGAAACACAGAGAATATATGAATTGTCTACACCTGAATAAAACATACTTAACAATTAAAAAATTTTAACAACCACAACAAAGAAAAACTTTAAACAAAAGTGAACATAATTTGATTTTAGGGCACACAAAAGCCCCTTGCAGTAGCTTCCAGCAGTGGCCTTACTGTTGTGTCTCCTACAGATGCATAAATGAAGATTAACTCCACATTGAGGTGATGGCTGAGAGGGCAACATAAAGGTCACATTCAGAAAATGCCACACCCCGGTCACAACAATATATCCCACTGCAGAGTTTCCATCCTGTGCAGGAACAGCACATCAAGATGTCATTCTGTCACATATTATTGAAAAGCTAGGTTGTGGCCACAAACTGCTACTCAGCACTAACCTTTTTCATAATGTAACCTTTGAATAATGGGAAAGCTTTGTGTTTTATAGTTTTACTCCTTGTATTTAAGGTTTTAAATGACAAGGTCACTAAAACTCATGCACGCTGCAAAAAAGGTCATGCAGTAGTTAAGGTAAACCATCCAAGCAGTTTTTATTCATTAATATTCATAAATACACACAGCAGCTTCATTAGAGATTTTTCATTTTTTTTTCCTCTTCAGTTTGAATGTGGAGTATTAGGAGAGCCTTTTGCATGTCAAGGTACAGGACACAGAGCCTTCGGCTCTGCACTGCAACCTACATTTACCTGCTAGAAGTAAAAATTAGTTAAGTGGAAATGATTATCATATATATCTTTTCTCTCTTTCTTTTGAATGTACACAATGTAACAAGAGTGACAGACCTGAAATTACAATCACCAAAACAAACCCAAGATAGTTGTTGTCCACTTTCATTGGCAAATACAGCACAGAGGACATTGTCTGCAAAGTGGGATGTCATCAAAGAGGAGGTGGAGGAGGCTCATTTCCTTTATTACTCTCTTTTAAATTTAGGTTTTCTAAAGCAACATCTAGAGGCATAATATCTACACAGCCCATAGCACCAAAATCTGCAATCTCCCCCCGCTCATCCTCATCTGAGGAGGAACTTTCTTCCTGCATCAAGGTGGACAGTAGGAGCTCCTGGACAAACAGGCTGCAGTCTGCCCGTTCGCTCTCCATTGACTGACGCTCTGCTTCTGACATCTTGGGATCGTTCAACCTGTGCAGCAGCAAGGGAAGAGAAGACAGAGAGATGCTGAAAGTTCAGTTCACTGGTGGCACCAGGCACAGGCTGAGATGTGCTCAGCTGCTCCTTCAGGACAGTCCTACCTGCCCTTCAACACGACCAGCACCTCAGTACAACAGGCATTAACAACCCTAAAGTTAGAGGAACATCAAAAGCTGTTTGTGAGGCTTCCTGCTATTCAAGGAGTCTTTTAGGGAGGGCTGGTGCCATTTCCCAGACGTGCAATTTTATGACTCCGTTGTGAAAGTTCACACTGGCCACAAAACACATCACTGCATGGGTAAAGCGACTACTCATGGATTAGTGAATGTAATTCCACTTCTCCTAAGGTGCACTGCATGCCCTGATAGAGGCAAGGAACTGCTCACTCCAGCTCTGAAAATCACAGTCTGTGACATTTGTGGGTGCTTTAATTAAGGTTTTCAAGTGAACTTCTGATTGAGAGATATCACATGGCATTATTTTGAGTTTATATAAAAATCCACTTGATTCAAATTCAGATATTAATTCAAATTCAAATATTAATTAATATTAAAATTACCACACTCTTTCACAATACCAGACAAACAGAAGTAAGCTTGCAGGGGGTGTGGCAGGGGAGATGCAGAAAATATTTTTATTTCAGGTCAGTGGTCAGTGTTCTACAAGAATGACACAGGAAGTGAATCCTCTTTTAAATAATCCTGGGGTCTAAGTATAATTTCTAAACTAGGTAAATATTCTGTTAATTAATACCATCCTAGGCATATGCCTGACTCCAAACATACAAGCTTCATCAAGCTCTGTACCTCTACTAGAACTAAGGCAAACAGAAATCATAAAGAGTTAAATACAAGTAAATACACAGAAGGAATTACCTTGTCAGAAGGAACTGGGAATTCTGGATAGTCTGCTGACTGTTTTCTGTGTTAGATGTGTTGGTTGTTGTTGTAGATTGTGTCATAGTGGTGTTGACATTGATCGTGTTGGTGCGCCTGGTTGCATTGCGTGCAGTCTCCAGCTGCTGTCTTGCTGCCTGTGCATGTTGTCGTTCCAACTGCAGTTGCATCTGCAGCTGCTGTAACTGAGAAGCAGAAGGGCCAGAGGAGTTGAGCTGTCCTCCTGCAGAACGCCTCACACCTGATAGCTGGGACAAAAGCTCTGCCAGAGAAGAGAAAGCCCCTATGATGTAAGATCTTAAATGAGCATTACACAGCAGAATAAATACACCCTGAGCCCCACTGCATCCATTTCATTCTTTTCAAATAACATCAAAACCCAACAATGCTCAGAGAAGACTGTGAACATTAATGCCCATAAAGATTAAGACTAATTTACACAGATTTAGTCCAAATAACCAGACAAGGTTTAAAGTCTTTACAATGACAATAGAGCCAATCTTTTGCAAGGGAGAGCCTGGCAAAAGACAATCTGCAGCCACTCTCTGAATCTTCAAGCCAAAATAGCCACTGACTAAGAAACTTCTATATTTTGGCTTTGGATGGTGACTTTTCTGTCCTTCAAAAAAGTGTTCCCTCAAAATACAAGCTTCATTTTCCCAATTATCTCAGAGGGAAACTGTGCTACAGCAAATTCAATAAAAGAAATTTTGTTAAGAAAACATATTGAATCACTGCTTCACATCAAAAGCATTCTGTATGAATTCTTATTTCTGCCAAAAATATGCAGAAGGCCTAGCAATTAGAAACCCTCTCTGTTATTATGTCTTCCAAATCAGAAGGATAGAATGCTCCTTGCAAATTTTATTCACAAAGTTTTTTTTAAAATAAATATTAGCAGCGAGTTATTGCACAGTGATTTCTGTAGAATCTGTTCTATGCCCTGTGCAGAAGGTACTTCTTATCTCAGACACCTGCTGCAGTTGATGCAATGGTAGAGGAAACAGGACAATTCTCCTCCTGCCCCTCTAATCTAGATTATAAACTTACTCTATAGGTCATGACAATTTTTTCTTCCGTTGCATTAACAAAATGCAATCATACTAAAGGAAGCTGGTTTTGAAGGAACAAAGCAAAATACTAACTAGAGAGGTGGAGTAATTTTCAGCAACATTGATAGAAGCACCAAAATAAAGTAAATTTTAATTACTAGAGAATGCCACAGGTAGGAAAAAATTATTAAGAAAAGTAACTGATGCTATAAATTTAAATAGAAAAATCACTGTGGTCTTTTCTATTTATTACTCCAGTAAAAAGGCAGACACATTAAACTCGGAGGCAAGATTAAGATATATTTATTCTCACTGTAATCTAAAGCTTGGAATATAGGGAAGCAGTATTTTGGAAAGAGGTGTGAACTCAAAACAGTCCTGGAACAAGATGGACCCACAACTCGGTGTGCTCTAAATGCAGGAACACATCTTCCACCAAAAGAGAACAGATGCAGAAGAATGACATTTTATCCCACATTTAATGCTGCTAAGTGGGAAGGTCCTGCAAGGCTGAAAACAAACTTCAGCAGTCATCTCACATTTTAAATGAGCTGAAGCACCTGCCCTGGCAAAAGAAAGATGTCTTGCACTGGAAGCTTCAAGAACATCCTCCCTCTTTGAACAAACTCACCTGTGACCTCAGTTAACATGTTTTTTTCTCCTCATCTCTCTTCTTCATGGCTGATTTAATGAATTACACCAGGGCACAGAGGCCAGCAGAAGGCAGGCAAAGGGAACATGATTAAGGAAGGAGTGGATCTGCAGCTCTCCTTCCAGGCCCAATGCCTCATTACACCAGGTGCCTGGCTACCTCCCCCTGAAAAAGTCACAGCCTAATAGCAGCAAGCTTCAGCTTGAGCACTGTGTCTCCTTTGCATCTGAAGTAAAGGTGGATTAGTGGCAGACATTCTGAGGTTTCCCTGTCATATTGGTATGGTCAAAGACCATGGCATTAAAATGTTTATATGGACTTCCCCACAGACAAAACTGCATTTTTTTTTCCAGAATTGTCTTCACTCTCTATTTTTTCTTCATTGTAAAAAAAAGTTATTTTCACATCAAAGGTAAAAATAGAACAAACAAGTTATTTCTGGGAATCCTAAAGACCCAGCCTAATTATTTTCTGATGCTGACAGTAAGAACACCCTTTCCCTCTTCACCTGCTCTATGGGAGGCTCTGCCTGTACGTGCAGCTTCACAGCAACACAGAGCTGCTGTCACCTTGCATTCTCCTTCCCCTGTGGAAGGAGGACAGTGGAGTAAAACTTGTGGTTACAGCTCTTACCAGCTATAGGATCCATGGCTTCTCTATTGCTTGGAGAATACGAACTCTGAGAAGATGAAAGCCCACCAGGGGAACTGGTAGTAAAGTGCATGTTTGATCTACGAGCACGGGGGCCTCCCAAACCCCGGCCTGGGTGGAACATCCTACGTACGTGCCGAACGCCACTGGATTCATCGTAGGCAAGAGGTTAAGAAAACACAACTGTCGGGCAGCGAGTGTTAAACAACCATTAAAAGACATCTGATGGGTCAAATACTCGGGTATAGTGTTCTTGATTCATAATGATTCAACTTCTGAAGCAAAGCTAAGGTAGGCTGTAGCTCTGCTACAGGTCACACCTACTGATCTGGTAATTTTTTTAAAAATCAAACTTATCTATGAAAACCCACACAAATCCATGTGTCACCAAGCTTACTACTGAGACAGACATTTCAGCTCTCCCTTTCCAATTCATACATTAAGCATCAAAACTAATAAAAATGTTTACTGCAATTCCCATCAGAATAAATACCAAATTCCTTTTGACTTCTGTACTTCATGCTTTTATCCAAGAAATTTCATCACTTCAGTCCTTAGGAAACTGTAGGTTTCTGGAGCATTCAGCACATCCATCACATCCCTTTGTTTCGCCTTTCTTCTTACAGCCAAAGAAATATCACTAATTCCAGTATCACAATGATGCTTTTCATTTTCTCTTTTTCCCCCACTTCCCCTGTCACTTTGAAAATAGGTTATCACATAAATTTTGAAGTAATTAACAAACTTAAATAAAGATTATTTTTATCATAAATTTGTTAACATTCATTCCTCCAATACAGTCCAGATAAGGCTTCTTCCTACACATCACTCATATGACTCACTGGTAAAAAATTAAATATCATAGGCTTTAATATTTTATTTTAGTGCTATTATAATTTAGCTTAGATCTCCATCTCCTATGTTTTTTTATTTTTATAGTAGTATGGTTACCACTCATATGGTATCAATTTCTGTGTGAGGGTAGTGTCCAATGTACTTTTCATAAATCAGTTATGGGGCAGAATCTCATGCTATCATGGAGGTCAAGACCTTGAGGCTGAAAGGAATGACTTGACTTCCCATGGCAAGAGAGAACTTCTTGCCATTACAAGAAGATTTTACAGAACGTTTTCTTATTTCAAAACTATTAGTTATGTTACAGTGTAAAACTTAACATCTAAGGTGTAAAAGAAAAACCTCCCCAGCACAGAATACACTTTGCTTAGTACAGAGCATCTTGCACCTCTGAGTGTGCCAATTTTTGGGTGCTGCTGGAGATGAGTTGCTAAATTAGATGGTATAGACCCTATGTAGTTTGGCAAGCTTTTAATAACTAAGTATGTTAAAACAGGACATTATCTGGGATTTTTCAAGCAGACACAGGACTCTGGGGTAACTTTCCCAATGGCAGCTTTTAAAGTGTTTTGAAACGTCATTCTTCAAATACCAGCTAAGCATGCACTTGGAGTCCTACCAGCCACACCAGAATAAGAAAAGACTTTGCAAACCTTACCTTGTGAAAAACATTTAAACTGAACAGTCATGTGAGAACTATATGTATGATTAATGCTGAAAAGATTTAATGAATTTTCAGGTATTTTTCTCCTAAAGAAAGAAACTGGGTTTTAAAGATTTGTCCATAGACTGTAGGAATAAATGACACATCTTGCAATAGCTGCACAAGTTTTGTAGAAAGAAACACATGCGGTGTTTTGGGACAAACATCCAAAAACCAATATTAATCAAACATGTCTAATTAATAGCTGGTGGGTAAGGCCACCCCTCAGAACTGCAGCAAATCCAACAGTAAAAGCTTACTTCAAACTGCAAAATAAATTTTTACTCTAGAAGAAGTGCAATCCAAGAATCTTCTCTACCTCCTTTTTGTACATGAAGGCAATTGTGGGACATGGAGAATTGTTCTGTACAGCTTCAACTTCATATTCAGCAATACAATGGTGTATCAGAGAGTGATGGTTCTTATTTCCTACACTGCCAGACCCTGAGTGAAAAAGGGCATCTTCTCTTCCTTTTTTCCTGGCCTTTGGACAGCCTTGAAATGTTGCTTGATGGCTGACGTAGTTTGTGTAATTTTAGTTCTGCTCATTGTAACAAATCTGAGATTTTCATAGCACCTGCCTAATTAGGCTTTTTCTAACAAGAATTACATAACTACATAGCAATGTGCCAGAGTTACTGATCCAGTTACTGCATAGTAAATAACCTGCACATTTAGTCTGTCCTGACTTAAACCATGTTAATACTAACAAACTTAAATGCAATCAAATACAACCATAACTGAAGTGGAGCCATCACCTCAAATGCTGTTCCCTTCTATTACTGTAATTAACTCTGTTTGATAGGGCTTGGATTTCTTTACCCCAGCTGCTTGAGCTTATATTATCCTTTGTTCCTTTTTAAAAATCTCTGAACAAAAAAGCCACTATCAATGTTATAATGCAGTCTTTTTTTTCTGCTTGTTTAAATGAGACATCAATGAATAATTCTGGGATTACTTACTGTAAGGATGCTACATAAGCTTGCATGTCATTAAATAAGAGCCCAATGCAAAAGATATTTTATCAGTTAATCTGAGGGAGAATAAAATAATTTTAAAGGAGACAAATATATTCCTATAACACTGATGAAAAAATCCCAACAGTCCAGCTCTTCAGCCATCAAGCACAGATAAATGTCTGTAACTGGCTGCTCAGGTAACTGAAGGACAACATCCTATTTCCCAGAAAATCTGAAGGTTTTCTGAGTTGTATTACAAAATGTAAGTAGCACTACAAAATTACATTATTAAAAGATTGTGTTAAAAGTAGTTAAACAACTTTACACTGTTTTGTTACAAGCAGCTACGCTTGAATCATCTTTGTGTCATAAATATATACAGCACTGAATCTTGATATGTAAAACAGCACCAAGAGTAATCATAAGGCAGCATAAAACACAGTACAAGTAGAAAAATGTATGTCAAAATCCTTTAAATGTTTCTGCTGTTAGAGCAAAAAAACCACTCTTAAGTATATCTACAAGTCTGTGCACAGTCTGAGAGTTACACTTTTTTAAACTAGCAGACAATCCTTTTTATTTTTGTCATACGTATCTTTAGCAACCTAAGTTCCAGGAAATCCAGAATACGACCCTTTCACTATAAAAATCAAACCAAGTCACCATGATTACTAGGTGAAACAGTCTAGCCTCTCTGCCTCACATTGGAAAGGATATTAAATCTCTAGGAGCTCTGTGTTCCAGTGTAAGATGAGCTGCAAAGTCATCTGTTATGTGATTCGGATCCCCTCCAGGCAATGCTGCACATATTGGACAAATCTGAAATGACAAAGCAAGGAAAAACCCAACTTTATAAATACTACAAGAATCAGAACTTATATCAAGTCAATCATTAGACATTGGCTCTTATGCTTTAAAAATAAAATTTTGGTATTCACAAACACCTGGATATCAGTGTATTCAATAAACTCAGAAAAATTACAGAAGTGAAAACATTAATTTAGTCATCTTTTACTTTATGATTTTCAGAATACTATGAACTTCAGAAAACCAGAACTAGGATTCTCAAAATCAATAGTATTTTGAGAGCAGGTACGGAGGTCTCTCTTTGGTTTTGGGGCTTCCCCCCCGCCCCCACTTTACAGTTTTTGGTTGGCAGGTTTTGTTTGTTTTGTGTTTTAAAATGAAGTACAGTTTAGTAAGCAGGCAAACATTACCACTACTATTGTCATAATTATGACTCGTTCATTGAATGTCTCCACAAACAGCATCTTCTATTTTTCTTTCATTTTTCATGTGTATACTTAAGCTGTTGAATATAGGTCTCAAAAGACCATGAGCATTAAAAACACCTGTATAAGAGAGCACACATCTTTGTACTCTCATGGCAGTGAGAACAATGCCTTGAAATAAGTTTACTGTAAAATCTCAGCTGCTTTAGACAGGAACTGTTGCATCTAATTCCACTTTAATTTTAGTGGCCAGTTCTGAAAAGAAAACCAGGCATGTTAAAAGCTTTTTGGTACAATTTCTCCCCTTTTATTTTCAATGTCCAGCATTTTTCACCACTACAGATGCCAAGCAAATGCACTACTGGGCATATCTTATCACAACATAATTTAATAAATACTCAGCTATGCCAACATATCATAGAAATGGATGTGCATTGGACACATGGTTTGGAATTCCCTAAATTTCATTACAGCTGCTTAAACTTCTAATATCAAGAGAATGCAAGACCTTCAAAGAAATCTTCTTTTATTTGAGCTACTCTAAGAAAGCAGAAACACAACCTAAGAACAACCCAGTCCTGAAAGCAGGAAATCACCAGAAAGTTCTTTTGTTAACATGATGATGATGATATGAACTGCACATTTGTGAATATACTCAAACCTCAGAAAATCATCAGTTAAGAAAATGTTATAATGAATATTGAGTAAGAAGGAATCGACATATCCCAATTCTAAGTCTAAATATCAACTCAACTTTCAAGAACTCTTGACTAGGGAAAGTTACTCAAGTACTGTTATGTACAAACAACAATTTAGTTAAGCATAAGCTCTGACAGAGCCACAAGAAAGACTGCTGGATCACTGATTAAGCATGATACAGCTAAAAGTCATTGTTAATTATAACATGCATGAAGAAATGCTACAGACAAAAGGCAAATATTGTGAGAATTTTCTCTTGAATTTAAGAGCATTTGTATTAAGAAATCATCACGCTACCCCG
The DNA here is from genome assembly GCF_048771995.1 of Taeniopygia guttata. Taxonomy (NCBI): domain Eukaryota; kingdom Metazoa; phylum Chordata; class Aves; order Passeriformes; family Estrildidae; genus Taeniopygia; species Taeniopygia guttata. The sequence continues at coordinate 7,813,092 of NC_133063.1, read as the reverse complement.
AATGAAGACTTTAAAGGCCTAAGTCAATCCCACTGACAGAACATCAGCCAGTTTCCAGAACTGTGCTTGTACTACTGCTACTTCTCCATTTACACACAAAGTAACCACTTTAAGTGAAGCACTTCTGTAACCTCAAGAGTCACTGGGATCTTAGAGGATGAACAGGGACTTTGTCTCAGATTGTCCATTTCATTACTGCAAGAAAAAGCTCTGCCCAGTTTTACCACTGAGGTATCAACAAGATTGCTTACAATTCATCTACGAGGAGCCTAATTACTGCCTTCCCCAAGGTGAGAAAGCTGCTGCAGTCCAATGTAATAGCAGACAATTAGCATTTCTGCTATGAAACAAGACTGAAGAGATGGCATTTTATGAAGTCTACTATATCTGTTTGTATTTACAATGCTAGCAGATTTCTAGTTGAGCACTGCATTTCACCTGGACCAGTCCAACTAACCTGAAACTTCAACACCAACAAAAACAATCATCATAGTGATTTCCAGATTCCTCTGCCTTACAACTCTAACCATGGTCCCTTAGACATTATATGGGTGAAGAAATACTGGTTCTTTAGAAAGGCTCTTTGAACAGGAATGGAGGCTTGCCCTTTAAGTGAGAGAGCAGCTGGCGTGCATTAAAAGCACTGTCTAGATGGAAGATGACCTGATAGAGATCTTACAGGCTGGAATTAAGAAGAGAACAGGCAAAGAGGATGTTACAGGGCATGTCTACTACAGACCACCTAACCATGAGGAACAAACACATCAGGCCCTTTAGAGACATAGAGCAGCTGCCTCACACTTGCAGGACCTGATCCTCATGGAGGTCTTCAACCACTCCAGTATCCGCTGGAAGGACAACACAGTGTGACTGCAATCCAAGAGACTCCTGGAGTGCCCTCCGGGTAACTTCCTCCTCCAAGTGACAAAGGAGCACATGAGGAGAGGTGCGATACAGGACTTTGTAATTACCAACAAGGAGGGGCTCAGTCGGGATGTGAGGGTCACAGAAAGCCTTGGCTACAGTGACCTTGACATAGTGCACTTTTGAGATCCAGAGGACAGGGAAGATCAAAGACAGGCTCATGCCCCTGAACCTCACAGAACAACATAAGCAAAGCTAAAGCCCAAACGGAACTGAATCAGGCAAGTAATGTCCAAGGTAATAAGGTGGTCTTCTAGAAGTGCATAGGAAACAAAAAGATAACGAGGGAAAATGTGGGCCCACTGCTCAAAAGGTGTGACACCTAGTTATACAGGGCACAGAAAAGGCTGAAGTACTGAATACCTCCTTTGCTATGGTCTTTACTGGCAGGACTGGTCTTTAGCAACTCCAGGCCCCAGAGAGCAGGGGCTCTGGAGCAGTCAAGACATTGCCCTGCTGGAAGAGGATTACTCTGCAGAATACTTTCATGAACTGGAATACTTAAGCCCACAGGCTGTGATGGGTGTGATGCACCAAGAGGTGCTGACAGATGCCACTGTGAGCCTCTTCTCAATCTCTGAACTATCATGGTGACTAGGTGAGGTGCCTGAGGACTGGAGTAAAATAAATTTCACTCCTATCTCAAAGACAGGCAAGTAAGAGGAGGACCTAGGGAACTACAGGCTGAACTATAGTTATCATGCTCTGATCCCTGGGAAAGCGAGGAAACTATTGTTAACTATTTTTAGACACTATTAAAGACAAGAAAATCATCAACAGCAGTCAGCACTGGCTTCATAAAGGGGAAGACACGCTTCACCAACTTCATAAACTTCAATCCTGAAGCATCTGGCCTGGTAAATGACTGAAGAGAAGGGGAAATTGCCTACCTGGACTTGAGGTAAGACCACTGACACTGTCTCTCACAAGGATGCTCAAAGGTAAGTTGTTGATGCTCAGGCTGGATAAGCAGAGAGTGAGGTGGAGTGAAAACTGTCTCAGTGGATGGGCTCAGAGAGTGCTGATCAGCTGGAATTCTGCTGATTACATAAAACTAGGAGGAGTGGCTGATACACTAGGGAGCTGTGCTGCTGTTTGGAGTGACTTTAAAAAACTAAAGAAATGGGCCAACAGGAACCTCACGAAAGGGAAGCACAACATCTTGCACCAGGGCAGGAACAGCCCCAGGAATTAGCACACACTGGAGGCCAGTCATATGGAACACAGCTTTGCAGCAAAGGACCTGGGGTCCTGGTGGATCACAGGCCAGCAGTGTGCTCATGTAGCAAAGAAAGCCAGTGGTGTTTTGGGCTACACTGAACAGCGGGCAGCAAGTCAAGGATTGTGATCCTTCACCTTCACCCAGCACCAGTGCCCAGTTTTCAGCTCCACACATGCACACACTGAAAAAAGCTCAGTAAAAGGTTACAGAGAGGAAAGGAAGAAAGGCTGAGAAAGATGGAACTGCTCAGCCCAGAGAAGGGTAGAGTAACAGGGGATGGATCTTAGGAATGTCCATGAATACCTGAAGGGAACCTGAAAGGATGATGGAGCCATGCAGTGGCTGGATGAGGGACAGTGGGCATAAATTCAAACACGGGAGCTTCCTCATAAACATCAGGAACCACCGAAACATTTTTCACTGTGAGGATCAATGACCACTGGCACAAGTTACCCAGAGAATTAACTGTGGAGTCACTATTAAAGAACTGTGTGGACATGGTCCTGAGCAATCAGCTGGTACATGATCCTGCTCAAGATGACCTCCAGAGATCCCTTTCAACCTCATTCAGACTGTGATTCCTGCCTGCAGATACCTAACACTGTTGTACTTATCAATACCTATACCTGAGAAAAAACAGCAGAAAAAAACTTGTCTGCATCGCTCTGACTATAAAAATAGCAAAATTTAACAGATGTAAAATTATTTTGCTTATTCTTTGAAAAACTGGTGGCAAAAGGCCTTTAAAATAAAAAATTTCTTTTAAAATAATTTTATTTAAAATTTAAAAATACTTTAAAATTATTGTGTCCCTGTAAAGTTCCTTTACATCCCTAAAAATACATGTCTAAAACACATCTTTGGAAGGTGATACTCAAATGACTACAAGCTCAGTATTTAAACATAAGTAACTGTCTGAAAGCCTATAACCACAAACATTTAGAATCTGTAATATTTTCCTCTTTAATAGTCCTGCAGGCCTTCACAATTCCAATAAGGGGACAGTACCCAAATAATTGTATGTGCATGCACATTAAACATTTATCACAAATGCCAGATTCAGAACTTAGCACAAACAGTAACAACCACATTCAAGCATTAAAATATTGTCCTTTATCATTGTTTGGAACAATGATACAGCAGTGCTGCAGCTAATGCATGAAAAGAAAAGTTTTGTGAGTTTTTTTTAACACATATAACTCTTTCAGGATTTATCAGAGTAGCAGCTGTCAAGAATCACAAATTTAGGCTTTATGTGTGGGGTTCTAGAAGTCACAACTGCAGACAAGGGCACGTCAAGTTAAAAAACCCGGGATCTGTGAACACACAGGGTTGGGAACATACCACTGACATCAAGTGGTGCAAATCAGAATTGCAATACCAAGCCACCAAACAAAATAAAGTCATCCGAATGCAGAACTTTCAACGGTTGATGCTACGCTTCAAAGTTGCAAAGTTTAAGAAAACCTCAGAAAAATTGCAGTGTGTCGCTGAGTTAAATAATATACCACAGTGCAACTGATTGTGAAGTAACCACTTCCTGTGTTTTTAAGAAAGATCATAACATCTTTGAGTCCCCAAAAAGGTGAACAAACACCCTTCCCCATCACCTCTTCACCCAAGTTCCTTATTATGCTTGAAGAGTCATTAATTTTATTCCACAGAATTCTTCGAAAATTAAGAAAACTAGAAGATTAGAATAGAGAACTTATTTATAACTAATTTTACACAAGGTATTAGTGATGTGTAGTCCATTTCAAGCATCACTTTTTTCCTAGGGGTCTAGGGTAAAACAGTTAATAATCACAGAACAGCCCCCTCCATGTCATTCTGCTACATTGTTAATTCAGTTTCTCTTATTCCCAAGGCCAATCAAGATAGTGAGATCTCCAATTAAAGTATTTCTGTTGAAACTTGTTTAAGAAGCGCATTTTAAACCACATTTAGTGTCCTAATGGTTAGGGATGGGGGAAAACCCCCTGCTTGTACAAGAGTAGTTTTAAAATAATTACAGAATTCCACTGCATAAACTAAGAAGTCCATTAAAAAAGCTATTAGAAAACATAAATCTATCTGCATGTCTTCCTCTCTCTTACAGTTACAGAAGACTGCCATAGCTGTAAGCTTGCAGAACTATTACACACTGATCATGAAAAGGGAGACACAGCTAGACAGAATAACTGTGAAAGCTTTCTAAATTTTGTTTTACGGTATAACAATCTCCTAATGGCAGCCTTTGTATCAGGACAACAAAAATTCTAAAAGAAGGAAGCAAGCTCATTATATTATGATACCCATAAATCATAGAATAATTCTGATGTCATTTGCAAATGTATGTACTTTCTCTTTGGACAAAGCATTTAAATGAATACATGCTTCAAGAAAGAACAGGAAGACATTTTTTTCAGAAATGAGACCATTTAAAATGTATTTCCACCATCAAAGCAAGTTCTGAGGCTTCTTACCACTTCTGTTGATGTTTCTGCATGCTCAGAAGTAACATGTTCTTGAAGAGATGTTTCCGTATAACCCATTTTCCCACAATAAGGACAAGTGAAAGACTGTGGCTGCTCTACAGAGAAAGCTTCACCACCATAGTACAAATCTGAAACAGGAAGAAATTAAATAGAGGTTACTTTAAAGTAGTATCATCATTAATTTTGTTCACATCAACTACAGTTTATACATGTACTTCAGTGTAAGCCCTGCGAAATTACTCTGTTTTTTCACTGCAATGGATATATTCAGCAGGGGTTCAGTTACTGATGAAAGAAAACAGATACTACAGTTAATTTTCATTAGCACAAATAACTTAGTTTTCTAATATTTACTAGGAAAATAGACTCCCATCATGATGCTGCTGATACTGTCAAACTTTCACTTTTCCACTACTGTTTTTAACCCACATACAGGGTCAAATATGGTATGACACATAAAGGGTAAACTATGGTATGATGTTTTTTATGATGAAATTTCAGAAGCTGAACTCTTGACAAAACCTCAAATTTAGATCAAAATTTAGAAGTTCTCGGTGACACCAAGTGTCAGTATTTATGCCCTAGCTGAACTACTGCTTTGCAGTAAGTAGTTTCAGAAATGTCTCAAATATATAACATATATGTTTGATAGTGGAAAATCAATCTGGGTATCTCTTACACACTAGCTTCAACTTTTAGGTGTATTGAATGTGAGCACTTCAGCACCAGTGATGAAAAATAGGCACTTTTAAATTACTAATACAGAAGTTCCCCAAACTTCAGATGAAATTCTATTAACCATGCAAGAAGAGAATTATTCTCCCTCATCCTCTGCAGATATATTTCACAAGAAACATGAATAAGCTTCTCATTCACATCAATATTAAAAAAAGAACAACCAAAAAGAAAACTCTCTTAAATATCACTTAAAAACCTGTGCCTATGAAAGGCACTGAGAACAAACGAATGTATTTTCAAGTAAGGCAACAGTACCAACTTCAACTTCACAGCTGAGCAAAGGGCCCAGGGCTCTCTAGGGCCCAACTCAAAGGAGAGAGTTGTAAACAGATGAGCATGCACACAGAGGTATCCTTTCCTTGGATACACTGTTAGCTCCAGCCAGATATCAAGAATTTTAGCAGTACACACAGTTCTATCACAGAGGGTGAAGGTTTGATAAGACTGTCAAATCCTGTGTTGTTCCTTGTTTCCAAATGATACAAAAAAAAACATTTATTCACTAAAAAAATAAAAATCTGAGTTCTTTGCAGTCTCCTGATTATACCTCAGGCATATTCCCCCACTGACATCTCCTTCCACATCCTTCTTGTAATATACATCAAACACACATGAGACTATGCCTTCCTCTGAAAAATGAAATATTAAAAAGTGAATAGAAGTTAAAGCTGACAAATCTAGTTATTTTTCCTTTTCAAGTATATACCTCTCTTCTTTTTTCCTCTTCAACTTTAATCTCTCTTACAACCAAAAGCTCTTTTCTAATGTGAAATACAGATCACCAGATAAATTCTCCTTTAAATTAAAATCTAAGTTAAAAAAAAAAAAAGGTTGGCAATCAAGTGGTCTCATGAAACTTTGTGTCTAATTTCAGCACTGAAGGTACTGAATGAGTATTTCTCCATGTCCTATTTTGTTTTTATAAGCACATAAAAAATCCTAAAATTATCAACAGTAATGTCCTTGCCTGCCAAGGGGTCCTTTGCTAATGACTTTAACTAAGAATTAGAGGCAATATGGGAAGAAAAAAACACCATGCCTCCACGGCTGCAGAAATGAAGCAACTTACTATTGTGTTACCATTTTTCATTTACAAATCAGTTTAGAATGCAGTGTGACCATGACCAAAGAATTGTTTCTTCTGACCACAAAGAAATCTTTCAGATTCTGAAATTTTGGTTAATTTTGAAGACAAAAGCAGGAGTCCATACCTCTTCAAACTCTTCTAGACCTCTAAAGCACTCTGTTCAAGAAGTCTAGGAACAGTTAAAAGTACTTTTTAAGGAAAAAGGAAACTAGGAAATTTGCTGAGAACTTCTTCATTGTCCTGACAAATTGGTCTGCAAAGACCATAGAAGTACAGCGGCTGCCTGGTAAGCACATGCCTGTTCTTTACATAGGCCTATTACAACTGTATCTTTTACCCCTCTCAAATAAACTAACTGGATTTATGCTTTAAAGGCTACTTCTCATTTATTAGACTTCATACTTTATTTTAAGCTCTGTCCGTCTTACAGCAGCGTATCACTCAGCATTTAATTTTTTCCCGTATCTCTTGTGGGGGCTGAGGAACAGCAGCACTTCCATTGTTCTGCATCCCATCGTGCTTCAAAATTAATATATAGAGGTTATATACTGAATCCTGAAGGATAATTATGGCAACCAGATGGTGCAAGAGTGAACAAACATGCACAGCCAGAAAACACTAGAGTTTTTTACAACAGTTTTTTGCAACAGAGGGAATCCCCACTCTGCTTCCTTTTCCTTGATAAATACTCATTTTTCACTAACTGTCCTCTTTCCTTTGCATCCTAAGCAAAAAATCTAAGTTTACTGCTATTAAAATATTTTCATATTGAAACAAATCTGTCTACAGATAACAGCATTGAAGCTTGTCAATAGCCAAGTAAACTACAGTTTACACACCCAGTTACACTAACAGTCTACCAGCTTGTGTTTCTAGTAACATCTTCCTTACTAAAGAAATTTCTTATTCATACTGTCATTATTATAAACACTCTCCTTTCATTTGATTCCCACATCACCAGGAAACTCCTGAAGACTTTTACTAGTTCTGTGCTTGTCCTGGTTTCAGCTGGGATAATTTTTCTTTACAGTGTGAAGTATGGGGTTATCTTTTGGATTGTGTTGAACACAGGGCTGATAATACCAACATGTTTTTGCTACTGCTGAGCAGGGCTTATAGAGAGCCAACGCCTTTTCTGCTTTTTGCACTGCTACAATAACAACGAAGTCGGGATGCCTGGGAGACTGTGAGGAGACACAGCCAGGACAGGTCACCCCAATTGACCAAAGGGAATTCTGGACTATATGACACCAATGCTCAGGAGATAAAGTATATGAAGGGGGGAAGAAGAAGGAAGAAGGCATATTTGAAGTGATGTTTGTCCTCCCAAGTCACCATGGGACCCTGCTCTCCAGACCTGCCTGCCTGGGGGAAGCACTGAATGAATTCCTTGTTTTGCTTTGCTTGTGTGCACTGTTTTTGCTTACCCTATTAATCTGTCTCAACACAAGACTTTTCAGCTTTTACCCTTCCAATTCTCTCCCTGATTCTGCTAGTGGAGAATGAGCAAATAGCTGTGTGGGGCTTGGCTGCTGGCTGTGAGTAAACTACTTAGTTGTCAGTTTTACCCTTGAGATTATTTTCTTTTCAGACACTAATATCTAACCTTGGGGATTTTTAATATCCACTAATACAACTATCTTAACAACACTGAATCAGGTAGTTTTAAACTGCTTCTACTATTTATTTATTGATTTTCTAATTAAATTTAACAATTCTTAAGAGCCTAATTTTTTGCATGTTCCTCAAAGTCACATGATCTCCTTGGCCACACAAGACCCTTTGAAAAGTCACCAGTTTCTTTAAGCATCTGTACAATAATGTAATGTACACACCTTTATATGTTTTCCACTCTAAATCTAGAGTATTCTAGAACTCTAAAATCAAAACTTTTTATTAATGATGTCACAGATCTTCCTGAACTCTAAGGAATAGGTCATTTATCAATTTTCCCAATTCATTCTCCATTCTATAAGCTTACAAGGTCAGGAGTAACTCTATGCCATCAGACTTTGCTGTGGCTCAGAATTTGGTGATATGATTTGTTCAGCAGTTAATCAAACCAGAAGACTTACTGTAGAGCTGAGCTGCAGTATTTTCTTCGCTGATACTAGCTCTGTGGGAGCAATGCTTGGATATCTAGCCATATGAAATTTATACACCTTCTTACTCTCATTTAGAGAATACACAGTAGAAACACCAAGCAATACAGAAGTTGCCCTTCAAATCATATTACCCATCCCAATACTGCACTGTGAACCTTCTTCATGCATACTAAAATAGTAAAAAATAACCCGTGTCTCTATAACATACACACGTAAAAGGCAATAAGCCAAAGGCATATTTATCAAAGACTTCTGAAAGAGAAGTACTCAGGTTGCAAGAAACATAATTCTTAGTAATTCTGTTTCTGATTATACCCCTTTTTAGAGAAAAGTATAGTTTAGAACAAGCTCTCATTGCAGCACATTGAAATCTTTAACACTTAATGTTAGTATGTTTCAGTCTTCTTACCCCTTTGATTACTATTTAGTACTTACAGCAATGCAGTCCTTTTAGCCTATGTCCAGTATCCAAAAATAACGGTTGCTAACAGGTTAAGAAGTTTCAACTGTGCATTTGAAACAGTGACCTCAATCCCTAATACTGTACACAGAGGAAAAAAGAAAAGCCCCACAAGAACCATGTGATTTAAAATAGGGGCATCTATTTTTGATAATGCAATAAATTATTTCCTTTCAAACCACTGATTCCTGTGATCTGGATTTCTGAAGTCATGACCAGGCAGCCTCAGGGCAAGAGGAGCCCTGAGAATTAAAAGAAAATTGAAGACAGCTTCATATAACAGTTGTTTTAAGAAACTGCATGTTTCTATATGTAGCTATTCTCAAAACTTTAGACCAATAAAGTACAAATTTTACTTCTGTTCTAATTAAAAAGGTAAAGAAGTTAGGACTTCAGCTTTTGAGAAATCATCATATTTAAAGGATTCAAATTACAGCTGCAATCACTAGGAAAAAATACTGAAATGCTAGTCCCATGTGTTTGACATCAAAAGAAAATACATGCCCAGCACCAGCAACATCACAGAGCAGTGGATTGTCACAAAATCATTTCTCACTAGTTACAAGCTATTTCAACTACAATGAAACAGAAACAACAAACTGGATAGGACATGTTACAGACAGGTAATATGATAACTGGTTCTTGCAATTAGAGGATGAATATTGTGTGTATGTTAAGAGAAGTTTTATTGATGTATGGTTATGTTACTGTGGTTTGTTGTTTAGATGTCTGCTGTTCTCCCCATGGATTATCTCTTGGATTAGGAGAGCTACAAAGGAATTCCAAAAAGACTACCTTCTAGTCCTTACTACTAATTTCTCATACTCATTGCAGCCCATCACTACCTTTCTTATACTTACAGTCTCATAAAAACCACAAATGAACAACCTTCCTACATAATCTCACCAAGATTTATCTTCTGCCTGTGGACTGTGGCACTTTTAAGCAGTCATTGTTATTAAGTGTATTTATTAGTCTGATAATCTGCTGTAATCAGACCAAAATAAGAAAAACAGAAATGCATATACAGCAGTTAAAAAAAAAAAAAAAAAAAGGCAATTCTTCTATCAAAGAAAATATGTCTGCTTATTAGAACTCAAGAACTTGGCCATTATTTTTAGTGCATTAATGGGGGAAGAGATTAATAATTAGAAACATGAAAATCAGCATAGTTTGAAAGGATCACTTACCAAAATCTACTCTTGTTAGTATGCACTGCATTGGATGGTCAGTTGTATGCCTTGTTGTCGTTGCACCACTTTCATAACAAGTTGCACACAGATCGTAATCGTAGCAAATTAAACACTTGTACCGGCGACCTCGAAAATTTCCTTTTAAACATGCATCACAGCTGACACCTGTAAACAAATAAAATTGGTTTAAGACAGCAACAAATGCACTTATTTTTTATGAGGAAGATTTGTTGCTATTGCCTCTTAGTAACTATAAGAGCCAAACATGTCTGACATGTCTAGCTGACACAAGACTCAATTTTTAAGTGCATTTGGGTCTTTAAAAGACACCACTCTCCCAAAAGTAGGATCTTGAATTCTTGAAGTAAAGCACACTCAAGCACCTGAAATAATAATAGGTTAAGTTATAAAAGTTCTTTGGTTGCATCTTCCTGCAGACATCTTTACCTCTTAGTATGGACTCGTATTTTGACTGTTCAGTCAGGAATTGTGCCCATTTAAAAAGGTAAATTGTATAATAGCTGACCACGTGGAAAAAAACCACAACCAAATCAATCACTGCCAAAAACTTGCTAGTTTTCCAGCCTACAATTCAACAGTTCATAATAATTTAATTCTGAACAAAACTATAGCCAGACATTTCATGTGGTGTAGAAATTAGGACCTTCTCCCATGTTTTTTAAATTTAGACTGCACTAGTTCTCTCCATTCTATTTTTCTCTTAAGCTCACACTTTGCAATGTAAAGTAGTCACACTTGTCCATGTATCTGAGAAAGGTTTTATAGCTTCAAGAAGTTTTCATTTCTCTCTATATGGTTTCAGTTGTCTCTGGATTGCCGGGTTAAGTGAACAAGTGACATCATCTCATAACCTGCGAAGGCCAACACAAACATCTTTCAACTGCAGCAGCAACTTAAGGGCCTTCACAAAAGAAACCCATGTACAACCAAGGCAGGATTTGCATCAACACTTTCTTTCGCCATCACTTAAGGTTTCTTCTTCACAGTTTGGTAAAAGCACAGACAATTTTAGAGCAAACTGCCAGAATAAGAGTCACATTAGCCATGTCCCTATTTTTTTAAGCCTAGTTGTCAGAGGACTCGTGCAAGTTACAGAATTTTTTTTTGCATTTGTTTCTACTACTCTACTCAGTAGCATCTAATATAAGCTTTACCACAAGTAATTCAGAAACACATTAATAAGCAATTTCTTTTGAATCTCCCCAACTTGTTCAAAGAATTGCATCATTATATTTAGAGAAGCAGTGAGCAAAATTATTTTATCATTTTTGCCTTTAGCTTCTCCAACTACTGGGACAGCTTGAGGTACTAATCGCTTCTAATGTCTAAGTATGGTGCTTACGTGAATACTGAACTTATTTTTTATTCATTTCACTACTTATATATTCTGCAAGCTCTATATGGAACAGCACATTAGAAGAAAGTATCTCCAGAATCTTTGTTAATAGCTGAACTATGTTTTGAGGATGGCATGTTACCATCCTCAAAGTTGGTTTGGTTGGCTTAGAAAAGAAAAAAAAAAAAAAAGTCTTTCTCACTTAACTTTCTCTTCCCTGAAGTTTCATCCATAAACTCTGAAGGATTTTTAACAATCTGATAATTTAGAAAGCAGGCTAGTTTCTGAGAGCACTTGCTTGCTAACTCTACAGTCTTAATTTCACTGCTTCAGTTGGTTTGTTTGCTTTTTTCCTCCCACACAGAGACCCACAAAATTCTACCCATGCAACACGCAGATCTCCCCAACAATGGAAGCAGTACATACAAACTTAGCAGCTACTGGCAGCATTGGGAGTCTCTTTGTTGCCTACTAAACTTTCTACAAAATAGCTGATCAGCAAGTCAGTTGATTAGAGCTGATTAGACATCACACTGAAATAAGCAGACTAGTTTAACCTAGAGCCCATGTCAGACACTAACAGCTTTTATACTGATGTACTAACCAATGCTTCTCCAGAAAGCAGCATTTTTCCCACTCTTCATTTAATCTTGGAACAACTGATTTAATGCTGATGTAAGCCTCTTTGCAACAAACTCCTGCCATGTGCTCTCTCAAACATTTACATCATTCCTACTTGAAGACAGACCTTTTTAAGAAGCTCTTTTATTGCATAAAATTTACGTTTTCTTCACATCAACACTTCACCACATTATTCCAAACTGCAATCTCCATATATGATGTGATATTAACTTCGGGAAAATTCACCCATAAACATAAACCACAGCTATGTTTATATTTAAAACTTTACAACATTTGCAGTAAGAATCTACCAGATATTCAAATAACAGACAAACTTAACATCAATTATTAGAACATCTACAATCTGCTTCAAAGAGAAAAACTAATATTAGCATAACACATCCTATGGCTGGTGAAGTCAGACCAAGAAAATATCAGTGTTCTAGAGAGAGTGCTCTTTCTACATCTCTCAAAGTTGGTATTTTACAACAATCACCACATCCTCTGCTCTGAAGAATAGGCTGGCAGCAAGGGATGTACCAGGTTATGCTTATATCCTTATCTGTAGCAGAGAATGAAAACTGCAAAAGCAAAAATTATTATATTGAAATTTAGGAGTTAAATACATGGTTAAATCCCCAGACCTGCCCCCTTGAATGCAGCAAGATGTCTTTTCCAGAAACTATATTAGTTATTTTTCCCTTTTTATAACAGGCTGAGCAAGGTCAGGTCTGACAGTTCTTCCTGTTCCTTTTCAAGCCTATTAGTTGGCTGCCAAAATCTTGACTACCTACTCAACGTACAATCTAGAAACTGAAATAACCAAATAATTTCCTCCCACCTTATTCTTTCTACTATAACAAAAGCTTTTGATTTTAATCTTTTACACTTTAATCTTTGTATCATCTTAAATTCCAGAAGTTCATTCTACACAAACCTCAAACCCCCAAAGATAACATTTTATTTAGCACACATATCTTTCAGTATGTGTCTATCCAACATTTCCCTGCATTTACCTTACATTCCAAGTATGGCAGGTATGTAAGAGATTCAAGACTGTCAGATTAAACAGGATACATCCACATTAATCACGGGTTTAGTGAAAAAGAAAAAAAAAACCAGGAAAAGGAAAAAAAAAAAAAGGAAAAAAAAACCACATTCTGGAGAAGTTCACCTTTAAACACAGAACAAAAGCACGGACACAGCCTAAAGAAAAGCATGAATAATCTGTGACAAGTATTTAGATAGACTTCTGACTTGCAACAACTATTGACTTCTAAAAGACTCACAGAATGAAATACTATTAACCCTGAGAAACTTACTTTTCAATGAGAACTTCTAATTCACTTTATGGAAAACACTGGCTTGGAATAGTAAGAGTAAGAAATATCCATTTTAGTTACAGATTACATTACATTGTACGTGATATTGGAGGCATCCTCAAATTTTCTTCTACTTTGCTACTGCTACACAAGTACCAACATACACTGCCTAACACAGATCACATCTAATTAAAACCTTTACAATCAGCATAAAATGCTCTTTTACTGCAACACTGTTCCACCAGAGGACAGCATTGTTCTAAAAACCCAAGGAACTCTCGTTCACCTTTAACTATCAAACATTGGATTCTGAAAGTTTCTTGAGAAGTATTCCCTTGCAATATCAACTCTCAGTCACTCTAGCTTCATACTCGGAGTGCAGTGAGTCAGGACGTGCTTAACAGTCCCATTAACAAAGTATGTTTTACCCCTTCACTAAGGAAGTCCTACTGCATTTTTACCAAGCCCACACCTCCTTTTCATCCAGGTCAATTACTTCAGCATTTTACATGTTGAATGGTTCCTAGGAAAAAAAAAGTAAAAAAAAATATTCTTCCCTTTCACCTTTCAAATTTTCATACTGATAGCCAAACTTACTTTGATCTTACAACACTGAACAGGCTTTCCTAGAAATTAACTAAAATGAATTTAACTGGTCCTGGGTTTAATAGATACTAAAGAGAGCACATAATCTGAATTCATGATGGAGAGAACAACACTGAAAAAACCATATAGTTCAGATACTGTATACACCAGGATCAATTTGTATTTACAATTACAAGCAAAGCTATAAGGTAACATCAGTGAAAGTGTCTGTAATATCCCAAGCTATTACAAATTTGGATAGACACACGTTTGTAAAAAAAGCAAATGTCTTCTCCCCTACTTGGTGTCCTCAGAAACTAAGCGCAATCAAAACAACTCAATGATATTAAAAGCTGAATAATCAGACCCAGACAAAAAATCACCTGAGAAATTGTAGAAAATTCAGTATTTTTTTCCTTGTAAAGAGCACATGGTCGAAGATGAATAATACAGGGACACTGAAATAAGTTCCAGCCTCACCATGAGGCCTCGAACTTTATCAATATTTCCAAGGTATTGTTGAATTTTTAGAAATTTCCAAGAAAATACCAGTCATTAGGAAATATTTTAAACACATATGAAGCCAGCATCTGAAGTATTCAAACAGTGAAAACAATTAGCTCCAGATAAGAATATTCAGTCATTCTGCTGTTGCTAAGAATTAAAATCCTTTCTCTTAGCAATACACTGGAAGACACTAGTTTCATGGGTAGTTACCAGCATTTAGCATTCCTGTCAGCAGCTGAATATCCAAACCCCAATCTTCCAGCCAATTCAGGTACTGTTTTTTGTTTGTCAGTGCTCAGAGAGAGAATCACCATATTTCTTTAATGTACAACACAAACACAAAATTAGGCAATCAGTGGTTTTTTCTCAAGAAAGAAAATGCCAGCTACTTAAGAATTTCTTCCTAACTTAAATGAAGTACAGAAAACGTTCGCCCTTCTAAAGACTTAAAGTATTACATGCAAGTGTACCACTCAGTTTCAAGGGACTAGATAAACTTTAATGTTTCTACCTTTTAAAAGCTCCAGTTTAAGCATGCAAATGAAAATTAAAAAGCTGTGCTGCCTCTTTTGTGGTACAAAAGTTTGCAGCCTGTATAGTGCATTTTATTTATATATTCTGAAGATCCTACATAACACTACTTTTAAAATGCATCCAATGTGTTTTAATGTAAGATTACCTTCTTGGTTTGTCCAATTTTAAATAAATTTGCTTGACATTAACTATCTCATCTGTAGTCTACATGCCACACAGGAAGTACAAAACTTAAGATATTCTACTTAAGCAGTTCAGTTGTTTCCAAGACTGAAGAAAGGAAAATGTATGCCATTTGATGCTTAATTAAGAAGAAATGCCAATTGCTTCTTATTTTAATAGATTCATTTCTTAACACAGACTACTGCCCAGTTTGAGAGGTCACTAAGAACTTTTGCTGTTTCTGAGCATTTCACCAGAAAAATCAACCAAACAGAACGTTCATTTTTGTTTCATTTTCCTCACGTTCACTAAAACAAACTGTGAAAATAAATATTAAAGACACCTACAACATAGAACCTACTTCATCACTTGCAGCTGTAAGTACAGAAAATTCACACACTATATACCCTTGAAATAATCAAAAACTCACTGTTCCCTCACACAGCCTGTGTGCAACATGGCTGAACATGCAGGATCTTCTTGTAGCAAAGTGGAAAAAGTAACCAGACTGAAAAGAACTAACAGGACTAAAGCTGCAGGCAGAGATGTTGTTGACTTGGAAATTGAAAAAAAAAAGAAGGAGGAAAGGGAGAAGGAAAGGGAGGGAAGTGGGCCTACAAAAGGCTTTTGTTTTCTTCACTGCACTCCTCCTTCCTCTCTGGAGTCTGGAGTAGAAACAGACACCTGAATGTGCTCACCTCTCTATTGTCAACAATCTTCATGAAGCCCACTTGCAAAGTGCCTGATACCTAGAATTACAGAATCATCAGGGCTGGAAAAGACCTTTACAGTCATCAAATTCAATTGTTCATCCCACAACACCACTGTAATCCCAAAAAAACAAAAATATATCACCCAGATCCAGATGCATCTTGGATACCTGGCTCCCCTACCCCCCGGGCAAATGATTGCAATTCCCAAACTACCCTAAAATTTTTTTTTCTGATATCTTATCTGAATCTTCCCTGTCTCAGCAGCAGGCCATTTCCTCTTGTCCTCTCATTGCATGCATGTTGGAAGAGACAGATCCCCATCTCACTACAACATCCTTTCAGGTAGTTGTAGAGAGTGATGAGGTCCCTCATGAGCCTTCTTAAGACTAAACAAACCCAGCTCCTTCAGGCATTCCATTTTTCTGGACTTTTTGAAGCCTTATTGCCTCTCCTCTGGACACATGCCAGCACCTCAATGTCCTTTTCAAAGTGAAGAGACAACTGAACACAGTACTCGAGGTATGGCCTCAGCAGTGCTGAGGACAGGGGGACAACCATTTCCCTGTTGTAAAAACAAAGAATTGAACCGTACAGCTAGCCCAGCAAGTTTCAACCTTGATCCACGAACATCAGCCAGCCTGCAGCAAAAAGTTTTTCCATTTTTGCCTTCACATTCCAGGCAGTGGAAGTTATACACACAACTGTTTCTTGGGCATCAGGAACAGTGATTAGTAAGCACTTGCAAAACATGCCCAACTCTATGCAGGAATCATGCAGGATTTCTGGTCAAGCCAATCTGGATTTCCAATTTAATATTTCCAATTTAATATATAACACTATCTCACATGTCTCTTATCATTCAATTTATCCATGTACGATAAATACATTTAAAAAAAAAGCAGATTGCAATGAAGCACAGGAAGTTTGTAGTGTGGCAGCAAAGGAACTG